>NC_083724.1:116852087-117155117 GCF_028564815.1 Eubalaena glacialis
CATGCTCCACAACAAGAGAAGCCACCGCAATGAGAAGCCTGCCACCACAACAGAGAGTAGCCCCTGCTCACCGCAACAAGAGAAAGCCCGCTAGCAGCAACGAAGACCCAACGCAGCCAAAAATAAATAAATAAAACAAATAAATTTATTTTTTTTTAAAGTTGTTGGACAGATTAAAGATCGTAGTCTATTCAAAGCTCTCAACACAATGCCTGATAGGTAGTAAGCACTGTATTAATGATAACTATTATTATTATTGCTATTATTGTTATTGCTATGTTCACATATGCCAACGTATAGTTACTTAAATTCTATCATCCAGTAGATTTGGTATCTCTAATAAATGAAAGCATTTTCAAATACTTCTAGGAAATAGATGCAATTAATTTGTTTTTAAATACATTTTCTCTATTTGAGCCTGTGAGCCTGTGAAATGAGATAAAAAAGCAAGCAGCAATGACATATTTACGATTTTCTGTTTCTCTGCCCTGAAAGAACATAATCTACTAGTGAAATTAGCTAAGTAAATTACAGTCACTGTATAAGGCAGACAAATGAGGCTAAGTCAAAAGGGTTTATCACAATTGAAGTTTAAAGTAGATATATAAGATTCACAGACTGTCAAGTGATTTCAACTTTACATTTGCTGTTTCAACAATTTTACCATTCTGCCTTCTATGGAAGGGATACTTTGTAGAACCCAGGAGTTTCTAAAATTGAAATCAATGATAATAAACCTCTCATGAAGACTCATTGACAGGTTAACATAAATTTGGACTGTGCTATGAATGGTACTTTTTTTTTTAACCTAGAATTTTGGGGCAATTAGATGTCCAAGCCAGTCCAGCATTTAGCACAGTCCTGAACACATAGTGAGCACTCTGTAAATATTGGTTAAATGAGTGAATTAATTAATTTTTCAGGTAACTGAAATTTACCCTTTGAAGTGACTTTCATTGCATTACTTTACATTTTGTGACTTAAATCTTCATAAAACTCAGTTGATATATTACAGAGATATCTCAATTCTTTAGTAAACCAGGGGTGGGGAAGGGAATAAAAGAAATGCATTGCCCACTGGTCTGCTTTCTTACCAGCTCACCAATTAACCCTTTCTTGATGATTTGCCCTTAAGGTAACCTTATGCTAAGAGGCTCTGACTGTCTACGGGCCTGCTAAAGAGGCACCCAGGCCTACTGGTCACTTTTGTTGTTATTGTTGTTTCTAAATAACAATTTTTTTATGCTCTGCTTTTCATCATTCAGTCAGTTAACAACTTTGGCCCCTGTTATTTCCACTTGGATATAGGCTGGGAAGCCAAACCACAAAAGATGTTGTAATAACATGTAAAATAATAGTAAATAGATTTTTAGAGCCTCTTCTATGAGTAAAGTGAGACAGATTTAATATATGGAAATTGTGGCATACATTTTGGTTGTTTAGAGAGAACTTTGGGGGTTTTTGTCCCAATTCTCTGTTATTTTCAGAAAGGTAAAGAGGGAAAGTTAGTGTCGAATGCTGTTGTGTGTTAGTCACTATTCCAAACATCATTCCATTTAATCTTACAACAGTCCAAAAAGGCATGGGCATTAGTGTCCCCATTCTAATGGTCTAGAAAACAGGTTTGAATCAGCCTCATGACACCCAGAGTCTCACCCTTAGGAGGTAGGGTAGGCATGGATTAGACTCTAAAGCCTAAACCACTTACTCTACCCTTGCCCTGGGCCAGACAGCTATTGGCCCCTCGAAATGAAGTCAGTGTTACTGGTTTAGTCACTGGAGGGACCCTATTATGTAAGATGCTGATACACATCTGAGAGACAGGACACTTGAATTCCAACACGAGGATTTGCCCCAGCAAAAGCATTGCAAAGGGGCTTCCTACATTCTTCACAAGATTTTCCTAATTTGAGCCTAGCTAAAGCCTCACAACCAGTTGGTGGATGTCATCCTTATCGATTCTATTCCTTGTATCCAATCATCTTCTATAGAAATAGGACTTCTTTGAGCACTGCAGAGTAAACACAGAGAACCCATTATCCTGAGAAGCTCCATTTCTATATTTGATGTTAAGAACTGAAATTTCAACAAGCCCTCTCACACATTCCTGCTGGTGTTACAAAATGGTACAACCTCTATGGAAGGGAATTGGGCACTATCTATCAAAATTGCAAATGCAATCACCCTCTGAGACAGCAGTCCCTCTTATGGGAATTTATCCTACAGATAAACATGCACATGCCAGAAATTACATGTGGCCAAGGTTATTCATCTAGCATTGTTTATAATAGCAAGAAAAAAGATGGGAGAGAAAACAAATGAAGTGTCAATCCAAAAGAAGACTAGTTAAATTAGTTAGATTGTGGCATATCTACACTACAGAATACATGCAGTGATATTGTAAATTTACACTTTTCTTTTTTAGTGATATAGAAAGAGTTGCAGTATACTTTGTTCTCCAAAAAGAATAAGGTGCAAAACAATACAGCTTGCTATGTTTTCTGTAAGAAAGGGGAAGGGATAAGATTATCTATTCTTATTTGCTTGTATTTTCATAAAGCAGCTCAGGAAGGATACCACACACACACACACACACACACACACACACACACAAAATTAAAGTGATACCTATAGGATGGTGGTAGTGGTAGGAAGAAATGGGAGGGATGGGAGAAAGGCAATAAATGTTTGAGGGAGGGTTTTGTTTTTGAGGGGTGCAGCGTGTGCACACACATGCAGGGTTGCAGAGACAGGTAGGAATGAAGGGGTAGGCACATCTGTATTTTTGGACAGCAGCACCACTGAGGAGTATTTTGTAAATGTTTCTGTCTCTTAAGAACTCTGTCATCTGTGAATTGACTTAAACCTTTCTTGAATTTTCTTATATTTCTGTAAGGATTAGAGGAAGTGGAGGAGAAGAGCTGGAAGAGTTAAAGAAGGCATTGTGGGGGAAGGGAGAATTAACCCCAAAAGCTGGAGCAATGGGCAAGGAGGATCTAGATACAGGTTGGTGTGAGGCAGGGATTCCACCGGCTCTAGTCAGGGCATCAGGCAGTCCAGAGACAAGGATCTGCATAGACAAGCGATCAGGCTGGAGAGCAAGGATGAGAGAGAGGGATGGGGAGACTAGAAAGTTGGGTTGATACAGGAGGCAGGGGGCGCTGTTGCTATCAGTGCAGCAGGATGAAGTGTAAAACTGAGTGATCAAGTGCCCAAGCACTTGGGGCAATCAGGAAGGAGAAAGAGGAAATCAGTGATGGATGGAGGAACAGAGAAAAGCTTTAAGGGGGAGCGGGGACTCTGCTACATTTGGGTTCCATCAGATCTCAACCTTCATCCTTGCAGACTTCGGGGTTCCGGTCTTTTCAGTCATCCTTATACAGAATCCCCTCTATCCCGCTGACAGATTCCATCTAGTGAGTGTACATTGGGTGCCTACAATCTACTCAAGACTGTTTTAAGCACCCTGGGGGGCAAATAATGATATAAACATCTGTGACCTCAAGCCAATTACAATCTTCTGTGTGAGTTTGGCGTGGGGGGTGTGTGTGTGTCATATATTTTCAAGTGATAATTAAATTATGCCTTTCTCTGGCTCTTCCTTTTTTTTTAATTTATTTTTTTATTTTATTTTTGGCTGCATTGGGTCTTCGTTGCCGCGTGTGGGCTTTCTCTAGTTGTGGCGAGCGGGGACTGCTCTTCGTTGTGGTGCACAGGCTTCTCATTGCAGTGGCTTCTCTTGTTGCAGAGCACGGGCTCTAGGCACGGGGGCTCAGTAGTTGTGGAGAACGGGCTCTAGAGCACAGGCTCAGTACTTGTGGCGCACGGGCTTAGTAGCTCCGCGGCATGTGGGGTCTTCCTGGACCAGGGCTCGAACCCGTGTACCCTGCATTGGCAGGCAGATTCTTAACCACTGCACCACCAGGGAAGCCCCTCATTTTTTTTTAAATAAAAGTTTCTGGGTTTTTTGTTTTGTTTTCTTTTGTTTTGTTAGTCAAAAAGGTGAGCTTTGTATTTAAATCCCAGCTCTGTCATTAGCTATAGGATTTTGGGCAAAGTAGTTTCTTATTTAAGCCTCAGTTCCTCAGCCATAAAAACAGGGAGAATAAAATGTACCTCATAGCGTGGTTTGTGATGGTTTATTGAAATAGTGTAAAATGTACCTGCCACTGACTTAGTGTTGATGCTGGCCCGTCCCTGCCTCATGTTGCTAGATCTTAATGTTGCTAGATCATCGCCCGTTCCCAAGCTCCTAGTTCATTGATTTTTACCATATTTCCTCTGGTTTTCCAGCACTGTGAGATTAAGCAATGGTGCAGGTTTCTTGTGGACTTTGCCTTTCATACCGGAAATTGGATGATGGAACCATCAGTCACACAGCCCAGAGTCTGAATTCCCACTCTTACCGTGTCACCTGGGCAAGTTACTTCCGCTCTCAGGTTTACTTTCCTGATGGATAAAACAGTGAGCACACTGATTCCCCCACAAGCTTATTGTGATATCAACACCTGGGATACAGTAGGTGGCAGTGAATATTAGTCCTCCCTCCCTAGTCACTCCCTGTACTTGTTTCCTGAGGCTGCTGTAAGAAATTATCACAAACTTAGTGGCTTAAACCAGCACAGGTTTATTGCCTCACAGTTCTGGAGGTCATAAGTCCGGGGGGGGGGGGGGGAGAGGAGGGAGGGACTTCCCTGGTGGTCCAGTGGTAAAGAATCCACCTTGCAATGCAGGGGACGCGGGTTCGATCCTTGGTCAGGGAACTGAGATCCCACATGTCGCAGGGCAACTAAGCCGGCGCACCACAACTACTGAGCTCGTGCACCTCAACTAGAGCCCGCGTGCCGCAAACTACACAGCCCACGCACCACAACTACAGAGCCCATGCGCCCTGGAGCCTGTGCGCCACAACTAGAGAGAAGCCCGTGCGCGGCAAGGAAATAACTCACATTCCTCAACAAAGATCCCGCGTGCCGCAACTAAGACCCGAGACAGCCAAAAATAAATTAAATAAATTAAATAAATAAATAAATAATAAACCTTAAAAAAAAAAAAAGTCCAGAGGGGGTCTCAGCGAGTGTCAAGGTGTCAGCAGGGCTGTGGTCCTTCTGGAGGCCCTAGGGGAGAGGCCATGTCCTTGCTTCTTCTAGATCTAGAGGCTGCCTGCGTTCCTCAGCTCATATCCCTCCTCCATCTTCAAAGCCAGCAATTACTTCACGTCTGCGTCTGTCATTAAATCTTGTTTTCTAACTCTGACTCTCCTTCCTCCCTCTTCCCAACGAGATAATCCAGGATAATCTCCCTATCACAAAAAAATACTTATTTTAATTACATCTGCAATTTCTCTTGCATGTAAGGTAACATGTTCACAGATTCCAGGGATAAGGACGTGGCCATATCTGGAGGACTGTTATTCTGCAAGCCACTCCCTTTAACTTTTTCCTGATGTGCAAACCTGAGCTCATCATTCCTGGCCCTCAAATTGACGCTGTCCTCCAATTTTCATACTGCCGTGATACCAGCCTCACTTGGTCCTCCAGACCTCTAGCTGATGACTCACTCACAAACTCCAAGACCATTGAGCCAGAATGAATTTAAAGAGCATTTTGTGTACAACTCTCATGTTACAGATGAGGAAGAGGAAGCTGGCCGTAGAAGACATTTATTTAAGGTCACACTAGATCACATTAACTCAAGGATTAGGACTTATATTTCCTGATATTCAGGCCACAACTTACTGCTACATAATGTGAATTATACCTTATAAAGTTGCATATTTTCAGTTTTCGATATCTCTTCTTTCATTTCTATTTCTTAACGACAGGAATACTGGTCTTAGAGATTTAAAAGGCACAAAGTAGATTTGAGTTCCAGGGACACTATTTACCAGTTCTGTGACTTTGGACAAATCCAGATTGAATCTCAATTCTATATAGGATAAGAATATTAATATCTGCCCTACCTTCCTCTGTGGCTTGCTGTGAGAAGTTCTCTTATAGGCTTATTGGATGCTTTCTAAATCATAAAGAGATGTAAAAAATATAAGGAATGACTTTTATCCAAGTTGAGGCTTCCATGACTTTATTATCTTGTTTTCCCACCCAGCCTGCTTACCATCACCAGGCTAGCAAAACTAAAATTCTATCATGCTATTGTGAAAACATGTAATAGCTCACTATTTACTACAGGACAAAATTCAGTCTGCACCCTTTAGTTTTCAGATCTTCCATAATCTTGTTCCCAACCTGCATAGTCAAAATTAATCTTCACTGTTGAACAGAACACACCCTTATCAGGAAAATTTTCTCATTGTCCACACACATCTGGCTCATTCCTGCACTAGAGCTTCTGATCTCGTTTTTTTCATTCACAAAGTCTATTTAACTTCCCTTTGTCTACCATTCAATTCAAAAATTCAAATCAATAAATGTAATGAAGGCCTACTATGAAGAAGGTATCATGCTAACAATGGCTCAAAATCACTCTCATCTTTCAACACCTGTTTCAAATCCCGCCTTCTTCAGCAAAACATGTCCTTGGCTATTCCAACACAGAATGGATACCTCCTTCCTCTGAAATCCTGTAGCATTTAGAATCTCAATCACAAATTTTAATTTATTTATATGTACTCTTACATTGTCTAAGTTCGTGTAATTATTTTAAAAAGAGAGCCATAAGGAACCATCCAATCTCTCATTTTAAATAAGAATAATCTGAGACTCATTTATTCAAGCAATATGTATTGAGTACTTACTAAGTATTAAGCACTTTGCCCAAGGAATCTAGTAGAACAAAGCAAAGTCTCTAGAACTCCCAGAGAAGGGGATGGACGTATGCCAAGTTGAGGACATAACAGACGCAGAGGCAGCACCATGAAGGAGCTCTGGGATTCTTGAAACTGTTCAGTGTGCCTACAGCATCAGATGCAGGGAGAAGTGTGAAAGAAGAGGAAGATGGTAAGGGTAGACTGGGGTCATTTTTGAAGATACATAAAAGTCAGGTTTAAGACTTTAAAGTTGATTGTATAGGCAGTGGAAAATCATCAGAGGCTTTGATTCAGAGAAATGACAAAATTAAGTTTTTGTTTTAGACAAACAGCTTTGATGAAAGTGTAGAAGTTAGAGCAAAGGCTGACAACATGCAGGTATCCTAAGCTGACGAATTAATTGACATCTCTATAAACCAGTATTTTTTGGCTCAACCTTTATTAGTGCAGACAGGGAGAAACTGATATTCTTTTTGATAAAAATCATATTCATAAACAGATGAAATTTTCCTAGCCCAAACAGAATCAATTGTCCTTTAAAAAATTGGCAAAATAGTTCCTTCTGTATATAGTTCTCTTGCATTTATCAGTTCTACTTTATGACTTTCTAAACTAAAGAACTTTTGGGGGAGCACATTAAAGGATTTAAATTTATTTATTTATTTATTTTTGGCTGTGTTGGGTCTTCGTTTCTGTGTGAGGGCTTTCTCCAGTTGCGGCGAGCAGGGGCCACTCTTCATCGCGGTGCGCGGGCCTCTCCCTGTCGCGGCCTCTCCCGTTGCGGAGCACGGGCTCCAGACGCGCAGGCTCAGTAGTTGTGGCGCACGGGCTTACTTGCTCCGCGGCATGTGGGATCTTTCACGGACCAGGGCTCGAACCCGTGTCCCCTGCATTGGCAGGCAGACTCTCAACCACTGTGCCACCAGGGAAGCCCCACATTAAAGGATTTAAATTTTAAATACTAAAATAAGTCACTCCTTCCAAACAGTCAGCACTATGCAATGCGTTCTTTGGTTTTAAAATTTCCGTGGAATGCCAACTTTCAGTTAATTATAATCACACATAATCTTTGGGAAAAGACTTTAAAAATATATATATGCCTGACTAGGATTTTTTTTTCCTACTCCAAATCACTGTCTACTTAGGCATATGTAGTGGACAGACCCTAAGAGATGACCTTCAAGGATTTGTCTCCTGGTGTTCACACTTTTGTGCAATCCCATCCCTTTGAATGTGGAAAGAACTGTGGCTTGCTTCTAACCCATGGAATGTGGCAGAGGTGACATGATGTCACTCTTCTGGATTACATTACATTATATAAGACTCCATCTCAGCAGGCTGAAGCTGGAGACTCCCCTTGTGGGCTGGATGTGGCAAGGTGACTTCTAGGATGGGACAGCAGCCTCATACTAACAGACAGCAAGAAGCTAGGGCCTTCAGTGATAAAACCACAAGGAAACAAATTCTGCCAGCAACCTGAGCTGGGCAGCAGATCCTTCCCTGGTTGAGCCTCCAGATGAGAATGCAGCCCAGCCAATGTCTTGATCACAGCCATGTGAGAGCTGAGCAGAGGAGCCAGACAAGCTGTGCCTGAAATCCTGCCCCAAGAAACTGTGGGAGAGTAACTAACTGTGTGTTGTTTTAAACTGCTCGGTTTGTAGTAATTTGTTACAGAACAATAGAAAACTAATACAGCAGGTAGATAGAATCAATTCACACTTCGCTTGTTATTTAGAGTTGTATAAAAATTCAGTTAATTGGCACCATATTTCTAATTGGTTCAAATATGTTCGTGTCTCTAATAGACTGAATCTCCCCATCCACAACTGCCCTACTGGCTTACCCCATCATCCAGCTGCAGTTTCAACCCTGGGTGAAGACAGAGACAGAGAGAGAAGTAAAGGGGCTGGTGTCGTGGTCTAGATTAATGTCTCCAGCCTGGGCCTCAGCAATGGCGTCTGGAAGGAGAAGAGGAGACAGATGCAAGAAACAACTCAGACTCTTATTTCATATATATATATAAATATACACATATAAAAAATATATATGTTATATATATATATATAACATATAACATATATATAATATATACGTGTGTGTATATATATATATTATATATATATATATATTTTTTGGCTGTGCCCACAGCTTGTGGAATCTTAGTTCCCTGACCAGGGATTGAACCCATGCCCCCTGCATTGGACGCGTGGAGTCTTAACCACTGGACTGCCAGGGAAGTCCTTATTTTATATTTTGACAAAAGCATTACACTGTGCATCCAGAGTATCGTACAGTTGTAACTGATGCTCATAGTAATGGTCCCAAGGCAGGATTGGTAGGCTCCAAAGAAACACTAGGTAAAATACAAAAGCTTTAACTGTATTTTTAACATTCTAGTTCTTGAGAGGTGGGTTCATAGCTCTTCATTTATTATTATGCTTTATAATTTACATATATATGTCATAGGTTTTTTGTATATATCAGTGAATGTCAAAAAAATATAAATAAACATTAAGATCAGCCTAATGGGGCTTCCCTGGTGGCGCAGTGGTTGAGAATCTGCCTGCCAATGCAGGGGACACGGGTTCGAGCCCTGGTCTGGGAAGATCCCACATGCTGCGGAGCAACTGGGCCCGTGAGCCACAATTACTGAGCCTGCGCATCTGGAGCCTGTGCTCCGCAACAAGAGAGGCCGCGATAGTGAGAGGCCCACGCACCGCGATGAAGAGTGGCCCCTGCTCGCCGCAACTGGAGAAAGCCCTCACACAGAAACGAAGACCCAACACAGCCATAAATAAATTAAAAATAAATAAATAAAAATTAAAAAAAAAAAAAAGATCAGCCTAATGTACTTCTTAATTGTTAACCTATTTCTCCTACCTACCATAAAAGGATTGTGCCATTTGAAAGAGTAGAGTATCAGTTAAACACAAACTCTGCTAACCAGAATATCACACTCCCTGAGGACATAATTCATTGAAATGGTTTTTGTTTCCCATCTTTTGTAGCATAGGTATAATGAGAAAAAGGAAAGAGTACAAAGCAAAACAAAACAGGATGAGAAGACAGAAAAGGAAAAACCAACTGAGAAATTCCTTTTTATGTTGCTAAAAAAGGAAAGGGGAAAATCTGGGATGAAGGAAGGCCGAGCCAAGTGGGAGGAGCTGACAGAAGAGAGAAAACGCAGTATTATACATAACAGAGACAGAAATAATTTACACACTGCATGCAAATCAGGTACTGTGAGGCTGAGCCAGGCACAGAGTGGGCTTTCAGGCCCACACACAAGCTCTTTTAGACACACAACTTCAGACACAGCAGCCAGTGAGGAACAGACGCAGCAATTGTCAGTAGCATTTTCTGCTATGTATGGCATAGAGCTGCTTCTTCATTGCAACATTTTCAACCAATCTTCACGGGGCAAAGTACTATGCTTAATGCGGTGCAGGATACAAGACTGAGTACGACACAGCCCTATCCTCCAGGGACCTTCGGATTAGGGAGGAGGTGTGCTCGCATACGTGAATCTAAAAGCCTTTAAGCACCCTCCATTCTGACCCAGTCCCCACCTTTCCCTGAAGTCTTACCATGACAACTCACACATTTACTCACCTGCTTGGTCCTTGGAGGTATTTGAGTTCATGTCCCTCTTATGTAAGTGAATACGTTTGATTCTTGAGTTTTTATTCTTCTTCTGTCACCTTCTTGCATCCTAATGGCTAACATGGTGAGATTCCTGACTAGATCAAAGTCCTTTTCAAACTAATGGTTGCCACCTCCAGTTTCTGTGCGTTCTCTTTGCTAACACTGTGTTTGCTTTTTTTCCCAGAACTATGCACTAGACTGAGAGTTTTAATGATTTTTTAAGAATAATTCCTAAATCCTTTTCTTGATCTCTGTGTTAGAGGATTATTTTCTACCTAGGCACATCACTGGACTGGCCTCCTTGCTCCCCAATTAATTATTAGTTTGTCTACATTAAATTACACTTGCCATCTGCTGATAAAATCACAAAAGTCTCCAAGCCTTTTCCATTGCTCACTATTTATTGGTGGTTTATTCTGCCTTCCATCAGCTGAATCAGCTGCAAACTGGGGGATCTGGTTTCCAATTCCTTCTCCCAAGTCTTGTCTCTATAGTGGAATTTCTTTGTGAAGATTTCCTGTGGAGAATATATATATATATATACATGTGGTTATATATATGTGTATATATATGTATATATACATACATATATAAATATATATACACATACATATATACAGTTTGGAACAACTAACACAAATTTTACTATAACCAAGCTTCCTGGAAAAAAAGAAAGTGAGAAATGTACTAGGGGATTTCGAACAACTTCACAGTGGGTCATAAAATAATGAGTTCTAAGAGAGACACAGTAAAAAGAATGAATAATAAATAGTAGAAATAAAATCAGATCCCTCAAATATAATGCAGCAAAATCAACATGAAACAAAATAGTGTGAGTAATAAGTTTGAATCATAGAGCTCAAGTTTTGGTGTAGAAGAAATAAGGTTTTATTCTCCATTAAACAATTGAGTTTCTATTCCAAGCCCTAATACTATAAGACTGGCAGGTTTTCTGCCTTGGGTCATCCTGGAGTGGTCCTCCCAGGGATGTGATAAGGTTCTGAGATCACATGTAGAGTCAGTGTGTATTAGTTTGCTCAGGCTGTCATAACAAAGTGCCACAGACTGTGTGGTTTAAACAACAAAAATTTATTTCTCACAGTTCTGGAGGCTAGAAGTCTGAGACTAAAGTGTCAAGAGGGTTGGCTTCTCCTGAGGATCTCTCTCCTGGGCTTGTAGATGGTTGTCTCCCTGCTATGTCTTCACAAGTCTTCCCTCTGTGCACGTCTGTGTCCTAATCTCCTCTTCGTATAGGGACACCGGTAGGATTGGATTAAGGCTCACCACTATGACCTTGTTTTACCTTAATTACCTCTTTAATACCTTCTCTCCAAATACAGTCGTACTCTGAGGTACTGGGGGTTAAGTTGACATATAAATGTGGGTGTGGGACACAACTTAGCCCATAACAGCCTAGAATGGTGTAACTCCTTCTGACCATCAGCCAGTCTTCCATGCAGAGGTAAGAGCCTTATCTCGGGCCAAGAAGGGCTGGGTACATTCAGGCCAACTGCTTTCAAGCCGTGTTGTAGTATCAGGATGGGTCCCTAAGGCTACTATCCCTTCGTGCCCATGGTCCCATGTCCCGAGCACATCTTGCCCCGCCCCCCCACCAGGGTAATGACAGAGAGGACTCTGCTATTCCAACACTCCAGTCCTCGATTCTGTCATCCAAATGGGAATTTTTTCTTTTTGGTTTTGGGAAGGCCCTATCTACCTCAGACTCTATCATCCTTAATGAATTAGACTTTTTGAAACACAAGCCTGGAGATTTGATAGACTCTTTCTACTTCCTGCCTGCCTCTGCCTTTCCCTAAGGTGACGAAGGATGGGCTTGAATTGAAAGATACAAAAAATGTAGAAAAAATTAGGATTTCAAACTACTATTTAGTTACATATAAATAATACACGTGTCCGTGAGCGTTTGTACTTTTTCTAATTCCAGCGTTCTAAGAGTTCCATTTAGTATTTTCTAACTGTATGATTTTTTTCAATCAAAAATGACAGGGTCTTATAGAAATGGAATATATTATTAATAAATATCATGACAACAAGTACTTGTTGAGGACCTATATTAAACTTTACACTGGGGACACATGAAATATTTCAAATTTTATATGTTGGGGTATAAAGCACAAAGATGAAACAAAACCCAACACATAATCATTATTGCATCTGAATGTCCCTCTTTTAAAACATACTTTTTTTCTGATTTAAAAAAAGGGATACACGTTCTTGGTTAAAAACCTGAAAACATAGAGTGAAAATCATCTATAATCCTACCACTCAGAAGTGGGCCATTAAGGTTTAGATCCCTGTTATACATTTAGACAGTCTTTATAACTAGTCGTTGCTCATTTGTTTATTCATCAATCGTGTATTAGATGTTTACTATGTGTAAGGAAATCCTTGTGCTTCTAATAACTCCCTAAATGCAGAATTTCTTACAACAGAGTTGGCTAATGCCATTTGGATCCCAGCTTAGGTTGTTCCAACAAGCCCCAGATGATGGTGATTAAACACATACTTGAGCCCATGACCCACCAGGGGCAGGTAATGGCCACAGGTCTAAAACAATGTTCCTTCCCCAAGAGGAGTCCAGTGATCCCGTGGGGCTGGAGAAGCACTCCTGTGAAGCACGGTATCCTGCATCCTATCATAAAAAATCATGTGCCATGGGCAGGAAGAGCAAGGACTCTGAAGCAAGGCTGCCTGGATTTGAATACTGACTCTACACCCATTTTACCTGTGTGACCTTGGACAAGTTACTTAGCCTCTCTCAGCCACAGTATCTTCAACTATACAATGGGGATGACAACAGCTACCTGGATGTAGGATGTTGTAAGAATTAAATGAGTTGCTACATGTAAACTCTTAGAACAATGCACGTAAGCACATAGTAAGTACTCGCTATCATTTCATTTTAATCATGAAGCACCTGTGCTCCAGATGTCCTAGGACACACACATGAACACACACTTTTTGTCTTCTGATCCTCACCAAAAATGATTTTATTATCAAAGGTATGGGTCAATTAGTTGATGAAAAGGAGGCAGACAACTCAGTAAACAGTTGATTGCAGGCTCTAGCCTGCAAACTTTAAAATAATAACCTGTGGTGATTGCTGCATTGTTATGAGTAGATTGATTTAAAACCAACTACCAGGGGGGAAAGTGGCGGTGGGGGGGGCGGTGTGGGGGTGGTGGTGGGATGAATTGGGAGATTGGGATTGACATGTATACACTAATATGTATAAAATGGATGACTAATAAGAACCTGCTGTATAAAAAAAAATAAAATAAAATTCAAAAATTCAATAAATAAATAAATAAATAAATAAATAAATAAAACCAACTACCTCCAGAGAAGAATTTCTCAAAGGAGAGAAGACTTTGTTTCCCTTCCTCCTTTTTTCCTCTCCCACCTCCACAATCAAAATACTTTATCTTGGGAATAAAGAAAAGCAGATCCCCAAGGATGGCTAACTGGAGGATTACAAGTTCACTTGGGAAAGGGTGTAGCAACTGGTGCCCGAGATCCAAGATCTTTCATCCCTATTTGTTTTACCAGATTTATCCAAGTGGTGGGAAATATGTCCACTGTGATTCTCAAGTTTCACATCTTATAGTTTGTGTCAGTAGAGAAATGCTAATTGACCTCTTTTGTTTTGAGGCCAAAAATCCTAGAAAACAGACTCATTGTCTCTGCTTCTGGGTGCCCTCTCCTGGGCCAATCAATCATGGTTGGGGCAGAAGGCAGAGTAAGCCAGGGAAGAACATTACAGGGTAAACCACAGAAAGGTTGGGTTCCCAAGAGAAGGGAAAATCCCATAAAAGTCCAGAACAAACAGATTTACCATTTATACCCATGGCTGGTTTCCCAACTGATAAGAATATCCATCTTTAGTATTCACTATTATAGAAAGAAATAATAAAATATATTTTTAACTTACTTAAATGTGCTTAAAATTGCAACCCAACTGACTTTTCAAATGTTTAATCCAACCTCCTAAGGTTCTGATTTATGAAGTGAAAGCTAGCATTTTGCAAAGGAGAAGAGAGTTAATACAGCTGCTCTTTCTCTAGAGAAATAGAAATAAGAACCCAGCTTTCATGGCATGTGCATTTGAAAATGTCTGATTCAGGATGAAGAGCCTGTGAATGTGATTTGTGGCTTAAAACCAAAAGGAGTTAGCTCCTAGCCCTAGCTCCTTACCCAGTGTCCAGGGTAAGAAGGGTTTTGTTTGTCTTTTTTTTAATCTGCTTACCAGAAGCAGAGACAGGGAAACTCACCTCAATTAAGAACTTGCTCTGTACCAGGAATTGGGCCAGGGGTTTAACATGCATTATTATTTAATTTTTACCACCCTCCTGAAGACAAGAAGTTATCCCCATTTTGCCCAAGAGGAAACTTAGATGCAGAGAAGTTAAGTGATTTCCCCAAGTTAACAGCCAATAAGTGGTGAAGCTGGGATTTTGAGTTCGTCTGAAAGTTGCCTGCAAGAGTTCATGCTCCTTGCGGTATACCCAGCAGGCAAAGTGGAATAACAAGAGAATTGGTCTGAGTGGGGGTAAGAAATGGGGTGGAGTCCTTAGTACCACACGGGTACTAAGAAAGTAAACTTTCTTTCTTTTTTTTAAAATTAATTAGTTTATTTGTTTTTTATTTTTGGCTGTGTTGGGTCTTCGTTGCTGCGTGTGGGCTTTCTCTAGTTGCAGCGAGCAGGGGCTACTCTTGGTTGCGGTGCACGGGCTTCTCATTGCGGGGGCTTCTCTTGTTGCAGAGCACAGGCTGTAGGTGCATGGGCTTCAGTAGTTGTGGCATGCGGACTCAGTAGTTGTGGCTCGTGGGATCTAGAGTGCAGGCTCAATAGTTGTGGCGCACGGACTTAGTTGCTCTGCAGCATGTAGGATCTTCCTGAACCAGGGATCGAACCTGTGTCCCCTGCATTGGCAGGCGGATTCTTAACCACTGCGCCACCAGGGAAGCCCCACATGGGTAAACTTTCAACTTTGAAAACATAAAATATGAAGTTAATGAATTACACTTTAGCTACCTCAATTTATTTAAGGAAATTATCAGAATCACCTCTATTACCCAATGGAAAAAGGAAGACATTGCATGGTGAAGGAACAGAACATAGCAGTGAGTAAAAAGGGAAAGTGTAACTATTTGTGTGTCTATTCAATAGATCAGAAATTTTGCTGTTGCTTTTTTTAAAAATGAAGCTCAGGAGTGGGTTGAGATATAAAGAATTACAGGATCCCTTAGGATATGGTTTAAAAAAAAATTTTTTTTTTTAAGGTATAAAACACTGGTATGGGTTAAGCCAGAAAGATTCCTTGTAGTCTAGAATTTTCATATTTTAGTGTCTAATGATTTCAAGGTACTTCAAAGTTTTAAGATAGTTATATGAAAATACAAAATCATCCTCATTGTTATCAGTGCTCTTACTTAAAATTTAAAAAATATAAATACAAACTATATGGAATTTAATAGTCCTTGGATCAATTAATACTTTTTAAGGGTTTGTAATTACGAAAGGATTTTTGAGGAAAATGTTCTATTAAAACATTAAATTTAAAAAATATATTTATTGGGCTTCTCTGGTGGCGCAGTGGTTGAGAATCTGCCTGCCAATGCAGGGGACACGGGTTCGAGCCCTGGTCTGGGAAGATCCCACATGCCGCAGAGCAGCTAGGCCCGTGAGCCACAATTACTGAGCCTGCGCGTCTGGAGCCTGTGCTCCGCGACAAGAGAGGCCGCGATAGTGAGAGGCCCGCACACCGCGATGAAGAGTGGCCCCCACTTGCTGCAACTAGAGAAAGCCCTCGCACAGAAACGAAGACCCAACACAGCCATAAATTTAAAAAAAAAAAAAAAAAAAAAAAAATCAGATCCTGCCACTGTTCTACTAAAACCCTTTGTAGCCTCCATAAGATTTAAAAATATATATATATATTTATTTATTTATTTATTTATTAAAGTGTCTTATTAAAACATTTTGTTCTTTTCCAACAGGAAACAGTTAGGGATGAAGTATTTAATTCCCTGTGTTAAATAATTGCTTTACCAGGTTCTATCATTTTTTTCAGTCCATGTTTTAAAATCTCAAAACAATAATACATAATAGAAATGTCCCTTTTTCCATTATAGTAACGTAAATTATTAGTTGCCACTACCTCCGCAGAAACTCAGGTGCTATTAAAACATGTCACATGATGTAAGGATTTGCTTTGAGCACCACTCCAAAGATAGAATGATCTGGGATCCACATTTGTTTAGCCTCCATCTGTGCCCTCAACCCTTCTGGGCCCCAGTTTCATTATGTAAAAATAATCTTGTCCCCTACTTATATCTTAAAGTTATTAGGAAGATGAGATGGGACCAAGGACTGACTGTGTCCCCCACCCCACCCCAGGGGGCCTGATCTACGGTGGGTATTCAGTGGGTGTTCAATGAATACTTGAAGGGTGCATTGAAGAAGGAAATCCATCTGAGTCTAAAAATAAAATCAAGCATCTGCAAACCTCAGGTCCTCAGTGTTCCCACCCACCATTACACTTTTACTACCATCTGGAAATTGTTTGTGTTTGTGTACTTTGCATTAACGGCTAGGATTCACAGAAGGAGAGGAAAGAAGAAAAGCACACGATCCAAGAACATACACGTAAAAATCAACTTAATTGAAAGGTTTTAAAAAGGGTTAAATATGAACTTTAAAATTTCAAAACAGAAATAAAATTATTCAGTAAAAGCTAATATTAAGTGTAATATTAAGGCCACTTAGAAAGACAAGGAAAGAAAGGGAAAGACAGAGAAAAGGGAAGACTCAAAGCCCACATAGCACTCCCCGGACCCCAAGGCAAAGATCTGCCTCATTGTCTAAGACTGCCTTTGAAATGCCTGCCTTTAAGTGTGTAGGATATGAATGCACTGCGTGAAATTGTTACCAAGAGTTGGGGCAGAGGGGTTAAATTCCTCTTTTTAAATTTGAAAGGACTGGCAATCTTGAAATCGCTTCTAATCTTCAGAGGAGGGGGAAGGGAGAAAAACCTCACACTTTGGTACTTTGGTACTTTGGTAGGGACGTGGGCCCTGACACTTTTCATCCTACTAAAAAAATAACTTAATAGAGAATGAAGACATTCATCTTTGTGACTATCAAGCATATTACTTTCCAAGACTCACTGACCATTGCTTTATCACAACTGTAGTACAGGCAAAAATGGCTCCCCTGGCCCAAAGAAATTAAGAAAAAGTTAGATATCCTTATGTCCCTTTTTGTCCATCTTCACCCTCTAGAGTTGTTATAAAATGGGTCTCTCTTATCACTCTTCTGAAAAACATGCTGTCAATACTTTGAGGATGATCTTCTTCCTCTTCCCCCTCCCACTTTGTCTCCTTCTCCTCCTCTTCCACTACTGCCAGCATCTTCATGATGCAGCCCCAGCTTACCTTTCCAGTATCTCCTCCACATCACCAAAGTGCCACACTAGACTCTTCTCCATTCTCCAAACATGCTCCTTCAATATCTCTGTGCCTTTAGCAATTCCATTACTCTTTTTGCCTAGACAACATCTACTCCTTGTACAAAGGCTGGGATAACTTTGATCTCGAACAACTATTTTCAACCCCAGTTTCACTAGAATCACCTGAGGAGCTTTTAAAATATACTACTGTCCAAGTCCCACCCCACAGAGAGCCTGATTTAACTGGTGTTTTGAAATGTGCAGCCAGGGATGAGAACGACTCATCTATACCTTTTGTGACCCTTCTCTTCTCTATGCGGGATGAATCATTCCTCCACGTGACTTTCCAGAGCTTTCTCTGCATACCTCCGTCATACCACATGGCACAGCATCGTGCAGTTCTGGTTCACTATCTAGCTACTCACGTGTTAGACCTCAACTCTCCTGGGACTGGGGTCTTATTTTTCATCCTTTTTTGTATCCCATGTCAGAATCACCTGGAGTGCCTTTTCCAATACACACCCAACCCCTAGAAAGTCTGTCTGGAATCTTGGAGATATGCATGAGAGCAGGGGAGTAGAGCATGAGGTTTCTGTCATTCAGGTGGGTTCATAGGTGACTCTGACTGTCCGTCTCCAATACGGTTTCCTCCACCCCAGGTACCTCTCTGAAGAGCAGTGCAACTCCTGTCTGTCTTCCTGGGAGTGCATTCTGTCACCTCTCTCTCCACGACATCTCCCAATTACACACCTGTTTCCTCCTGTTGCATGGCTTGATGTGTTGTCAGAATCATCTCCCTCAAGCGTTTTGTTCCTGTCACAACCCTTCTTAGAAACTTACACAGGTTTCTAATGGTTCCTTGCGTCAAATTTAAACTAATCATGCACTCTGAGGTTTTTCCACTACAGTAAGTTCCCTATATACGAACAAGCTCCATTCCAAGAGTGCGTAAGTCCAATTTGTTCGTAAGTCCAACAATGTTAGCCAGGTACCCAACTAACACAGTCAGCTATATAATACTGTATTGTAATAGGTTTATAATACTTGTCACACAAATAATACATACAAAACAAACACAAAAAATAAAGACAACATTTTTAATCTTACAGTACAGTACCTTGAAAAATACAGTCATACAGTACAACAGCTGGCATACAGGGGCTGGCATGGAGTGAACAGTTAAGAAGAGTTACTGACTGGAAGAGGGAGAAGAGGTGGGAGATGGTAGAGCTGAAGGATGGTCAGCAATAGGAGACGGTGGGCAGGCTACAATTTCACTCATGCCTGACGTTGATGGAACGCACGTTGGCATCTTTGAAAGTTTGCAACTTGAAGGTTCATATGTAGGGGACTTACTGTAATTTATCCAAGTGCCCTCTCTTGGCACCAAGAGAGGTTTCATTGTATCTTCAGATTAGCAAAGCACTAGCTTCTCTCCTGCCTCTAGAGACCCCATATTCTCTTCTTCCACATGAAAAAAGGCTGCATTCCCTTCTCTTCCACCAAAATATACCAGTTTCCTTATGCAAAAAAACAAACAAAATTTGTTTAAAAATCACATCTTAAACCTCTATAAAGCCTCTCCCCATCACTCCTAACATTGTTTCTCTTTTAAATCATTGAGTATGTGTCTTTGTTATTCTTCCTGGTGTATTTTGCTTTTTATTTTGGTATATTTCTTTTTTTGTTTGGTAGGACAAAAAAGAGGGGGGGAGGGGATTTGAAACCAGAAGACTTTACTAGCTATTTTGCTCAGACTTTTCACTTTGCAGAGTGTGGCTGTTCCCACCTATGACATAGAGGCAATCACGATCAGGTTCACCTGCTTACCTGAATTCAGTGTGGTAGGATCGCAGCAGATAAAGTTCATGGAGTGTGCTTTGTGAGTTCTAAACTGCTTTGCAAAGAAAAGACATTTATTATTACTGTGATTATTTTCTGCCACCCAACTTCACTCCAGTAGTTATACACACAGCTCTCCACCAATGAAATCCTCCCTTGGAAGCATTTTAAGCTGTTTGGCAAGGAAGAGGATGCAAAATTTTTATGCTTTATCTTCATTTCATTACTATGCTAATGGTATTTATTTAGTTACATGTTTCCAACAAGCTTTTGCAAGTTCTGAATGTGTCCCTCCAAAGCTGTCTAAAAGCCAGCCGCTGAAGCCACGTGAAGTCACAGCAAGACACCGTATGGAGACCAGGGTCCCCCAGAAAGGCAAGTGCATTGTGGGAAAAAGAATCCAGAATATGTGCTCCATTCTCCTTGGGCTTTTTCTCTGTGGTCGTTCTGCTTCTGAAGTGACTTGGGAGCCCCAGAAGAAAAACACCACATGTAGTAGCCAGCCTCCCACCCCCATCATTCCTTCAGCTCTGCCTAAGCAAGTCACAGTAATATTTGAAACTGGCAAAGCAGCTTCTTTCCAGGGTGATCACAGCACTGAGACGTTCCCTCATTAATGCTCGCAGCTCTCCTGTGGAGGAGGTGGGTGGCAAGCAATTTCAAATTCTTTTCTTCTTTACTTACCAAAGAGTCTTTGCTTTCAATAACTGACACAAATGAGTGAACCGTTTTAGTTATAAGATTATGATTTGCCCATCACCCCTCATTAACGCTATTAAAACAACCTTTGTCTTTCTTAAAATCTGTGCAGCCAAGTGTGTGGCAGAGTATAAAGAGAACATGAAGACTACCCTGGATGTCTGTATGTGACCGGGCATTAGATACGACGTCCTTTGTCTGGCTTGGGAAAACTCCCACAGGACAAATAGGATTAAACGTGACACTTTTCTTTCTCCGGCAGCCTCCTAAGCCTCACCTCTTTTCACAACCTCTTAACCCCAGACACAGCCCCCTAGCTCTCTGCCCTGTCCATCACACTGGACAGCAAGAAATGCCTCTGTCTGCCTCGCCCTCTTGCCCCACCCAGGCAAGGATTCATTGTTTCCATGATGTAAGAGAGGGCAAACAAGCCAGAAGTCAAAATACCAAACTGCGGGCACCCCTGGGTTCCCCACTTCCACATCCATGCTGGAGGCTCAGAGCTTTCACGCTGATCCTCCTGGAGTTTCCTCCGAGACCACTCATCCGGGCCACACTTAGAGCAGGTGCAACACCACGTGTTCTGGGCTCCATCGCAACTTCCACTCTGCTAAATAACTGGATCTAGTAATGGAAAGTTTAAAGATCACCGCATAGGAGAATATGCAAAGCACTGTGTCATGTCCTGTGCTATCATTTCATGGTCGCAATAGACTCTACAGGAGGTACTGACATCTTTGTTTTGTGTTTTGCTCAAAATCCCGGTGGCTTAACACAACAAAGCTTTAGTTCTCATTTTTGAAACCTATCCGTCATCCCTCTGCTGCACATGGGTCACTCAGGCATCCAGGTGATGGAGGCACTGCCATTTTTTAGCTGCAGTGTCTGAACCCCACGGCCACGTCAGTCACCACAGCAGCAGAGGAACGCCTGGCAGGATCACACGTGGCCTTTTCATTGCTTTAGTAGAATCACTTGTGGTCATATCCCATTGGCTAAATACGCGCATGCTCATGGTCCCACCTAACCCACGGCAAGGAGACAGGGAGATACGTGAAAGCAGACGGAACGTCCTGTGAGTAGCTGTGGTCACGCCAGGGTAGCACAAATGCAAATGCCAATAGCTATACTTCTGTATCTTTTAAAGGCATGACCCCACTGCATGACTGATCCATACCCGATTCATCTGGGCCTCTATTGAAATCATTTTCCATCAATTAACATTCTTTGAACACTTATAATGTGCGGGGCCTTGTAGGTGGGGGACCAAGAGGGTGTTTACAGATTCAGAGGGAAAGTCAGACATGTTCACAAATAAATGTCATTTTAATAAAAGGCAGATTTCGATGAATGGAACAAGAAAACTACCAAGTGCTTTGGAGCTGCAGGGGAAGCAATCATTCCCTGCCAAGGTGTTAGGAAAGGACTAACAGAGGATTTAGCTATTTCAATTGGGCTTTAAAGATTGATTAGCATTTCCCAACAGGTAAAGAAGGGGAGGGGCAAAGACCCTCAGGCAGCAAAGCTCAGAAGGTGTTCGGGGCACAGTAAGCCCTCTGCTGTGTGACTTAGGAGCGGGTGCAAGAGAAGAAGGTGGAAGAGAAAATATTTTGGATTCAGATAGGAGGGTCGTGAGTGCCATGCATGGGAGCATGGGTATTCTGGGGAAATGGGGAGCCATCCACAGAGGGTCTCCGAGCACAGGGGTGCCATGGTGAGATCTATCTAGATTCTCCTAAAGACGGCTGACATCAGGATATTAACTAATGATTTTTTCCTTTTCCTCCCTTTGGGAACTCCTAGTCTTCATGAACATATTTATTTTCCTTCTACCCTGGGGTTTGTAATCAAACATGAATTTAATCTGCCTAAACACACATACCACAAAAGCAAAGTTTCTTTTTTATCCAAAGAAGACTGTAATCAGGCATTCACACTCCTTCAGCTCTTTGGGTGTTTCTTTTAATCCTCTTTGAAATAAACATTCTTGTAAAATAGTGCAACCTCAGAATGAAGATCAAGGGACAGAGCCTCACACTGTAGTTTTGTTCTCTCATGTTGAATTCAGCTGTGCTGAATTTGGATGCCTGTTAGGTCTAAAGTCCAGCTTACTCTCTACTTACTGTGTGCTTTTGCCAACTTACTTAGCCTCTCTGTGCTTTTGGTTTTTTGATTTAGTAGGAAACAATTATTCGTTCCTTCCTGGAGCCAGTAGGGACTTTCCACATACCTTCCACGGGCTAGGAAATGTATCAATCACAGATGACCTTAGTAAAAGCATTTTATCCTCTTCTGAAGAAAGGAGGCCAGGAAGGAAATGAATGGATATTAACTGCATACCTACATCTGCTTGTGGTTGCACATGTGCTATGTCAGTTACTTCCAACATGATTCCCACGAGGGAGGTATTTCCCCTGTTCTGCAAGGAAGATGCCAAGGGACACGCATGGTAACTTACACAATGACATCTGGCTGATGAGTGGAGACCCAGGTTGGGAGCCCTGTGAACTGCTGGATCCCAAGGTCCACACCAGCTTTACCCACCAAGGCTCGAGGCACTGGGAGGCACTTGTGTTTCTCCCACAGCGTTTTTCTTCTCAAAGCTGCCACGGGCCTCTTGGCGTCCATGTTAGGCCTCTTGGCTCTCCTGACCTGGTTTTCTGGATCATATTCAGCTGTGATGGATCAATCCACAATTTGGGGCTCCATGCTGCCTCTCTAGTCCTCAGGTGCCCCTCACCCACCCAGCCAGACTTGCTGTTTCCATGGGCTTCCTTGTCTCTGGAGGATTCCTCTGAATCACCATTTGGTCACTCCCTCTTAATTGCTCACAATTGCCCAAGTTCCTAGTCCTACAATAAGCAAGGGAAAGGGTAACATTTTCTAAGACATATGTGTTTAGTGTTGCTGGCAGATTTGTAAACTTATTACTGTCTCTGCATATCATATAATTAAGATTGAATTATCCAAGACTTTAAAATAGCGCCTGCTGCTATTGTGCTGCTGAAAATGTTAAGGCAAAGATATCTGCCTTTTTTTATTTTTAACACATGCAACTCACCTCTCCCCTGTCTTCTCTGAAATCCCCATTCTCATTAGGGCCACAGGACTGAGTTTAGCTGGCCTGATGGAGAGGGCTCACTAAGCTGAAATGCTTTGCTTTTGGAAATGCTGCCACATCAGAAGCATAGGGGCACATTCTCAGATATCTGCTATGGCTTCTAGAAGGGACCTGCAGTGCCAGGCAGGTGAACTGACAGCACGCTGGGAGGGGAGTTCACACAAAGGCAGAGGCTCAGACACTGGGCCCGTTCTCGCTGAGACTAGACCAAAAATGGTTCAGGGCTGATACTTCAGAAGGAGAGTGGCGCACAGCTCTGTAGGTTCTGATACTTGGTGCCCTGGATAAACAGATAAACACAAGAGTATATGCACCGTGGGAGCCCGGAGAGAAAGATGGGACAGAAAAGGACCAATCTGGGCACATGTATGAAGTGCCCACTCCAAGACACTCTTCTGGGCTCGTCCTGATCTCGGAGAGGCAGCAGTGAGTGGTGGCATGAAGCGAGATCTTACTTCCCTGCCCAGGAACTGAACCCCGGGTAGCCTGGATGAAAACCAGGACTCCTAGCCACCACACCCCCTGGCTCTTGCCCCCAGTGAAAAATGCATTTCTCACGGAGGCAAAAACTGTAAAAACAGGTACCAAATTTATTATTAGAGACATAGCACAGCAACAAGTGGGAGAGCACATAGAGAAACAGTTTGTTTAGTTAAGATAGAAGCAAGACAGAGATGCACACCCGGAGAGAAAGGGTGTGGGCGTCCTCCCTAATGAGGGGGAGCTCAATAAAGGGACGGTTAAGTCATTTATATAGGGCAGTTCTTCTGGGTCTTTGTTTACCTTTGGCCAATTACCTGGTTTCTTTTTCCACACCTGACCTGCCCTAGGACCCTCTCCAACATGCGTGTGCAACTTTTTTTCCAAGATGGATTTTAGCCCAGAGGCCTATGGGGCGGCCTTAGCATCACATATTATGGGGTGGTGCCCCCTCCTTTTTGACCCCCAAGGAGCCTTTCTGCACATGTGCAATGTTTCCCTTGCCCCAAGGATGAGAAGTGTATGACCTCTTGATCTTTTAACAGGGTTTAGCCCCTCTCTGTCCCTGCCATAAAAGTGTCCGGTGTCAGTTATCTACCCTATTCCTGTTGTTGTTTTCTTATATCGAAGTGCGGATCTTGAAATATAGACAGGAGTCCAGTCATACATATGCAGTCCAGAGCCCGTTTGTCTCTTGCCTCAGGAAATGTAAACAGGGGGCTGGTAATGAATGTCTGGCTTGGAGGCCATCTTCTTCTCACCCCGGGAAGTGTGAACAGGAGGCCAGTTGTAAATGTCTAGCTTGGAGCCCATCTATCTCCTGCCTCAGTCCCTGTACTTGGAGAGCTGGAAGTCTAGTGGGAGAGGCAGACAGAAAGGCAAAGAAGACACGCCAGTGTGATACGTGACGGATGCCTGAAAGCAGAGGGTGCTGGGATGCGTGGGGGGAGAGGGACGGGAGGAAGGGTTGCAGGGAGAGCTAAAAGGAGCCTTGAAGACTGCTAGGAGGTGGCCAGAGAGTGAGGAAGGGCATCCCAGGGAGCAGGAACAGCATGAGCCAAGCCTCAGAGACCCAGAGGCAGCAGGGAGCAGATCGGCAAGTGGTTCTGCTAGGGAAGACAGAAGATTCTCTAAGTGGGGTGCTTGGCTGGCAACAGCAGGTCACCTGGAACTTGTTAGAAATGCCAGTTCTCAGGCCCCAACCCAGACCTGGTGGATCAGAAACCCCGGAGGTGGGGCCCCACTCTCGTGCTTCAGCAAGCCCTCCAGGTGGTGCTGGTGCACGCAGGTCTAAAGGAGGCCCCTGCAGTGAACCAGGTGAACAAGGATCCAGGTAAACAAAAGACCAAGGCAGTGGTGGTAAGAATGTATAAAAGGCAACAGATGGAGAAGGCATTTGGGTGGAATCCCTTTGTATCTCTTTCGTAACATTTTCCCACTTTCTTTAATGTCTCATCCTCCCCCTCTGGGTTTTGTGTCGTTGGTGTCTTGGGGGCAGAGACCTCATTTCCCCTCGGGCTCTCATAGCCCCTGCGTGGTCCCTGAACCCAAGTGGAGCTCAAGTGAGAGATGGCTGAGCAATTTCACACTGTCTCCTGTCACGACCGGTCCCGGGGTCCAGGGGTGGGACCAAATCTGTGAGCGTCCTCCCAGAGAAGGGGAGCTCCCAGGAGACACGTTCCCAGGAACCCAGACCTCCTGGAACACCTAGCAAGAGAGCCAGAGGAGAGGAGATCAAGGGAGAAATGGAAAAAGGAAGGTGGGGCTGAAGAAGGAAGAAGAGAGAGGACATGGAAGGGGGCAGGGAAGAGCCAGGACGGGAGAAGAGAGGAAGGAAGAGGAAGAGGAGTTCCGGGAAGGTGGACAGGTTTGAACAGGGACTCCCGTCTCTCCTCAATCCCAGTTCTCCCAGCTCTGGTGGGAGTTGTTCCTGCAGCTCCTGGTGTTACCATCCTGGAGGATTGGAGTGGCCCCTCCTCATGCCTCCACACCCACGGATGCCCCCTGCAGGCCCACAAGTCCCCACAGGCACTAGCCCAGTGCAATGAAGCCTCCTTCCTACCTGCATCCTCTGCCGTATCACTGTACACAGCCTCCACGGTCTATAAGCTGTCTGAACAATGTTTAGGAAGAAATAATGTCATTGCGGTGAAGAACATGGGCCCGGAGTTGAGTTCATATTCTTGCTCTGTCACCTGCTGGCACCTAGAACAGTGCGGAGCGTACGGTGGTACAGAAATGAATGAGTGAGTCAATGAATGGCTGAGTACTAGCTGTGAAACCTGGAGCAAGTGAGTGATTCTGAGCCTCAGTTTCCTCACCTGTGAAATGGGGATAATAATAGTACCCATTACATAGGGTTGTTGGGAGAGTGATCCACTATGTCTAGCGCTTACACAAGGCCAGTTGTTCTTGGGCAGTGGAAACAGGCTGGCTGCCTTGTGGGTGGAGTACCAGAGCATTTCCACACCCACCAAAGCCTTGCTTCTGAGCGAGGTGCTGGAACCACATTTCTCAAAACTGCCTGGGATAAGGGCTGAGTATAAGATGCCAGAAAGGGAGATTTTGAGGCCTTACTCCAAACCTACTAAAGTACTCTTGAAGAGTGAAACCTTAAACCCTGCATTTCTATGAGCTCCCCAAGTGATTGTCAACTCACGCTAATGTTTAAGAGCTCTATATTTAGGTTTCGGTTTATAAATTAAAATACAGAGTCAACACATGAATATAACCGTTCATAGTTGAGGACATCAGGCCCCAGGGTGGACCTCTCTAGAGTCGAATTTATATATAATGAAAGACCAGATGTTCTGTAATGGAGTAACAAACTGGCACCAGAATTCCTCTTGGAGAGGAAACTGTCTTTGATAAGCCTGTTGACACTGGACGCTGATATCCAGGGGGCATCATAAACAAGAAAAGGAAATTCCCTGGCGGTCCAGTGGTTAGGACTCCATGTTTTCACTGCCAGGGCCAGGGCTCAATCCCTGATCAGGGAACTAAGATCCTGCAAGCTGCATGGCACAGCCAAAACAAAACAAAACAAAAAAACAAAAACAAAACCCAGAAAACAGAACAAACAAATAAACAAAAAACAGTTGCTGAACTGTTCTGCATTTAAATCGAATAAAGGAGAAAGAAAAATGAGAAGGAATGAAGGATGGGGCTACAGAGAAATAGAGAGGGAGGTTGGAGCCATGGTTTAGAAATAACTTAGGGACTTTTGGGGAACTGAACTACATAAACTTGAACTTCGAGTCGTATTCATTGTTGTAACTTAAAACCCCTGTCTTCCCAAGCCCACTGCAAGGGCTCCTACACCTACAAAGCTAAGCATAGGTACATTTGTGTCCTTTCCCCAGCAAAGTGCTGTGCAAGAAAACAGTACAACCTTCAGGCAGGGTTTTGGCCGCCTTTTCTTCCTCCTACTCTCACCCCGTCACTCGACTCAGTGAATTGACAAATCTTGAGCTCATAGTTCAGTGATGTCGGTCAAATCCACGCCTTTTTCTCCATTCCTGTTGCTGTTTGCTCTGTTTCAGAAATTTGCCACTGATGCTTTCCTAAGTCATCTCTCTGTCTGAATTTTCTCCCATCACAGGCTCAAACCGCCCTCCTACTGCTGCCAAAGTTAACTTTCAAAAGAAGATTTAATATTGAGAAGCAGCATATCACAGAAATAAAAATAGAGTCTATATAGACTCAAGGGCCAGACTTGTTGAGATCAGATTCTAAGACTCTCTTCCTATGAGCTGTGTCTTTTGTTTGGGTAAGTCACTTAACATCTCTTTGCCTTAGATTCCCCATCTGTTAAAATGGGATGATAACAGAACCTTCTTCCCCCTTGCCTTATTGCATGGTCTACAGCAGCCAGGATAATGTGGAGTGGAAGTGATGATCGTGGATAATCTCGCCTTGTTCCTCATTTGTCGCGGGGGGTGGCGGGGGTAGGGGGGAGAGAAGTTTCAAAAAAAAAACCTGGAGGGCTTACACTGCCAGTATTAAGACCTGTTGAAATCTGTAGTAATTAAGACAAATATGGTATTGGTGCAAGAATAGACAAGTAGACCACTGGGACAGAATAGAGAGTCCAGAGATAGGCTTGTACATATATGGTCACCTGAAATACAATAAAGGTGACATTGAAGTGGAGTGGGGAAAGGTGATCTTTTCTTTTTTTAAAAAAATTTATTTATTTATTTTAATTGAAGTATAGTTGATTTACAATGTCATGTTACTTTCAGATGTACAGCACAGTGATGCAGTTATACATACATATATATGTATGTATATATGTATATGTGTTGTGTATATATATATATATTCTTTTTCAGATTCTTTTCCCTTATAGCTTATTACAAAACATTGAGTTTAGTTCCCTGTGCTATATAGTAGGTCCTTGTTGGTTATCTATTTTATATATAGTAGTGTGTATATGTTAATCCCGTCCTCCCAATTTATCCCTCCCCTCCCCCTTCCCCTTTGGTAACCATAAGTTTGTTTTCTATGTCTGTGGATCTATTTTGTAAATAAGTTCATTTGTATCTTTTTTTTTTCAGATTCCACATATAAGCAATATCATATAATACTTGTCTTTCTCTGTCTGGCTTACTTCACTTAGTATGATAATCTCAAGGTCCATCCATGTTGCTGCAAATGGCATTACTTCATTCTTTTTTATGACTGAGTAATATTCCATTATATATATATATATATATATATATATATATACACACACACATATATGCCATAACTTCTTTATCCATTCATCTGTCAATGGACATTTAGATCACTTCCATGTCTTGGCTATTGTAAATAGTGCTGCAATGAACACTGGGGTGCATGTACCTTTTCTTATTATACTTTTCTCTGGATATATGCCCAGGAGTGGGGTTGAGGAATCATGTGGTAACTATTATTAGTGTTTTAAGGAACCTCCATACTGTTCTCCATAGTGGCTGTACCAATTTACATTCCCACCAACATTGTAGGAGGTTTCATTTTCTCCACACCCTTTCTAGCATTTATTATTTGTAGACTTTTTGGTGATGGCCATTCTGATTGGAGTGAGGTGATACTTCATTGTAATTTTGATTTGTATTTCTCTAATCATTAGGTGAGCTTTTTAATAGGTGGTTCTGGATCAATTGGATCTCCATATGAGAGAAAATTAATCATGATCCTTACCTCACACCAAACAAAACAACCATTCCCAATGGATTGCATATCTAAACAAGAAAAGTAAAACAACACAGATTTTAGGAAAAAATGGGAGAACATTTTCACGACCTTGAAGTAGATAAAGATTTTTAAAACAGCATGCAAAAAGCAGTAGCCATAAAGGAAAAAAATAGATAAATTAGATTACTTTAAAATTAAGAACTTCTGTTCATCAAACATCACCATAAGAGAGTCAAATGTGACTCACAGAATGGGCAAAGACATTTGTAATATGTATACAAAACAAAAATTCTTATCTAGAATATATAGAAAAAAATCCTACAAATCTATAAGAAATAGGAATATCACTCAATAGAAAAAATGCAGAAAAGACATGAACATTCACTTCAAAAGAAGGACATCCAAATGGCCAATAAACCCATGAAAAGGGGCTAAAATTCATTTGCCATCAGGGAAATGCAAATTAAAACCAAAATGAGATGCCACCTTATCCCAACCAGAATGGCTGAAATGAAAAAGACAGAACATATTAAGTACTGGAGAAGATGTGGAACTGAAACTCTCATAGGCTGTCGATAGGAGGCTGTCGATAGGAGTGTATATTGGTACAACCACTTTGAAAAAAACCATTTCACATTATCTATAAAGCTGAACATGTACATAATTCTATAACCCAGCATTTCTACTGCTAGGTGTATACTCTACATAAAAATGTACATGTATTCACCAAAAGACACAAGAATGTTCATAGCAGCACGAGTCATAGTAGCCAAACACTGGAACACAGTAAAACGAGTGTTTTACTCTAGGGACTACTTTATGGTGATGAGAATGAACAAATACCACCACATAGCAACATGGAAAACTCTCTTGAGCATAAAGTTGAATAAAAAGAAGCCACAGAAGTGAGTACAAATTGTATGATTTCAATTATAGGTACAATATATATCGGATCTCTAGAGCTAACTTATCTTGCATAATTGAAATTTTATACATGTTGACTAGCAACTTATTTCCTCTTCCCCCAGGCAACTACCTTTATATATATATATATTTTTTAAATATTTATTTATTTATTTATGGCTGCGTTCGGTCTCCGTTGCTGTGCGCGGGCCCTCCCCAGTTGCTGCGAGCGGGGGCCGCTGTTTGCTGCGGTGCGCGGGCTTCTCACTGCGGTGGCCTCTCCCGCTGCAGAGCACGGGCTCTAGGCGCGCGGGCCTCAGCAATTGTGGCACGTGGGCTCTAGAGCGCAGGCTCAGCAGCCGTGGCGCACGGGCTGAGCCGCCCCGCGGCATGTGGGATCCTCCCGGACCAGGGCTCGAACCCGTGTCCCCTGCATTGGCAGGCGGACTCCCAACCACTGCACCACCAGGGAAGTCCCCTACCTTTTCATTTTTTGCTTCTATGTGTTTGACTTATTTTATTTTATTTTATTTTTATTTATTCATTTTTTTGGCCAGGCCGCATGGCTTGTGGGATCTTAGTTCCCTGACCGGGGATTGAACCTGGGCCCTCAGCAGTGAGAGCATGGAGCACCAACCACTGGACCACCAGGGAATTCCTGGGATTGACTACTTTAGATACTTCATATAACTGGAATCATGCATATTTTTTAAAAACTCCCTAGAGTTGGCTGTATAGCCATGTTGAGGACCTTTGGCATAGTATTTTGCTCCTACCCCTGGTACAGTAACAATCATTTTGTATTAGGAATATTCCTTGCTGGTTTGCCTTCATCAGCTCTAGGCTCATTAATTGAAGGAATGATATTCTGTTCACTTGGGTATCTTCAGTGCCCAGAAGAACACCTGGCACAGAGTGAATAGTCCATATATGTTTGTTGAATTGGAGTGACCCTTCCAATAATCATAGACGGTAGGATTTACCATTGCCACCAGCCAGCCAAACTTCTTCAACATAGCTCTTCAATTCAACATACATTTTTAAAGAGTCTACTTTGAGTCAAACACTGGACTGGTGTGCTGGAGTTGTGAAGAAGAGGAAGGTCAGTCCTTGTAGCCAGATAGTCAGGCAGGGGCGACATCGGAGGCTCCCGGGGGCAGGTCCATGCTTCGTGGAGGAGCCTCAGATGAAGTGATCAGCTCTGCTTGGGTGGACCTGAGACATTTCCAAGAGTGAGTGATGCCTGAGCCACATCCCAATGAGTGACTAGGAGTTTGCCAGGGGGGCAAGGAAGGCAAAAGCATTTCGGGAAGATAGAAAAGCCATGTCCATGAGTAGAACAGCTTGACACAAGGTGGAGAGATGGAGGAGGTTGAAGGGTGAGAGGTGAATGGCTTGGTAAGGAGGTTGGATGCATCCTGCAACAATGGGAAGTCAGTGAAGGGTGAAACAGGAGAGTAGCAGGACCCAGTGGGCAGTTTTAGAGCGATCACTCTGGTTGCAGTGGGGAGGATGGATTATAAAGCAAAACTGAAGACCGAAGGACCAGTAGGAGAGGGTGGGGATATGGTAATGATGCAGGCATGAGAAGACAAGCGCTTGAGCTGGGCAAAGCCCGTGGGGATGGAGAGGTGGGGACAGGTAAGGACCTGAGTAGGAAGATTCTCCACCTTCCCTCTAAAAAGTTTGGGGAAAGGGAGGTGAGTAAGAGGTATATTATACAGGTAATATTCTCTTTTCAAGTTTTCCTCCTTCGCGCCAGAAAAAGACAGAAAAGCAGAAAAGAAAGAGGGGGTGGGATTCTGGAGGAAAGGCAGTCCATATACTAATGTCACTGGGGAATGTAACCAGCTCACAACGTCCATCTATTATGTTAGGTGAAGATACATTTTCAGCTGAAAAGAATTATTTTAAAACATGGGCGTGAAACAAATGAGCACGTGAAATCATGTTGTCCACAAGGCCTCAACAGAACGTCTTCCTTAGATAGCAGCCTCGGGCTAACACTGCCAGCATTCCGCAGTCCCAGAAAGAATCTGTGCTTTTTTTTTTTTTTTTTTTTGTTTTAACCCCATTCATTTTTTTCTCTGGATGGTTTCAGTTGAGCCTAACTTTATTTTATTATTATTATTTTTTAAAATTTATTTATTTATTTATTTTTGGCTGTGTTGGGTCTTCGTTTCTGTGTGAGGGCTTTCTCCAGTTGCGGCGAGCGGGGGCCACTCTTCATCGCGGTGCGTGGGCCTCCCACTATCGCGCCTCTCTTGTTGTGAAGCACAGGCTCCAGACACGCAGGCTCAGTAGTTGTGGCTCACAGGCTTAGTTGCTCTGCGGCATGTGGGATCTTCCCAGACCAGGGCTCGAACCCGTGTCCCCTGCATTAGCAGGCAGATTCTCAACCACTGCGCCACCAGGGAAGCCCAGAATCTGTGCTTTTGTCACTCAGTGATTTGTAACAGGAATAAAAAACCCCTCTGCTTATATAAGAAACGCATCTGAAACTCCGTGGCTGGCAGGTGCTTGAGATCGTTGAGCAGATGTCTGTGTGAAGCACCCAAAGTCCTATATGTACGTTGGAAAGCACACATACGCCAGCTCCCTGCGGCTGTCCTGGAGAAGATATTCCAGACATGCAGCAAGGGGCTCTGTGCCTTTCCTCCCTGACTTCTCTCCTGCGGAGTATGAGCCCAGGGTAGTGCCTACTCAGAATCCTCTGTCCGTTGGCGTTTGGAAAGGTCTTAACTGACTCCATCTATTTGGTACCTCCAAGCAAGACTGAACCCAGCTAACCAAGGATCTCTGTGTAGCTTCTGGAGTTGTCACCAAGTCTCACAAGCCTTCCTGGTGTTAATCCTGCATCCTGGATGCCCTTCTCCCCAGACTCCCTCTTGTAGGTTTTGGGGCAGCTACCTGTCGCCTCTCCCTGTCTACCAAGCTCCCCCCTCCCCCCATAGTGATGGGATCCTTACATTCTTTCTCAAGCTGACTACCACCTGCTCCCCTTTCCCTTTGACAGGTGGATGGTGCCTCTCCCTCCAGGGGAAAAGGAAAGCACAGGTGCACAGTCCTGCTTTGCACGGGGTGGTGCGCAGGGCAGCCTGGTGCCCTTGGAGGGGGGCTGGGAGCCAGGAAAATGTGGGGCTCCAATGACAGCTCTTTCTCTCCTCATTTCGGGGATCCTGGGCAGGTCATATATCCTCTCTACCCCTCTGTTTCTTCCTGCAGAAAACAAGGGCAAACCCTCCCTTAAGTAAGACAATCCTTTCCAGGGATCCAAACATGGAGGAGGGCACAAGGCAAATGCTCAGCAAATGTGGGTTCCCTTCTGTGGGACACACACAGTGATCCTAGCAAAGGGCATCACTAACTATATTTCACATCGGAGGAAGCTGGGGGAGGGAATGACGTGAATTACTCAAAAATCATGCAGCAGAAATGCCAGAATTTGAACCCAGATCTGCTTGGCTCCAAAGCGAACCTTCCCTCTGCCCTGCCCTGCCTTCCTCCAAGACCCTCACCCTTCTCATCTTCTGTCTTTCTTTACTGTCTTCTTTTCTTCTGCCTATAATTTATTCAGGGCTGCACCGTTATTAGAAATAAAAACCCAGTCTTAAAAAAGAGGGAAATTCTGATACAGGCTACAACATGAGTGAAACTTGAGGATGTTATGTTAAGTGAAAGCAGCCAGTCACAAAAGGACAAATACTGTATGTGCCCCTTACATGAGGTCCTACAGAAGTCAGATTCACAGAGACTGAGAGGAGGGTAGAGTTGCCAGGAGTTGGACAGAGGAGGAGATGGGGAGCTAGTTTTAATGGGTGCACGGTTTTAGTTAGGGAAGATGAAAAGAGTTCTGTGGATGGATGGCGTTAATGGTTGTACCACAAGGTGAATGTGCTTAATGACATTTGAACTGGACACTTAAAAATGACTAAAATGGTAAATTTTAGGTTATGTCTATTTAACCACAATTTAAAAATGAAATAAAGACAAATACAGTAAAATATCTATGGCCTTGTTTACCTTTTGCTCCTCCTCCCCCAGGTAGATGGTTTAAGATGCTTGGTCATGTTTTTTTTTTTAATTAATTAATGAATTAATTAATTTTTGGCTGTGTTGCGTCTTTGTTTTTGTGCAAGGGCTTTCTCTAGTTGCGGCGAGCGGGGGCCACTCTTTATCACGGTGCGCGGGCCTCTCACTATCGTGGCCTCTCTTGTTGCGGAGCACAGGCTCCAGACGCGCAGGCTCAGTAATTGTGGCTCACGGGCCTAGTTGCTCCGCGGCATGTGGGATCCTCCCAGACCAGGGCTCGAACCCGTGTCCCCTGCATTGGCAGGCAGATTCTCAACCACTGCGCCACCAGGGAAGCCCAGTCATGTTTTAAGACGAGTGTAAATGAATTACCTCACAGCTGTTAGGTGGCTACTATGGACTGAATTGCATTCCCCCTCCCCAATTCATATGTTGAAGCCCTAACCCCCAATGTGACTATATTTGGAGGTGAGGCCTTTAGGAAGGTAATTAAGGTGAAATGAGGTCATAAGGATGGGGCCCTCATCCAGTAGGGCTGGTGTTCTTATAAAAATAGGAAGAGGGACTTCCCTGGCGGTCCAGCGGTTGAGACTCCGTGCTTCCACTGCAGGGGGCGCGGATTCCATTCCTGGTCAGAGGATTAAGAACCCACATGCCGGGTGGCACAGCCAAAAAGTAAAAAAAAATTAAAAAATGGAAAATAAATAAAAATAAAAAGAGGAAGAGACCCTGGCACACTCTCTCTCTCCCGCGCGCACACAGAGGAAAGGCTGTATGAAGACGGGTCAGGAAGGTGGCCGTCTGCAAGCCAGGAAGAATGCTCTCGTCCGGATCCGAAGTGGTCAACACCTTGGCCCGGGACTTCCAGGCTCCAGAACCGAGAAAATATATTTCCGCACTTTAAACCACGCAGTCTGTGGCATTTTGTGATGGGAACTCTAATAGCGGGGCTTGCCCCAAGGGAGTTTCTTCTGTCACCTGGCTTGATGGTGGGCGGGTTGTGTGGCCCAGTGGTCAGTGACCCTTCCTTTTGGTCAGCACAGCCAGCCCAGCTCTGACCCCTCCTGACGCCTGTCCCTTCAGAGGTGGACACAGAGCCATTCCTCAAGGAGACCATCCTCACTGACAGTGACAGAGGGAGGAGCAAGGCCCCTTCCCCCCGACCCAGGAGACTGGTATTGGGTAGGGAGGGCCAACAGCTGGGCGGGGGATTGTCTAAGATTTACCCTCCTCACAAGCTAGTGAGTTAGCCTGCCAGTTTTCTGCTTGCTGGGAGGAGACATGAGACTTCTGGGTCAGAGACAAAGGATCCTACCACCCAGAGCAACAGCAGAACCCAGGGTGTCCGCCTCTGTGCTTGTCTCCCCCCACCCCGTTCCCAGAGGGTGTTGTGATGGGGCCAGTGCTGCCTGCACAGAACAGGTGGCTCAACGGGAAGGAGCTTCGTGAGCCCAAGTCATTTCCAAAGGGCAGGAAGCTGGTCTGAATTTTGCTCCACGGGGCAAAATGTGAATCTCTCTTACATTAGACAGCAAACACACCTGCCCTTGGCTGCAGAGGGCCACACCCCTCTCTCTCCAGGCAATCTGCCATACCAGCACCCTGGTAGGATACACAGCGAGATATAGAATCTAGCGGCTCTGCTGCACTGATTGAACCCTGCCTGGGACAGCCCCACACACAGCTTCAAGAAGCTGCACTATTTCTGATCCACAGAAGATACTCATTCTACGTAGTGGAAGCTGTCCTGGAACCTACACTTGAACATGCATGGGTCTGATATCCTGCAACTTCACAATATGTCTGCTTTTAAAATGCAGGTTTTATTAGGATTCAGGTATGGTAAGGCTAACAGGTCAGGAGAAGACTCAGCACTGACACAGTAGTTTATGACTCACAGTTCTCAAGAGGAGGGGGCTACACCCACTGAACCGTGAGGAGCCACAGGGGGAAGCACCAGGGTCTGTCCGGAGGCAGAGGGAGTGAGGGGCAATCATGGTTTCCACAGGGAGGAGCAGGCAAGGCAGGGGAAGCAGGCTTAGGATAGGCTAGTCTGAATAATTTCAGCAGGCTCTGGGACCCAAAGCTGTCCCTACTTGTCTGGTACCTGGGCCTCCGGTGATTAGGACAGGGGGACAGTGGCCCAGAGTGTGGGAGCTGGTTAAAGGAGGTGGTTGGGGAAGGGGGCTGGAATTGGTTGGCTTGCACATGAAAGGTGAGCACCTACCCAATTCCTTTACTTTGCCCAAGAACTGGCTGGCGCTGGGGGCAGGAGAGGGTCCTTCCTGGGTCAGCAAGGCCCCAGATGTCAAGCATCGGAATAAAAAGACATACTTAATTCAAAGTCCCATAAAAGCAATACGTGGCTCTGAAGGCGACTCCAGAAGAATGTGGAAATGAGGAGTCGTATCAGCTAAGGCACTTCTAGAACTAAAACGCATTTCACCCTCAAGTTGGTCCATCAGTCATAAGTGTTCTCTGAGTAGCTGCCGCGAACCAGGCACCGTGCTGGGTGCTGGGCAGACGGGGTGAACCAAACAGACCCGGCCCTGCCTCGTGGAGCCTGGGGTAAAGCCCTCGCAGGGATCGGCTGCGTGAAGTCCTCAGCAGCTCCCTGGGGAGCATAATGACCACCCCTCCCCACCCCCACCCCCCACCCCGAGAACACTCAATTTGTTATCGAGTCCAAGCTCGCTCTGCTCCCTGCACAACAGGCCAATAAATCGGAGACGGGGTGTCGAGGCAAGGAAGACGACTTTATTCGGAAAGCCGGCATACCAAGAAGATGGCAGACTAAAGTCTCCAAATAACCATCTTATCTATCGGGGTCTGGATGCCAGTTTCTTTTATAGAATCAGAGAGGGAGAGGGGGTAAGGAAGTAAAGTAAAAAGGGGCCTCAGTCTTGCAAAACATCTCCTGGAATGGCCAACCTCAGGGCAGGGATGTGTTAATTTCAGCCATTTACAGGTGGGCAGGGTGAGGTTGTCTCCCTGTGAGCGGAACAAAGGCACTTTTAACAGTCAGGCAGAGGGGCAGGGTTCCGGGTCAGGCCATTCTGTATGATTATAATAACAAAAGCAAGGAAAAGCAAAGGTTAAAGTCAAAGAACCAGATCCAACATGGAGTCCAATTTAGCTCTTCCCTGTTACAATTTGTCATCTGAAATTGGAGGCGCAACTCTCTGGGGCACATTTGGGCCCGAAGACATCGTGCACCTCTCACTATACGGCGTGCTGGGCGGGAAGAAAGACCCTGCCTTTTGGAGCTCCTAGTCTCCACCGGAGGCATTTCCAAAGTTTTCTCAGCTGCCCGAGGACCTGCCTGAATCCTCGCATCCGGGCCTCAGCGTTATGTCTTTGTCAGACTGTGTAAGCTCTGTCTGCAGCAGGCACAGTCCATCACTGTGGTTCTCTACTGTGCTCTTTTGGAAAAGAAATTTAAGTGTTTCTGTAGCTCAGAGGGGCATTTGTCTTAGTCCATTCGGGCTGCTGTAATAAAGTACCACAGACGGGGTGGCTTATAAACAACAGAAATTTATTTCTCACAGTTCTGGAGTCTGGGAAGTCCAAGAGCAAGGTGCCAGCAGATTCGGTGTCTGGTGAGAGCCCGCTTCCTGGTTCATGGATGGCCAACTTCTCTGTGTCCCCACATTATCATTGAAATGATAGTTTGTTACCCACAGTTAACAAATTGTGGGAGGGAAAAGGGCTCCACCCTCCTGATCTAATCACCTCCCCAGAGGGCCCATCTCCAAATACATTGGGAGTTAGGCTTTCAACATATGAATTTTAGGGGAACACAAACATTAAGTCTACAGCAGCATTCTTTTTTTTTTTTTTTAATTAGAGTATAGTTGATTTACAATGTTGTGTTAGTTTCTGCTGTACAACAAAGTGAATCAGTTATACCTATATATATATATATATATCTCCAGTCTTTTTTTACATTTCCTTCCCATTTAGGTCACCACAGAGCATTGAGTAGAGTATAGCAGCATTCTTATTTGGGGGGTTTTCTCCACTGTTCTTCTTCCTCCCACCCTCTTCCACCTTCTCTGGAGGTGGGGAAGAGACTGAAGAATTTCCCTCTGTGATGGATGAAAACTAAATTTTTGGTGGTGCACACGCTGTAGTGTACACAGAAGTAGAAGTATAATGTTTTACACATGAAACTTATAGAATGTTATAAACCAGTGTGTCCTCAATAAAAAAGAAATTAAAAAAAAAATCTATCAGATGTCCTTTTAGCAGATTAAGACATCCAGCACGGGGGCCAATGAAGAGATTCCAGAATTAAGTGAGGGATGGCACTTGCTGACATAAACTTTTCTCCAACTCTGATTCTAAAATGTCTTTTTTTTTCCACATTAGCCCATGGGTCACAAACTCCTTTGATAATATTTAATAAATGTTTGCAAATATTTTAGGCTTTGCTGGCCGTGGAGTCTCTGCCCCAGCTACATAGCTCTGCCAGTACCGTGTAGAAGCTGCCAGAGAGCCATGTAAAGAGCCACTGACATGAACTACAAGGATGAACCTTGAAAACACGATGCTAAGTGGAAAAAAGCCAGGCACGAAAGTCTGTATATTGTATGATTACATTTATGTGAAATGTCCAGAATAAGCAAATCAATAGAGACAGAAAATAGATGAGTGGCTTCCAGGGGCTGGTGGGAGGGGAGAATGTATCAGCAAGCATACTCAGGATCTGAATGCACTAAAAACCACCGAATTGTACACTGTAAAAGGGTGAATCTTATGGTATGTGAACTATATTTCAACAAAGCTAGTTTTTTAAAACAGCCATAGACAACAGGTAGATAAGTGGGTCTGGCTTTGTTCCGATGAAACTTTATTTACAAAATGAGGGTGGATGTGGCCCCTGGGCTGTAGTTTGCTGAGCCCTGTGCTAGACTGTAAGAGTCATGTAGTCAGGGCTGTGCCTCATTTATCATTAACTTCCAGGACCTAGTATAATAGTGGTCAAATAAGTAAGAACCCAATAAATGTTTGCTGAATGAAAAAAAAAAAGCATTTCCCTCTGCAAGATTGGGCCTGATGCCAGGGCTACTTCAAGCCTTTAACTAAGACACAGAGATGGACTTAAGAAATTGCAGGCCGGGCTTCCCTGGTGACGCAGTGGTTAAGAATCCGCCTGCCAATGCAGGGGACACGGGTTTGAGCCCTGGTCTGGGAAGATCCCACATGCCGCGGAGCAACTAAGCCCATGCGCCACAGCTACTGAGCCTGCGCTCTAGAGCCCGCGAGCCACAACTACTGAGCCCGTGTGCCACAACTACTGGGGCCCACGCGCCTAGAGCCCGTGCTCTGCCACCACAGTGAGAAGCCTGCGCATCACAACGAAGAGTAGCCCCCGCTCGCCGCAACTAGAGAAAGCCTGTGCGCAGCAGCGAAGACCCAACGCAGCCAAAAATAAATAAATAAAAAATAAATAAAATAAAATATAAAAAAAAAAAAGAGAAATTGCAGGCCACTCATAATTATGCAAATATGAGCTTCTGGTGAAATATACATCAATGCCCTAGTTTTTAAATTCTAATGCAGTAAAATGTTTCAGTTTGGGTTCTGTGACCACTGTGATCATCTTAAGAGCTGTATAAATACATGTAAATAAGGTATGAACATCACAAGACTGTTTTAGACCATTTCCCCATCTGGGTTGGTCCTGTAATTGTGTGAGAAGGTACAGTTCTTGGAATCTGGCCTGAAAAAAACATCACTATCACTCTAGGTTCTCAGCAGCCTGCAAAGTGCTTACTTCCAAAGCCAATTTCAGATTAAGTTATAAGGTTTGTGTAGTACCCATAAACATTAGGTCAACATTTTATGGTGGTTGTTATAGGGAGACGGTTTTTCTGAACTTGGTTAGTTATCAGAGTGACCTGGAGAGTTTCTAAAAATTCATATTCTAGGCTCTGCTCTTAGAGATTACGATGATACAGCTTTGCAGTGGGGCTGGGAAGCTGTATTTTTCAAAAGTTGCTCAGATGCCTGAGATGATAAACCACAGATCTCGCCTGAGGGTCCTGCTGGCCGGGGTGTGCTCTCCTTGCCAGGGCCCTCACCAGGGAGCTTGTTAGAAACACCCACTCTGCATTTTCACAGGCTCCCCAGACGATTGGCAGGAAAACGTGGGAAGCACTGGTATATGGTGTCCACAGGCCTGGGAAGTCTTTGGGAGACCATAATGGTCTCACTGTTAGCTGGTTAGGAAAGACTTTATGGAGAAGTTGGGCTGTTAAGAGGGTCAAAAAGGCAGAGTGAACCACTGCTTCTATTTAACCAGCACAGAAGCAGAGGAAGCAAGAGAAAGCAGAGAGGATGCAGCAAATGGAACACAGGTGCTCTGTCTCCCCAGTATTAACAAAAGATGAAACGCAGACTCGATTTTCGTGGCACGTTTTCTCTGTAATTCATCATTTACACTTGGCCTTCACACTAGAGCATTATCTTAGGTGTTTATCCAGGGTATTTGCAGAGCACGTTAATACTGTCTTTTTAGAGCTTTTTCTCAACTGAGGCTGCTTACTGCCAAAGAAAGCCCTGGGGAACCAGGAGATTGTGCCTGGAACCAGCCCTTCCTGTAACCCACTGTGCACCCTGGCAGAGCCACTTGGGATCCCCGGGCCTCAGCTTCCTCATCTGTAAAACATCTGTGGCTCCCAGCCTCATCGATCCTATGTCCTGTTTTGGTTTTGGTTTCGTTTCTTATAATATTTATTTATTTAGGCTGCGCTGGGTCTTTGTTGAGACATGCAGGATCTTCTTTGTGGCCTGTGGACTTCTTAGTTGCGGTATGCATGTGGGATCTAGTTCCCTGACCAGGGATTGAACCTGGGCCCCCAGGGAAGTCCCCTATGTCCTGCTTTGAAATAAACATTTGTAACATCTTCTTTGCTGTTCTAAAATGAAAATTGTAGCTATAACCACCTATAGACATAATTTTTAAAAACCACTCTGATGCCCTAACTGTAATTTAAGTGGAAAATTCAAGTGAATAGGTTGTAACCAATAATACGTATTTTAATCTGTAAAGGCTTGGGCAGTGTACCAAACCTGTCTTTTATTGTCTGTATTCTGAGGCTTTGACATCTGGGGCCTTGCTGCTCCTGGAGGGACTGCACCTCCCAGGGCTGCTAGCCTGTCCCTCGAGACAGTAAGCAACTTGCCCCAGAGCAGGAGCCCTAACCACTGGACCGCCAGGGAATTCCCAAGAGCAGGATTTTAAAATTCAAACCAACCAGTTCAGAGCCCACAACCCAGCCACCTCCTTTCTCAGGCTCTCATGTTCCAAGTAGGCCACTATCCCCCTGTCCTAATCATCCCAGAGCCAGGTACCAGACCACTAGGGACAGCCCCGATGCCCCAGAGCCCACTGAAATTATCCAGACTAGCCAGTCCTAAGCCTGCTTCCCCTGCCTCACTTATTCGTTCCCATAGAAACCACAGTGAAGACTCTTGCCCACATTTCCCCCTAGCTCCCTCTGCCTCCTGACCCACCCTGGTGCTTCCCTGTGTGTCCCACCCCCATGGCGTGGTGTACCCCCTCTTGGGAACTGTGGGTAACAAACTATCATTTCAATGGCAGTCATCTCTTGGCCTGTTGGCCTTACTATACTTCAAATTTTATATTAATACACTATATTTTTAACAGAACTAGACTGCAAGACATTAGGAAATGGTTTATTGCCCCTACTTATAATGAATAAGTTTAGATTTAAGAAAAGTCAGGGACTTCCCTGGCGGTCCAGTGGTTAAGACCCCACACTTCCACTGCAGGGGGCGTGGGTTCGATCCCTGGTCTGGGAACTAAGATCCTGCATGCTGCATGGCACAGCCAAAAAGAAAAGAAAAGTCAAAGATGGGAATTCCCTGGCAGTCCAGTGTTTAGGACTCGGCACCCTCACTGTCAGGGTCTGGGTTCCATCCATGGTCAGGGAACTAAGATCCCACAAGCCTCACAGCACGGCCAAAAAAAAAAAAAAAAAAGTCAAAGATCAGGAGTCATTTCCTAGAAGGACAGCAAATGAGAAAGTCAGAGAACAGCTAGACAAAGGGATAAAAGTTAGTGCTAAGTATTAACAGAGCTGACTGATTTGTACATGGCAGGAGAAAGAGGAAAATACCTGAAGTTAAATAGAGATAAGATGCCGAGCTAAGTTATAGATTGCAGAGCAAAATAAGAAAGGATGACTTCTTTGCAAATCATCCAGGCCTTATGTGTAAGTGCAGTGTCAAAATAATTCCTTGTGATGACATGGGATGTGGGAGGGATGAAATATCACAGAAAACATTGCAGCACTATTTACAATAGCCAGGACATGGAAGAAACCTAAATGTCCATCAACAGAGGAATGGATAAAGAAGATGTGGTACATATATGCAGTGGAATATTACTCAGACATAAAAAAGGATGAAATAATGCCATTTGCTGCAACATGGATGGACCTAGAGACTGTCATACCGAGTGAAGTAAGTCAGACAGGGAAAGAAAAATATCATATGATATCGCTTACATGTGGTATCTAAAAAAAATGGTATAAATGAACTTATTTATAAAACAGAAATAGAGTCACTGATGTAGAAAACAAACTTGTGGTTACCCAGGGGGGAAAGGGGGGGGAGGGATAAATTGGGAGATTGGGACTGACATATACACACTACTATATATAAAATAGATAACTAATAAGATCTACTGTGTAGTGCAGGGAACTCTACTCAATACTCTGTAATGATCTATATGGGAAAAGAATCTAAAAAAGAGTGGATATATGTATATGTATAACAGATTCACTTTGCTGTACAGCAGAAACTAACACAACATTTTAAATCAACTGGACTCCAATAAAAAATTTTTAAAATGTCACAGAAAAGATATCCCAGATCTTGAAATCCCATCACAGTTGAAGCAGATGTTCTAGCTCAGAATGTCTGGCAGGATGTTGGAAAGTCTTAAGGGACCTGGGTAAACTCCTTGTGTGACCTGTTCTGGGCATTGCAGGACATCCAGTGTCTCTCCCACTAAACATCAGCAGTCCCCTGCAAACATGTGACAACCAAAACTTCCTCCACAGGTTTTCAAGATGCCCACCTCGTGAAACCACTAAACTGGATAACCCCAATCTGCTCCCAGGACCAGCTTGCTTCAATTCTATGGTTCTGAGATTGCCGAGGCTTCAAAATGAGGTATATTGCTAATGTTCTTTGAAGTCTGAGAGTTACTATTGCTGGACACCAAAGTCCATTGCCATGAACTGGCCAGAACATGTTAAGACACAAAGGCAACAAGAATATATGAAGAAAGGAGTGACAAACCAAGCCACAGTGATTTTTTGAGAGCAAATCACAACCTTTAAGTGAACATCAGAAACTCCCACAATTGTGCAAGTAGCTATAGTTCTGGAAGCACAGTTTGGGGTAGGCACTCCTCAAGCCCCCAGGCTCTGAGATGTGGAGCTGGTAGCAAGTCAGTCCATGGTGGTTAACAGCTTGGGCTCTGGAATGAGACAAAACTGGATTCAATCCCAGCTTTGCCACTTGTTAGCTGGGTAGCTGTAGTTAATTTACTTGGCCACTCTTAGTTCTATAATTGGTAAAATTGGAATCAGATGCCTAATTATAGTCATTTGTAAGGATGAGATAATGCCCGCAAAAGGCCTAGCCAGAAGCAGAGCACTTAATAAACAATGTAAACGTAAACTGTTATTAATTTATGTAGTATCTGAGCTTTCTATTTTCAAACTGTCCACCAGAGGGCGCGCCAAACACCATCCTGGAACTTGAAAAAGCTGTTGTCCAGTGTTGCTCCCAAATTCTCAATTTATAGAACATGCTCTAAAAATCCTAAGCACTGGTATCTGAGAAAAGGGATTCAGCGACTTTCCATTCATCTTCCCCTTCCCGGCTGAGAGGTCCTATACCTAAAATAAAAGCGCTCAACTTCGAGACTGTTCGTTTAAATGAAGTCAGATGTGTAACCTTGCAGCACTGAGGCTGCCTCTCTAAACCAGCTGCAAACAAAGGGCAGAGCTGGGGAAGCCGCCTGTCCTGGTGCAAGCAGTAAGGGACACATCGTTTGTAATTCAACACAATAATACCGACCAGAAGTCACTTCATATTTTTAGATCACCACGTGCCAGCAATTCTGAATAATGTCAGTGGTAAAATACTCCACACACACACACAAAATAAATAATAAATCTCTCATTGTTTGAAGTTCTAAACAACTTCTGGCAGGTATGCTTGTGTCTTATTAATACATATGTAAGCTTCAACTTGGTACATTTCCTTATTTATCCGTTAATAATTGTATTCTATCTGGAAGTTAATCCAGAGAACTCCCCGTTGTGCCGAAGTTCCTGCTCCGTGGACTCAGCTTCATGCATTTTCCTTCCAGGGTAAGTTCCATTTGATTCAGAAACATTGAGAGTTTGTGGTTTAATTCTTGAGCAGCAACTGTCTCCAACACCTGTTTAAATAGCAGGTTCAAAATGAACCATGATAACGCAGTGATTGCAAAGACAAAGGAACAGGCCTTGAGTTACTTCTCTTTTGTCATTCTACATGATACAAACTTGGAGGTTTTGGTTGTGTTTCAAATTAAAAACAGTTCCAGCTATAGAGTAAAAAAGTCCTGGGCATGTAAGGTACAGCATGGTGACTATAGTTCACAATACTGTTTTGTATATTTGAAAGATGCTAAGACAGTAGATCTTAAAAGTTCTCATCACAAGAAAAAAGAAGTGTAACTGTGGGTGGTGATGGTTGTTAACTAGCCTTATTGTGGTGATCATTTCTTAATATACACATAGATCAAATTGTTATGTTGTACACCTAAAGCTAATACAATGTTACATTCAATTATATCTCAATAAAAAATTTTTTAAACAGTAAAATAGAGTGAGAACTGTGATATCTAATATTTTCCATTGGCAAGTGTGAATTTTGTTCATGTGTGAAATATGTTCTAAACTTGAATAGCTACTGAATATTATTATATTGTTACTAAAAGTAATTTTGTTGTATATGGAAGGGGAAGTGTTAAAAACCATCCACTCCAGGTGTTAATTATGCTAGGTCCGCCTTGGTCTTAAATCCCAAATAATTTCCTTTCCACCTCCCTTTCTGGGAGGTGTCCAGCTGCTGACAGCCATTCAAAAAAGGAAGGAAGGCTTTTCTATCAGGAAACTGGATCCTGCCTTAGAGAAGCTGGGAGAGCAGTGCTGGGCTGGGAGGAGCATCTCAGAAAAGGAGAGAAGGGTGGGCAGCTCCAGCCAGGGCAGCACGCTCCTTCCCGCCCCCCTCCCGCCCTCAGGCCAGAGGAGACCACGGTCTAGTTTCCTAATCATGTCCGAGGTCAAGCCCATCCCCCTCCTGAGCCTTCCCTTCATTTAAGGAGGCCGTATTTGGGAAGATCTCAGAGCACCTGACAAATAGCAGCTTAGGCCTGCAGCCGGAGGGGCAGGCTCGGAGGGAAGACCCGTTGAAAGCCCCGCCGTGAGTGTGTTCTGGCCGCGACCGCGCGTGATACACGCGTCTTGGCAAATCAGCACACGTGCTTCAAAAATAATTAATAATTTCATACCCCGCGCTCTGTGGAACTTGGTCAGGTTTTACCCGTTGAGAGAAACTGACCACATTTCTGTCTTCTTGTTGGCATTGCTGCAATGTTTCTGCCCCTCTGGTTTGCTCTGGAAGCCGTGTTCCCGCCCCCGAATGAGGGGCTGTCTGGATACCACCCCTGCAGGTCTTCGGTGCGGGTCACTGGCGGCTGAGTCAACCCCGTTCCCAGATAGGTTCCAGGCTAGTCACGACTATTACCGTTTATTAAGGCTGGGACTACAGTCTAACAGTTGTCTCTGCTTTATTTCTAATTGTCACAGTGACTTCAGTTTATGGGTGAGGGAACTGAAGCCCAGAGGGCAAGCAGAGTTGCTGACCCTCACCAGGTAATGATGTGAACACAAGCCCCGGCAGAGGGCAAAGGGCGCAGGGGTGCCAGGTAGAAATGAGCTCCTTATTCCTCCTCCCAATTTTTTTTTTTGTTTGTTTGTTTTTAGTTTTTATAAATTATTTTCAATTGTGGTAAAATACACATAACATAGAATTTGCCAAGTGAGCCATTTTAACTCTTGTCATCTTGCAAAACTGAAACTCCATACCCATTAACTAACTCCCCCTCCTTTCCTCTCCTCCTGCCCCAAATCTTATAAAGCAGATATTGTTATTACCACCAGCTCCACTTTACAGATGAGGAAACCGAGGTCATGGGCTATTCTGACTGGTGTGGGGTGATAGAGATAGAGAGAGAGAGTGGGGGAGAACTGTGCCTTATTCACCTTTTTGTTGTGTTGAGGCCTTCAACTGATTGGATGAGACCCACTCACTTTAGAAAGGGCAGTCTGCTTTACTCAGTCTATAGACTCAAATGCTAATCTCATCCAGAAACACCCTCATAGACACACCAAAATAATGTTTAACTGAATATCTGGGCATCTTGTGGCCCAGTCAAGCTGACATATAAAATTAACCATTACAGACAACAAGCATAAACTGGGGCTGTCCTCGGAAAACAAGGATGTATGGTTACCCCGAGTAGAGTCCTCTAAAGAGGATATAATCCTAAAATGCAGAGGCCGTGCAGGAGCTATTTCATAAGGATTCAGTATTTTTCTCGTGCAGAGGAATGAATTCTCCTGATCACGAAAGACGAAAGACCCGAGACATGTCAGCTTCACAAACTAGATTAGGCAATTTGGTTTTGACAGTTCTATCAATCCGGATCACTTTTTCCAAGTTTGGAAATGTGGATATAGATATGGATAGTAAAATTGTTCAGTGACCCCAGTAGCTTGCCTGATAGCTGAAAAGAACTTGTTCCATAAAGAGAGCTGTGTCTGTGGGATGCACTGAAGGTATTCTCCAGGCTGGAATGAACGACATACTGTACTAATGTCTTTGAAACAGGGTAAAGGGGTGCTCTGCGACAAGGAAGTGCCGTCACCCAGTGAAAATAACACCCTCTTGGAAGGACATAGTCCATAAGTACAGGGGATCCGATTCACATGGCCCTAAGTAGTGCTGCTTGATGTCTTTGCCACACCTTTATAGATATTCTAGGGTTATGTTGGTTGCAGGTGAGACAACTATTTATATAAATGAAGATTTAATACAATTTGCACACCAGTTTGTTTGTACCTAGGTGTTAATTCTTGCCTTTCTAGCCTGTGTATGTGCCCAGAGTCAGGGATATACGTACTAATTGTCTAGGCGCCACCTAGTGGCCATTTTGGGAAAAATAAAAGATGGTGGGAATTCCAAAAAAACTCGACAGGTTCTCAATTTGGGGCTAAATCTTGGAAAGGGCAATTAAAACTAAACTAATAAGTAGAGGAAGGGAGTTTTTAGGGCAACGAAACTATTCTGTATTATACAATAATGATGGACATATGTCATATGTTGTGTTGTACCCATAGACGGTACAACACAAAGAGTGACCTCTAATGTAAACTGTGGACTTCATTTTTTATTTTTTAAATAAATTTATTTATTTTTAATTATTTATTTATTTTGACTGCACTGGGTCTTCGTTGCTGCGCGCGGGCTTTCTCTAGTTGCGGCCAGCGGGGGCTACTCTTTGTTGCAGAGTGCGGGCTTCTCTTGTTGCGGAGCACGGGCTCTAGGCGCACAGGCTTCAGTAGTTGTGGCACGTGGGCTCAGTAGTTGTGGCTCGCGGGCTCTAGAGCGCAGGCTCAGTAGTTGTGGCACACGGGCTTAGTTGCTCTGCGGCATGTAGGATCTTCCCGGACCCGTGTCCCCTGCATTGTCAGGCAGATTCTTAACCACTACACCACCAGGGGAAGCCCTAGCCTAATAGATGTCTGAAGGTAATATTACCACCACCATTAGGAATTTGCATAAAGCGGGGAGTATCCAAGAGCTGAATTCGAGTCTGTACAAACGTTAGCAGACCTTTCGAGAAGCCCGAGCACACCCCAGGGTATGCAGTAGGCACAGCGCACAGCGCATCACGTGTCACCGCGGGGCACAGGAGCCAGGGCGCGGCTGGGAGCGCGCAGTCCTTGGCTGGATCAGCCGCGTGCCGCTAACTCATTCATTGCGACGAAGTGGGTACCGTGCTCCAGGTGGGCACCGCGCTCCCCTGAGAGGCCCCAGGGCTAGACCAGTACAGGTGCTGCGCCACTGTCACTGCAGCGGCGGGGACCCCTCCCTGCAGGCTCTGAGGGGCCATCACATCTTACTCCCCAGGGTTTCTCCATGCCTTGCTCCTAACGGCCTTGTACCCAAACAATGTTTAAAGGCCAACATTATTTAACCCTTTGAAACTCTAATTTTATACACATAATCCATCTTACCTAGCATATTATTAGGCAATGTTTATAATCAATTTTTACTATCTTCATGAGTGTCACAAATATATATGTGTTTATATGACAAGAATACATAAGCCAAAACCACATGAGCATGTACTTTACTTTCTCTTCACTTATAAATTTAAAATTCTTTCTTTGGAAAATATCCAGATACGCGGAGATTACTCCCCAATTTCCTCAGTTGGCACTGAAAGGTCTCAGGTCAATTAGGGATCTTAGGAAATGTATTTTAGTTGACATTTAAAAAATATAATCACTGTTATTATTAAAAATTTGTCAGAGAAATACAACACCTGAAAATTTATCCAGGCAGAAATGGAGTGATTCCATAGGTTCACATAATTTGCAGGGTTTTACATGAAGCCATTAGTTGTTGTACTCTCATTAAATACTCATGCTTATATTTACAGTCTTGAATATTTCCTGTAAGTAATGATAACCTGGTAACTATAAGGAATTTAGGATATTCTATTTAGTTAAGCTTGTGGTAGGATAATAATTTCAAAGTCTTGCATAAACTGTTATCTTTAAATTATATTGCACACTGTGATAAAATCAGAGAGAAGATGTATAACTTTTTTAAATGAAAATTCATAATTGATTAGGAGTACTAAGTGAACTTGAAATGTAGATTTTTATATAATTTTCTTGTACTTACTTTTACTAAGTAATGTTAAAACTCTTATTTTACTTAAAATGTGAACACAGAAAGGAGTTTGTGGAATCATTATCTGATGAGTAATTGTTGACCAAATGCTGATTTGCATTTATTTATTCCTTGTAATTTATCAACAGGAACTGCTATGTTATTAAACTAATCTGGCATTTTTCCTTTTCTGATCCAAACACTTTTTAGAGAGAAATGGTTTAGTATTAGAAAACAGGAATATTTTTTACACTTTTATTAATGACTTACTTAGACATTATTTAAAAATTTTTAAAAATTTTTACTAGTTAGGGTAATATATACCTTTTTAAAAACCATGTTAACGATTTTTAAGTGTACAGCTATAGATGTTGAGTATATTCATATTGCTTTGAAAAAATATACCTTTTGATCCATGTTTTAATAACTATGTTAACTTTTTAAGTCTTCTTATTGGAGATTTCCCTTTCCAAAAAGGAAACTATTGGATGCTTCAGTTTCTAGAAGACCGATTTCTTTAAACTATTTGAAATACACATATAGGTGGTTACAGTACATAATTTGCAGCTTGACTCTCTCCCGGAAATTGCACATTTTATTTCTCGTGGCTGAAGAGTCTTTCTTAAAGGGCCAGCATGTTTAAAGCATTAGGTGTTTTGACATAATTTCTTAAACTTTTTTGCTGTTTGGGGAGTCTTTGAGAGTCCTTATCTTGTTTATTTATGTTCTTTGTAACTCCCAGAAACCATCAAAATAGGAGCTGTATTGAATTTGAAAGACTTTCCAACTGCACTTGCTAACGCTCTGGGGAGACAGGCTATCCAGGTGATTCCCACGTGCATTTCTGAACCGTTCTGGGAGCTGTATTAGGGGTGTAATTTGGAATTTGTTCACACATCTGGTACAGCATGGATTGGCTAGTATTGTAGGTTTTATAAATTTAATACAAACTTTTTTTAAATTTAAGGGCTCTTAATTAGATTTAAAAATAGCTCCAATCTCTGCTCATGACCAAGGCTTATCTATTACAACTTGTTCTTTCACTAAAGGTGGGCTTCCAGCGGGTATGTGTTGGTTGACAGCAGAGACCCATCTGTGTAAGAGATTTTTGAGAAAGGGTGTTGTTGGATCAGAGCCTGATTTCCTGTCACAGTTATAGAGGTTGTTGAGGGGAATTTCCTTTGTGTGGTATCTTAGTCCGCTCGGGCTGCTATAACAAGGTCCCACAGACTGGGTGGCTTATAAACAACAGACACTTATTGCACACATTTCTGGAAGCTGGAAGTCCAAGATCAGGGTGGCAACCTGGTCAGGTGAGGGCCCTCCTTCTGGTTCATGGCCAGTGCCTTTTTGCTGTGACCTCATGTGGTGGAAGAAACTTGGGGGCTCTCTGGGGTCTCTGCCAGAAGAGCACTAATCCCATTCTTGAAGGCTTCACCCTCACGACCTAATCACCTTCCAAAGGCCCACCTTCTAATACCATCACACTGGGCATTAGAACACAACATGGGAATTTGGGCGACACATTCAGTCCACAGCAGGAGGCATGGAAAGGGAGACAGGAGTAGCTGTAGGCGGAACAGTAACTCCTGATGTGACTTAAGGCAACTTCTGGACTTTGGGCATTTTCACACCTTTAAATTTAAATGCCTCTTGGAATTCAATTACTTTGGTCTTATGAAGTTATCCCTATGAAGGCCATGGCCTTCTGTGTGGGCTAACTGGTACACTGGTTCCATTTTTCTGGTTAGTTGTAAGACTCCCTCCCATAATGTACGAGCATGTAAAAATCAGGAGTTTCTTTGGTGAGAGATTTGTTTCCTTAGAACAGAACAACCCATCGTGCCAACATACACAGATTTGAAAATTCGGTTCCTTAGTCTCTCTAGACACATTTCAGTTGCTCAGTAGTCATGCGTGGTTAGTGGAGAGCACAGAGTATTACCATCATCTCTGAAATTTCTACCGGACATGCAGGTTTAGACCATATTCTCTGAAACATGGCTTAATGCAGATTAAGCATTAACCCTACATTAATTTGCTTCTCTGCCCTTACCAGAAGCTTTTCCCTCTCTCTCCCTCTCCTCATAACAGTTTTGTTGAGATATAATTCACATGCCACACAAATCACTCATTTAAACTGTACAGTTCACTGGATTTTAGTATATTCACAGAGCTGAGCAACCATCACCATGATCGATTTTAGAACATTTTTACCACCTCAAAAAAGCAATTCCACATCCTTTAGGTATCGCCTCCAAGTCCTCCTATACCCCTGGCTCTAAGCAATCACCAAAATTATTTTCTGTCTCTATAGATTTCTCTATTCTGGACATTTTGTTACCGAATCGGGTCCCGCTGCTTGCCGCTTACAAAATCAATACTCACAGATGTTGGTAGAAAGGAAAGGTGCTTTTAATGAGAATGCTGGCAATCTGGGGAGATGGTGGACTCAACATCCCCCCCAAACCACCTCTCAAGATTCTACTCAGCCATGAAAGCTTTTAAAGGGAAATAGGGAAATAATCTCAGTTAATCATTGAGATGGGGGTCAGAGTCGTCGCCATCCCCCACTGTGTGCAGGCTTCAGTGCAGGCTTGTCAACTCCTCATGATCTTTCTTTAGATGCTGTCTTGTTCACACAGTTTCTTTGCGAGATTACTGAATGGGAAGCTAGAGAAGAGATCTGGTCATCTGTTACATACTTATTCTTCATTTCTACTTCTTTGATCTACGGAGATAACCAACAAATTAGACGAAGTATTGTGTAATCCACAGATTTGAAAGCTGTGCTAGGGCCAGAGATGAGTAGGGCATGGGGGTGCCTGGTTTAAGATTAGTGACAAGACAAAGGGGTGCCTCCTGCAGAGACCTCTTTCCTGCCAAAAGCTTTTTCCTGCCAAAAGCTGCTTGCAAATTATAAATGGAATCACATAATATGGGGTCTTTTGTGACTGGCTTCTTTCACTTAGTATGATGTTTTGAAGGTTTATCCATGTTGTAGCGTGTATCAGTACTTCATTCCTTTTTATGGCTAAACAATATCCTATCCTACCCTACGTGTGGACTAAGAATGCGCCTGCCATATCAGCAAACAAAAGACGTTGCAGCCATCAAGCCATCAGCCACTAAAGCTGCCTGCTATGGTGAGCCCTGAGGGGACTCAGGGTGGGAAAGAACAGGAGACTTGCCCTAAATAGTTAAGGTGCATATCAAAGGAATGATTTCAGTGAGCCCAGACTCTTGCATCTTCCCATACAATTCATTAACTTGGGAATGTCTGGTTTTCTTTAATTAACTGTAATCTTTTGATGTTCCGACCACCTGGTTTTTGTTGCAAAAACCCCTATATGTCCTGGCTTCCCCCTTACCTCTTTGGAACAGTCTCTCAGAGCCATATGAGAGGCTGCCTCCTGGGCTTGAGTCCTCAGAAAGTCCGCCAAATAAAACATAATTCCCAACTTTTAGGTTGTGCATTTTTTTTCAGTCGACATATGGATGTACCACATTTTGTTTATCCATTCATTAGTTGATGGACATTTGGGTTTCCACCTTTTTGGCTAGTATGAATATTGCTGCTATAAACACTCTTATACAAGTTTTTGTGTGGATATATGTTTTCGTTTCTGTAGGAGTGGATTGTAGGGTCAAACGGTAACTCTGTGTTTAGCTTTCTGAGGAACTGCCAGGATGTTTTCCAAAGTGGCTGTACCATTTTACATTCCAACCAGAGACGTATGAAGATTCTAATTTCTCTATATCCTCACACTTATTATCTGACTTTTTGACTCTAGCCATCTTAAGTATTATCTCATTGTGGTTTTGATTTACATTTACATTTGATTTACATTTATATTTACATTTCTGTATCTTCTTCGGAGAAGTGATATTTTTCAGATCCTTGATCATTTAAAATTGGATTGTCTTTTTATTCTTTATTTGTAAAAGGTTTTAAAAAATATATTCTACATATAATCCCTTATCAAATACATGGTTTGCTAATATTTTCTTCCATTCTGTGGCTTGTCTGTTAAATTTCTTGATAGTGTCCCTTATAGCACAAAAGTATTTAATTCTGATGAGGTCCAATTGATCTCGGGTGGCCTCAGCCTGCAGTGGCTTGAAGCAGGGTTTTGGTTCCCAGCCAGAGATTGAGGTAGGGCCACGGCGGTGAAAGCACTGAATCCTAGCCACTAGACCACTGGCCAGTGACAAGGCCCTGGCCCTTCAGCTTTGCAGAAAAGAGTTCCCACAAAGACGGAAAGTAGTGAAACAAGTAAAGTGTTTATTAGGAGGAAAAAGAGTACAGTATGTGTGGATAGACACACGGGTGGACTCAGAGAGTTGTGCCCTCGTGGTAGTTTAAATCACTTATATGGGCATTTCTTCCAGGTTTCCTTTGGCCAATCATTTTGATTTGACAGGTTCTGAGTCCGTATTTGGTATATTTCAGGACCTTCCCATGTGTGCACGTGCATCTCTCACCCAAGATGGATTCCAGCGAAGAGGCCTATGGGTAGCTTGACATCACTCCCCTTTTGACCTCCAAGGACCTTTATAGATGGGAAAGGTCTCCTCGACTTTGAGAATGAGAAATATGTGGTCTCTTATCTTTTATCTGGGCAGGGCCCAGCCTCCTCTCTCAATTATCCTGTTGTTATGGAGTTTCTGTCCACAGGGGACAAACTCCAGCTGTTCGGCCTGGGGCCCATCTATCTCCTGCCTCGTAATTTATCTATATTTCATTGTTGTTGCTCATGTTCTTCATGTCATATCTAAGAATCCATTTTCAGATCCAACATCATGAAGTTCTGCTTCTATATTTTCTTCTAAGGGTTTTATAATTTTAGTTTTTTCCATTCAGGTCTGTGATTCATTTTGAGTTAATTTTTGTATATGACGTGAGGTAAGGGTCCAACTTCATTCTTTTGCATTTGTCTATCCAGTTGTTCTAGCACTGTTTGTTTAAAAGAATATTCTTGGGCACTTCCCTGGTGGTCCAGTAGTTAAAACTCCACGCTTCTAATGCAGGGGGCGCAGGTTCGATCCCTGGTCAGGGAATTAAGATCCCACATGCAGTGCGTGGCCATAAGTAAACAAATAAATAAATAAATGTATATTTTTCCCCACTGAATGGTCTTGGCACCCTTGTTGAAAATCAATTCACCATAGACACATAAGTTTAGTTTTGGACTCTCAGTTCTACTCCATTGATCTGTATATCTATCCTTGTGCCAATATCACACTATCTTGATAACCATTGCTTTGCAGTAACATTTGAATTTAGGAAGTGTGGACCCTCCAACTTTGTTCTTCTTTTTCAAGATTGTTTTCATTATTCTGAGTCCCTTGCATTTCCATATAAATTTTATAACCAGATTGGCAATTTCTACAAAGAAGCTAGCTGGGATTTCAATAGGGATTACGTTGAACCTGATCACTTCGGGGAATGTTCCCTTTTTAACAATATTAAAGCTCTCAATCCATGAACATGAAATTCTTTCTATTTGTTTTGATCTTTAAAAATTTCTTTCAACAATTTCTTGTTTAGATCTTTAAAAATTTCTTTAGATCTTTAAAAATTTCTTTCAACAATGTTTTATAGCTTTCAGAATATAAATTTTATACTTCTTTTGTTCAATTTATTCCTAAGTATTTTTTTTGATGCTATTGTAAATGGAATTGTTTATTTTACTTTCAGATTGTTCATGGCAAGCATATAGAAATACAAAAGATTTTTGTGTGTTTGATCTTGTCTTCTACAATCCTGGTGAACTTGTTTATTATTTCTAATAGTTGTGGGGTTTTGTGTGTGTGTGTGTGTGTGTGTGTGTGTGTGTGTGAATTCTCTAGGGTTTTCTCTATATGAGATTATGTCAAGTATAAATAGATGTAATTTTATTTCTTCCTTTCTAATCTGGATGATTTTATTTTGTTTTATTGCCTAATTGCCTTACTAGAACCTTTCGTTGAGCAATGTTGAATAGAAGTGGCAAGAGCACTTTATATTATTCCTGATCTGTTGGAGCCATTAAGTATGATGTTAGCTGTGGGTTTTTCACAGATGCCCTTTATCAGGTTGAGAAAGTTTCTTTGTGTAGCTTGTTGAGTGGTTTTGTTTGTTTGTTTGTTGTTGTGGTTTTTTTTTAATCAAGAAAGGGTGTTGGGGCTTCCCTGGTGGCACAGTGGTTAAGAATCCAATGGTGGTTAAGAACCCTGCCAATGCAGGGGACATGGGTTCGAGCCCTGGTCCAGGAAGATCCCACATGCCGTGGAGCAACTAAGCCCGTGCGCCACAACTACTGAGCCTGAACTCTAGAGCCCAGGAGCCACAACTACTGAGCCCATGTGCCACAACTACTGAAGCCCACATGCACACAGCCTGTGCTCCACAAGAGAAGCCACCGCAATGAGAAGCCTATGCACTGCAACGAAGAGTAACCCCTGCTCGCTGCAACCAGAGAAAAGCCTGAGCGTGGCAACAAAGACCCAACACAGCCAAAAATAAAATAAATAAAATAAAATAAATAAATTTATAAAAAAATAAGAAAGAAAAGAAAGGGTGTTGGATCTTTTCAAAGACTTTTTCTTCATCTATTGAGATAGTCATGTGGGTTTTGTTTTTTATTCTATTGACATTGTTTATTACATTAATTGACTTCCAGGTGTTAAACCAGCCTTGCATTCCTCAGATAAATCCTACCTGGTCATGGTGTATAATTCTTTTTATATGTTGCTAGATTTGGTTTGCTAGCATTTTGTTGAGGGTGCATTTTTGCATTGATATTCACAAAGGAATTTGGTCTGTAGTTTTCTTTTCTTGTGATGTTTTTGTTTGATTTTGGTATCAGGGTAATGCTGGCCTCACAGAATGAGTTGGAAAGTATTCTGTATTTTTTGGAAGAGTTTGTGAAGAATTGGTATTAATTCTTTCTTAAATGTTTGGTAGAATTGACCAGTGAAACTATCTGGGCTTTAGCTTTTCTTTGTGGGTAGTTTTTTGATTACTAATTTAATCTCTTTATTTGATATGGGTCTATTCAAATTTTTAAATTTTCTCTTCAGTGATTTTCAGCAGTCTGTGTCTTTCTAAGAACTTGCCCATTTCATATAAGTTATCTAATATATCAGCATACAATTGTTCATAGTTTTTCTTTATAATCCTTTTTATTTACATAAGGTTGGTAGTAATATCCACTCTTTCATTCTGATTTTAGCAATTTGAATATTCTCTCTTTTTTTCTTTGTCAATTTTTGTTAATTTTGTTGATCTTTTCAAATAACCAACTTTCGGTTTTATTGATTTTCCTCTATTGTTTCTGTCTTCTTGATTTCTTTAATTTCTGCTCTAATACTTATTATTTCCTTCCTTCTTCTTGCTTCAGTTTTAGTTTGCTTTTTTCCTCCAGTGTCTTAGGATGGAAGGTTAGGTTATTGATTTGAGATCTGTTCTTTTTTCATACAGACACTTACAGCTATATATTTTCCTACAGACACTGCCTTAGCTGTATCTCCATTTTCATTCATATCAAAATATTTAAAAATTTTCATTTTTATTTATACTTTGATCTATTGGTTATTTAGGATTATGTTATTTAATTTTCACATATTTGTGAGTTTCCCAAATTACTTTCTGTTATTGATTTCTAATTTAATTCCATTATGGTCAGAGAACATACTTGTTTATTTTAATCATTTTAAATTTATTAAGGCCTGTTTTATGTTATAACATACAGTATATCCTGGAGAATATTCCATGTGCATTTGTGAAGAATGTACAGTTTGTTGTTGTTGAGAGAAGTGTTCTATAGATGCAGCAGAATCTATTTTTTCAGTCTTCATGGAAGTTTTCAAGTACATACAAAAGTAGAAACAGCATATGATGAACTGTCATCTACTCACCATTCAGCTTCAACAATCTCACGGCCACCTGTAAGAGTTTTGACAAGTGATATAACTCAGTGGTTCCCAATCACTGCAACAACTTGGACTCTCCAGTTAGTAATGGTCTCTCAGGTGAGAAGGTTAAGAGGCACAGAGACGTTTTCTCATGCTGCCAAAATGTCCACTGGTCCAGAATTGAGGGGCAAGCTCTGAGTGATCTCTGTTGGATCTCCAAAAGTGTTTAAAACAAAGGGGCAACAGAATTGAGCTTTGTCAAAATTTTATGGTATGTATAGCAGACAGTCAAATAACAGATTCCATGAGGATCTTGGGGGAAGGATTTTTAATGCAGAATTCGGTTGTTTACATGAGATTGTTTGCTAAGGTGAGTGCATATAAAATGTTATATTGGTCTAAGCATTCAATAAGACTTTGTGGCCAGATCTTAGCATGTCTTTGTAGCCAATTGAGTAGATACTCTGTAGTTATCTGGGCACTAATTGTTTTTTATTTATTTATTTATTTATTTATTTATTTATTTATGGCTGTGTTGGGTCTTCGTTTCTGTGCGAGGGCTTTCTCCAGTTGCGGCAAGCGGGGGCCACTCTTCATCGCGGTGCGCGGGCCTCTCACTATCGCGGCCTCTCTTGTCGCGGAGCACAGGCTCCAGATGCGCAGGCTCAGTAGTTGTGGCTCATGCGCCTAGCTGCTCCGCGGCATGTGGGATCTTCCCAGACCAGGGCTCGAACCCATGTCCCCTGCATCGGCAGGCAGATTCTCAACCACTCCGCCACCAGGGAAGCCCTGGGCACTAATTGTTAAGTACAGATAACAACAGATCTAAGTTATTGCTTGTAAAGCTTGCAAAATTCATTCTTATTTGATATTCTAAGGTCATACTTCTAACACCTCCTTTTATTTCTATAAACATATTAAAATATTTACTTTACTTTCTTTTCCGATATCTTCAGTCTTTTGTGGATGTTTCTACTGTTTCCTCTTTCTCCTAACTCCTGCTATTGTGACTTGTTTCCTCTTGTGTCTTATAAATTGTCATTGTGAGATTGTGTCCCATGGAACCCATCTGTAACATTTTTTGACTTGAGTCTGAGGTGTATTCTTTGAGCAAATATTTACATTTGCTTTTTCAGGCACCTGATATATGAGCAATCCAGGATGTCTTAAAACTAAATTATCAGTTTGGTGTTCCCAGGATTCTCAGACAGTATACCTTCTGGCCCTAAACCTGTGTGAGGGTGAAGTGCAAATTCTTAAATATATTTGTCTCCCCATCACTCAGAGGTAAGGTCAAGAGAGACAAGTCTCCGGGCTTCCCTGGTGGTGCAGTGGTTGAGAATCCGCCTGCCAATGCAGGGGACACGGGTTCGAGCCCTGGTCCGGGAAGATCCCACATGCCGCGGAGCAGCTACGCCCGTGTGCCACAACTACTGAGCCTGCGCTCTAGAGCCTGCGAGCCACACTGCTGAAGCCCGCACGCCTAGAGCCCGTGCTCTGCAACGAGAAGCCACCGCAATGAGAAGCCCAGGCACCGCAACGAAGAGTAACCCCTGCTCCCGCAACTAGAGAAAGACCGGGCGCAGCAACAAAGACCCAACACAGCCAAAAATAAATAAATAAATTAATTAATTAAAAAAAAAGAGAGAGACAAGTTTCCTTACTATCTCCTTAAGAGAGGAAGGATTTTTTTCCTGGATTACTCAATGAAATGTGGCTTTCAGGGTTACAAAAAGTTCAAAACAATGAAGATCTCCAGATGGTAGACTTACCACCTGTGTAGGCACTAGACTTTGTCTCCTTTCCCCTCAACCAAATTATTAAACGGAAACTCCAGGCCCCCAGATGTTCCTTGAACAGTAACTGCTTCTGATCCTTGCTCACATCGCTGAATTCATGATTTCCATTATTTTTGGCCTTTGAGAATTTTCTTTTACTTTTTTGCTAGGCCAACTATACATTTAATAATATGTTGGGTTTTTAAAAAAATATTTTAAAATACTTGTTTTTTTAAACACAGTCAGACTATTATAGGTGTTTTACACAAAGTGTTGTTAGGGTTTGTAGTCTGCCATATTGCTAAAAATGGAAGACAATAATTTTGTGGGTTTTTTTTTTTTTATGCTTAGAGCTTTATTTCAGCTAGAACTTATTTTTGTGATTAGTTTGAGATAGGGTTAAATTTTTTTTCTGTAGATTCAAACAGCATAAAAGGAAGGTACAGTGGAAAATGGGCATTAAATGAGTGTGTTAGGAACTCTGGTGAGTTCAACTTCAGGGGCAAAGCAAATATCAAGTAATTAACAGATTGCTTTCATACCTTTGGTTAATGTCTGCTACCCACCCCAGCCCTGACTCCTTTTGATACAAAAGGTTCAAAATGACCTTTATTCTTTTTTATAGTGCTTTATTCACTGCATTTCCTCTGCTCTCATACCCCAGCTTTTCCCCAGTGAGCTTCATCACTGAGGATCTACTATTTACCGTTCACTCTTTTATACCTGACTCTTCCAGGATGGTGGGACCTAAATAAAGATGGGTGATTAGGATGGTGGGTGGATTTTAGGATTTGGGTCCAGATAAAAGTAATCTGAGACTGCTAGTAAGAGACTAAGTGTTAATAATTGATTTGTAAATGCAACCCCATCTAAATACAGAAACTCAGAACCCAGGATGAATCCCATTCCTACCAACTGCGAGGAACTGTTCCAACTCTTTGAAATATCAAATGTATAAAATATAATATATGTAAATATATAAATAAATAAGCCATTTTCTAGAACTTAAAGATTGTTTTGTTATAGAAAGATTTAAATTACAATGCACAGCCTTTTTAGAAATGAGAAAACACTAAATGGAGACTACGTTCTGTTTAACAATTAAAACATCCAACTTTGGAAGACCATCCTAACCTTTGATTGGAATAGAAAAGTTTGCTTTCTCTCCTTTTTTAGGACACTATGTATTACAATGTAAATATTATAATTAAGTTACATCTTTGTGATGGACGTTCCAATGTTCTATTTTCTCTTTTTTCCTGCAGTGAAGCCTGGATATCCCTTTTCTTATTTTCTGCCTCTCTACTCAGAAGATCCCTGTGTTTATTTATCTCCACCTTGCCGATATTGTAAAGCATTTGTCTTTTTAAAACATTTATCTCCACCTTGCTTATATCATAGAGCATTTGTCTTTTTGAAACATTTAAAATTTATATTGGATATAGTTGATTTACAATGTTGTGTTAGTTTCAGGTATATAGCAGAGTGATTCAGTTATACATATACATACACCTATTGTTTTCCAGATTCTGTTCCCATTTAGGATATTACAGAATATTGAGTAGAATTCCCTGTGCTATACAGTAGGTCCTTGTTGATTATCTATTTTATACATAGTAGTGTGTATATGTTAATCCCAAACTCCTAATTTATTCCTCCCCCCCTCCCCTTTGGTAACCATAAATTTGTTTTCTATGTCTGTGAGTCTGTCTCTGTTTTGTAAATAAGTTCATTTGTATCATTTTTTTTAGATTCCACATGTAAGTGATATCGTATATTTGTCTTTCTCTGTCTGATTTACTTCACTTAGTATGGTAATCTCTAGGTCCATCCATGTTGCTGCAGATGGCATTATTTCATTCTTTTTTATGGCTGAGTAATATTCCATTGTATATATATACTGCATTGGAAGATCTAGAAATTGATTTGGTTTTTGTGCTCATACCCTAGTTGGACAAAAGTTTAGAAAAAAGGAAGCAAGCGTAAAACCTCATAGCAGAGGATGGTTTTAATCCATCAACCTCTGGGTTACGGGCCCAGCGTGCTTCCACGGCACCACTGTGCTGCTTTAAATGTGTGTTGTTTCAAGCCACTAAGTGTGTGGTAATGCGTTACAGCAGCCATAGAAAACATATACAGTATACGAGGGCTGGGCACATAGTAAATGTTCAGTGACTACCTTCGCCCCACCTTCACTGTTGGAGGAGTAGAAAAGAGTAGCTTTATTACTTTGCCAGGCAAAGGGGGCCACAGCAGGCCAGCACCCTCAAGACTGTGCCCCCCTTCCCGGGAAATAGGAAGGGGTCTTATAGTTTCAGGGTGAAAAATAAGGCTGTAGATAAGGATTGGGGCTGATGTGGTCTTGCATTCTTCTTTCCTCCTGGAGACATTGAGATCATTAGGGCTGGTGTCAGGTGGTTCCAGAACAGGTTCTGGTGGTCCTCGAGGTTATCATTCCGTGACCTTCTTTCTGGAATGAAGGATGCTCACAAAGGAAAGGAGTGTTAGGGAGTGTTGTCTTGGAGAAGTAAACATCAGGTGCATAATACAACTTTAGCTAGAGGGCAATCATTTTCAGAGTGCAATTAAGCAAGAAAGAGAGGGGGGTAAAAACATCTGTAGGAGACCGGTTGAATGAGCAGAAAGAATAAGGGCTGAATGAGGGTTAACATAATGGGGGTGCCTCAACTAGTTTCTGCTATAGCATCACCTAAAGAACCATGATGGAGGAGTGAGGGAGACCAGAGTTGTCTGGGTTGACCGTGTCAATTATTTCTTTCTTCTTCTTTTTTTAAAAATAAATTTATTTATTTATTTATTTATTTATTTATGGCTATGTTGGGTCTTCGTTGCTGAGCGCAGCCTTTTCTGTAGTTACGGCAAGCGGGGCTACTCTTTGCTGCAGTGCGTGGGTTTCTCATTGTGGTGGCTTCTCTTGTTGTGGAGCACGGGCTCTAGGCACGTAGGCTCAGTAGTTGTGGCTCGCGGGCTCTAGAGCGCAGGCTCAGTAGTTGTGGTGCACAGGCTTAGTTGCTCCGTGGCATGTGGGATCTTCCCGGACCAGGGCTCGAACCCGTGTCCCCTGCATTGGCAGGCGGATTCTCAACCACTGTGCCACCAGGGAAGCCCCTGTGTCAATTATTTCTTAACCTTTGGTTTCATACAGGTTTTTAAAAAAAATAAATAGAAGACCATCTACATTAATTTGCTAGGGCTGCCATAACAAAGTACCACAGACAGAGAGACTTAAACAACAGAAACTTATTTTCTCGCAGCTCTGGAGGCTGGAAGTCCAAGATCAAGGTGTCAGAGGGTTGGTTTCTCCTGAGACCTCTCTCTGGGGCTTGTAGACAGCTGTCTTCTCCCAATGTCTTCACATGGCCTCCCCTCTGTGTGTCTGTGTCCTAATATTCTCTCTCTCTTTATTTTAAAAATTTTTCAGCCGTGCTACACAGCATGTGGGATCTTACCTCCCCGACCAGGGATCGAACCTGTGCCCCTTGCATTGGAAGCGTGGAGTCTGAACCACTGGATGGCCAGGGAAGTCCCTAATATTCTCTTCTTATAAAGGCTTTAGACATATTGGATTAGGGCCACCCTAAGGACCTCATTTAACTTTAATCATCTCTTAAAAGACCCTGTCCCTACAGACAGTCACATTCTGAGGTCCTGGGGGTTAGAACTTCAAAATATGAATTTTGGGGGACACAGTTCAGCCATCAGGCCACTGTGTCTGTTAGATGGCAATTACTATCAAGTTAGGATTGTATCCTCCCACAGACTGGCAGACAGGGGCCCTATCCTTCCTGAGGATTGCATTTCAAAGGAATGGCTTTCAGGTCCTTGACAAAGACACTCCTGAGTTGTAGGAGATACATATACATCTCAAAGGGACAGAGGAAGGGTTCACAGTTGTAGGCCCTTTTTAGTAAATGTTCTGTAAAGTCAGGTCAGGGCCTATCGTCAGGTGTTGGGTGGAACAAATAGTAAATTCTTTTGGTAGGTTTGAGGTTTTTCGGGCAACTGCTTCAAGGTGGCTAGGTTCATCCTAGGGCTGTGGCCTTGAGCTGTTAGAGATCATGTTAGTGTTATTCAAGGCTTTTAATGTGTGTGGGGTAAGGAGAGGCGAGTGGATGAAGTCACTTATGCTAAAGGTTTGCAGTTTTTAGAGGCCAAGGCTGAGGCCTAGTGAAGAACGCAGCTCAGAGGGCCTGATTAGAATTGGAAAGGAAGAAGTAACACTGTCACTGTTTGCAGATGACATGATACTACACATAGAAAATCCTAAAGATGCTACCAGAAAACTACTAGAGCTCATCAATGAATTTGGTAAAGTTGCAGAATACAAAATTAGTATACAGAAATCTGTTGCATTTCTGTACACTAACAATGAAATATTAGAAAGAGAAATTAAAGAAATAATCTCATTTTCCCTTTAAAACACCCAGTCACCTTTGAACAAATCGAAGTTCAATTCACTCTGGACCCTCTTCCCTATTGCAATACTATATTCCTGATTAAAATCTGCCCTTACCACTTTAACTAGTATCTGGTTTTGTTTCTCTTTGATACTGATGATGACAGAATGTCCTCTTTTTTAAATTAATTAATTAATTAATTAATTTTATTTTTGGCTGTGTTGGGTCTTCGTTTCTGTGTGAGGGCTTTCTCTAGTTGCGTCAAGCGGGGGCCACTCTTCATCGCGGTGCGTGGGCCTCCCACTATCGCGCCTCTCTTGTTGTGAAGCACAGGCTCCAGACACGCAGGCTCAGTAGTTGTGGCTCACAGGCTTAGTTGCTCCACGGCATGTGGGATCTTCCCAGACCAGGGCTCGAACCTGTGTCCCCTGCATTGGCAGGCAGATTCTCAACCACTGCACCACCAGGGAAGCCCCAGAATGTCCTCTTAAGTCTTAGGACAGGAGATGTTCTCAAATTCAGAGTTGAGAAAAATAGATGTTCATTGCTCCTTAAAAGCGAAAACCTGAGGGACACACACAAACACACACACACACACACTGAAACCAAGGAGAAAAAGTCAAAGTGAATCAAGGGACAAGAGTCTTTTTGTCAGGGAGGAACTGATTAAAAATGCAGCAGAAAACCAGAAGAGGAGAGAACTTCTTTCCTGTGTGTAGTCACATATACCTCTACTCCCCTGGGGATGAGGAATTGGAGGAAACACAGACCCAGAGGCCAGACTGTGGGAGACATATCCTGGGCCATTATTTGGTATTTTTAGACAAATTGGTTCTTCATTCTTTCCCTGTTCCTCATTTATCTTATCTCAAAAAATAGCAACTAAACTAGACTAAATAAGTGATGGCAAAGAAAACATTGGCAGTAGAAAGAACATTGACCAGAAAGTTAAAAGAAAATGGATTTTGCAGCATTATTTACAATTGCCAAGACACAGAGGCAACCTAAGTGTCCATCAACAGATGAATGGATAAAGAAGATGTGGTATATCTATACAATGGAATATTACTCAGCTGTAAAAAAGAATGAAATTCTGCCATTTGCAATAACATGGATGGACCTAAAGTGTATTATGCTTAGTGAAATAAGTCAGACAGAGAAAGACAAATACTGTATGATTTCACTTATATGTGGAATCTAAAAAACAAAGCAAATGAACAAACATAACAAAACAGAAACAGAGTTATAGATACAGAGAACAAACAGGTGGCTGCCAGAGGGGAGGGGAGTAGGCGAGGAAAGAAATAAGTGAGGGAGATTAGGAAGTACAAACTTCCAGTTGCAAAATAGATGAGTCATGGATATGAAACATACAGGGTGGGGAATATAGTCAATAACTATGCAATATCTTTGTATGGTGACATAGAGTAACAGGACTTATCAAGGTGATCATCTTGAAATGTATAGAAGTATCGAATCACTATATTGTGTAACTGGAACTAATGTAGTGCTGTAGACCAATTATACTTCAAAACAAAAGAAACAAACAAACTCACAGAAAAAGAAATCCGATTTGTGGTTATCAGAGGTGGGGGTGGGGGGAGGAGGAATTGGATGAAGGTGGTCAGAAGGTACAAACTCCCAGTTATAAGATAAGTAAGTACTAGGAATATAATGTATATCATGATAAATATAATTAACACTGCTATATGTGACATATGAAAGTTGTTAAGAGAATAAATCCTAAGAGTTCTCATCACAAGGGAAAATATTTCTTTATTTCTTTTATTTTGTATCTATATGACATGATGGATGTTCACTAAACTTATTGTGGTACTTATTTCATGATGTATGTAAGTCAAATCATTATGCTGCACAACTAAACTTCTACAGTGCTGTAAATCAATTACATCTCAATAAAACTGGAAGAAAAAACGAAAATGGATTTTAGTCCCCAATCTGCCACTAACTAGCCATGTGATCTTAGATCAGTGATTTCAAATCTCTGAGCCTAATTTCCTTATCTGTGAAATGAGAGGGTTGGATTAGAAAATTCAATTTCATTCAGATGTATTTGTCAAGTATTTATTGCATGCCCATGGCTGGAGCTACAAGGATAAAGGAAACGCAATCCTTTCCTTCAAGCAGGTGGAGTTAAGGCTGCTGGAGAGTGTGGTGGAAATTACTGACCAGTGGATGGGGCCTGGGCAGGGAAGGAAGTGACACTAAATAAGGCTAGTAGAGACTTGAAGTCAACCTGAGCAGGGCACATTTAGTGTAAGTGAAAGTCATGTAAAGGAAACTGTGGTCAGAAGTTGGATTTGGGGATTTGAAATTGTCAGATGTAGAGAAGTTCTGACTGATGAAGAGATTACATTGTGTGGGCTTTAAATTATGAATGTATGATTTAACAACTCATATTTGAATTCCTACAAGTAACCCCTTACAATGAAACAATGAAGCTCACAGCAGTAGTTAACTATTGCCAAGTCTTTTGGTCTTTGGTGAGCTTTAGGAATCTAGACCTCCTCAGAAAGATCAGCAATTATGCTTCCCTGGGTCAGGGCACATTAAAATTGAATCGCCAATCCAGGCCACTCCAGACCACACACGATGCTAAACCACAGTTCCAAGTGCGTTCTTGTGTTTAGCTGTCAAATGCCAGAACTTGCCTTACTGCCCATTCTATTTCAGCGTGTCATAATTGATGGGTTTCTTTTTTTTTCAATCTTAACTTTGAAAAAATTTCTAGGTATAGAAAAGTTGGAAAAACGGTATACTACACATCCTTAAACCCTTCACCCACATTAACCAATTATCAATAATAAATAAATGCCACATTTTCATCTGGTGTGTGTGTGTACATACTTCATGTGTATGTATATATGTATCTATATGTATATATATACATGTATGTATACATACACTTCGTCTTTAAATATTTCAACATGCGTTTCTTGAGAAAAGGGACATTTTCATCCTCTGTGTGTGTGTGTACATACTTCATGTGTATGTACTTATGTATCTATATACATGTATGTATATGTACACTTCGTCTTTAAATATTTCAGCATGCGTTTCTTGAGAAAAAGGACATTTTCATCCTGTGTGTGTGTACATACTTCATGTGTATGTATATATGTATCTATATGTATCTATATACATGTATGTATACGTACACTTCGTCTTTAAATATTTCAGCATGCGTTTCTTGAGAAAAGGGACGTTTTCATCCTCTGTGTGTGTGTGTACATACTTCATGTGTATGTACATATGTATCTATATACATGTATGTATACGTACACTTCGTCTTTAAATATTTCAGCACGCATTTCTTGAGAAAAAGGACATTTTCCTGCACAACCACATGATCATTATCCCACCTAAGAAAACTAACATTAACTCAATAATATCATCTAGTATAAATTCCATATTCACACTCCCCCCAAAATGCCTTTCGCAGTAATTTTTTCTTTGGATTGGGAATTTAATCAAGTTTCCTGCCTTGCATTTGGTTGTTATATCCCTTTCACCTCTGAATCTGGGATGGTGCTCTTGCCTTTTGCTTTTGTTTTCCGTGGCACTGAATTTTTAGGAGAATCCAGGGCAATTGCCTTGTAGAATATTCCACCCTGGGGATGTGTCTGATGTTTTCCTTTAGATTTGAGTTAAGTGTGTCTGGCAAGAACATGTCCCAGGTGATGCTGTGAACCTGACCTTGCCTCTCATCAGGAGGCACAGAATGTCTGGGTGTCGCACTGTTGACACTAGGTCATGGTGATGATCACCAGATCTCTCCAGTATAAAGACATGCTGTTCTTTTTGTAATTACTGAGTCATCTTTGGGGTGATACTTGCAGGTCTTCTTAAGGTGGTCATCTCTGAGAAGAAAGACTGGGGAGAGAAAAGCAGAATAAGATGAGAAAGGAAAGGACAGTGGAGTAAAGGCAAAGGAAGGAAAGTTAGGGACGACAGGATGGGATATTGGAACAGGTATCATAGTCTATTAAACAAATTAAAGGGTTGAAAACAAAACTATATGTCGCACTTAAACTTGTATACAAAGCTTCCCCTAAATCGTGTGGGGAAAGAAGGAATGGGAGGCTAGGGAAGTGTGACTTAAAGAGCTGAGAGCAGACTTCTTCCCTACTTTATTGGACATTGATCCTGATTTAGGTTCAGTGACAATAAAATAAACCCCAACAGTATTCACTGAATTTGCATTGTTGACATTCCCACCTAGTAAATTTTTCTACTTCTTAATTATGCCTTTATTTTAGACGTGTTGCTTTCTTTTAATTATATCCAATTATATGTAATTGCAGATTCTTAGTTCACTTCATTATGGCTATGAGCAGAAAAGCACTTTACCTGAGTGTTCTCTCTTTCCAAATATTCTCTTTATTCCTCCTTCCAGCTGCCCGTGTGCACAGGGGAAGTTGAGTTCATACATATATGTTTCCCACTATCAACTGCACCCCTGTGGCAGACGTTTTCTGACACCGCTCCTATTGAGAGATGGGATCCGTGTCCTCTCCCTTCGAAACTGAGTGGGTTTTGTGACTGTTTAAGATCCACAGAGTGCAGTGGAAATGACATTATGTGACATCCGAGTCTGGGTCATAAAAGTTGATGCAGCTCTAATTTGCTCTTGGGAATATTCACTCTTGACCTTCAGCTGCCATGTATGCAGCCCACCTGTGCTAAGGCCGCTGTGTTACCGAGTCCAAGCTCGTATCGATGGCCTCATGACAGGCCAATAAATCAAGAGACGCGGTGTTGGGGCAAGGAATATCAACTTTATTAGAAAAGCCAGCAGACCAAGATGATGGTAGACTAGTGTCCCAAAGAACCATCTTTCCCCAGTTAAAATTCGGGCTTCTCTTATACTCAAAGGGGAGGGGGTATGGTTGATTGCTGCAAACTTCTTGGTGTCGGAATCCTCTGTTCTTGGAGCTGTCCCTGTAGGTCTGATCACCATGTTCCTGTAAACCTTGACAAGACAAACGTTACTCTCTGTTCTACAACTTTTTATCTCTATACGAATAGAAAAGTGTACACCTTTAAATGTCAGAGCCTTCAGAACGGGCTATCCTGTATATTTCAGGGTATAGGCAACATTCTTAACTTGTGGCAAAAGCAATAGAATACAAAGATTAAAGTAAAAGAAACAGAGCTAATATGGAGTCAGATTTATTCTTCCCTATTACAACTGTACTAGCAGGAAAACAGAATCAACTCCCAAGGAGACCACAGGGAGAGAGCCTGAGACCACAGAAACAGATGACTGGGCAGCTCTCACTCCCCCTCCCATTCCCCTTCCCACTACTCCAGCTCTAGCTATCAACTACTGGATGTTGTTTCAAGCAATTCTGTTTGGGCTGATTTATTTTATGTGCAATAAAATAAATCAGCTCCTCTTCCTTCCAGTTTGCCACTTTTTTCTAAAGCACTGGGTTCCTGCGCTTCTGATTGGTCTCAAAAAATGAAGCAGCTCAGTGATTGAGACACAGGAGTGTGGCTATTAGAATGTAGTATCTGAACACAGACCTATGGACCATATCACTGTCACCAGAGGCTTCCTTTTGTTGCTGTGTGCAGTGAAACCTCAGCCCTCCTTTCCTTACTTAAGAATGGCTGTCTTCTCCCAACACCCACATTTCAGAATCTTAACAGATAAAAGCAATGCCAAGTGAGTCTAATTTAATTTAGCAAAGGCCTGGGTTTGGGACTCAAAATTTTTGCCCTTGGGTTTCTGCTTCTCCGCTTGGTTTGTCATTGAAAGGACATCGGCATCCTTTGAGCCTCCATTCTTCTCTGAGCTGGGACCAATACCTCTCCTATCTGCTTCGCCAGGGTACTGAGAGCCATATGTGACAGAATATTAGAAAACATGTAAATTGTAAAACAGTGACTAAACATAAGAGATGATAGATATCATCATCACTGGGAAGTTATTCATCTGCTTTAATTTCATCTGCAAGGTGGGAACAATATAACACCACCTTCCTCCTGCTGTCATCAAAATACTGCTTTAAGCATCCACAATAATATCTAAAGTCACTCAGATTGGGGGGTGGAGGAGAGGTCAGGGTGGAATATGTTAAGTAAAATACAAAGTATGTATTCAACAAATATACATTGAGTGGCTACTATGTATTGGCACTAAGCTAGATGCTGGGCATATTGCAATCAAGAAATGGTCCTTCCTCTCAAGGAGCTTACTGTCTAGTGGAAAGTTGTTATGGACACATAAGGAGTCTATTTCAAGACAGTTGAAGAGGGGAAATCAGAGAGAGTGACCAAGGTGGGCTTAGATCTCCTGGGTGGCCACGTAGCATGGTGATGAAGAGCACAGAGTCTGCACTTGACTACTTGGTTCCAAATCCCGCTTCCACCACTTATTGCTGTCTGACCTTGGAAACATTATTAAGATCTCTGGGCCCCAGTTTCCTCATCAGTAAAAGGAGAATACTAACCAACCTCAAAGAATTGTGGAAGGACTACATGAGCCAATGCTTGTAAAGCATTTATCACAATGTCTGGAACACAGAGTAAACACTCAAAAATGTGAACTGTTATTACTATTATTTTTACATAGTGCTGTGGAACCTTTATAACATGGAGCCCATAGTTTTGGAGGGGAAGTCAGAGAAGGCTTCCCGGAAGTAGTGACATCTGAGATGAAATCTGAAGGATGATAGGCATTAGCAGGTCAGGGGACAAGGTACTGGGAGTGAGATGAGTATATACCAGGCAGAAAGAACAGTCAGATTTGAGTGCTTTCTCAAACTCTCATGTGCACAAAAATCATCTAGGAGTCTTGTTGAAGTGCAGATTCTGATTCAGTAGCTCTGGAACAGAACATTTCCAATGAAGTTCCCAGGGAATGCTGATGATGAATGCCTGTTCTACACTTCCACTTGGTAACAAGGTTCTCAACGGGTGCAAAATCTCAAAAGGATACAGCGAGCTATTTAAGGATGGTTGGCATGAAAATGGGGGTTGGGGACTGTTGTGTTGAGTAGAGAGAAGTAGGAGAGATGAGGTCTAGGATGCTGATCACAAAGGGACTTACAAGTTAAGAGGAGAAAAAAGCAATTTGGAACAGCAAAGAGGGCTTTAACTGCCAAGTGGAAAGTGGGTTGGAGGAGAACCTCTCCAGAAGAAAGGTGACCAACTGAGAGGCTTCTCCTGTCAAGTAACAGTAGGTGAGAAATGATGGTACAAGCTATGGCAGTGGCCCTGGGGATGGAGAGAAGTGGAGGAATTCAAGAGCTGTTAGAAGATATGATCAACAATTTAGTGATTGATTTGCGTGGGGGATGAAGGGGATGGAGAACACAAGAAAGGCACAGCACAAGGTTATCAGTTCGTCTCAGCTGCCGACAGTCAACACATAATTACAAAGCACATGGAGAATAGCTGCTCGTCAGTGGCACACAGAGGCACTATCTTCTCCACCTGAGATGCTCCTGCTACTTTTGGCAATTGTTGACCTACTGTTTTCAAAATACCTTCATTTCTACTAGCTCCTCAAGGCCTAATGGAGAAACACAAAACCAGGAACGTAAATCTCTACTTCATAACTTAGCACTTACTCTCTTATTTTGTTCATTCGTTATGTGGGGTGTGTTGGCCTCCCCAAATCAGCTATTACTCTTTGCGGGCAAGGGCCGTGTCAGATCTATTGTTTCCATTCCCCACAGTGGTGATGACCAGGTAGGCAGTTAATACATGCTAGTTGACTAGTTCATAGAATAACATCTAGATGTTTACATGTCAGTGCCATTTATTACGCATGAAATGATGACAATATCTGTCAGGTGTTGAGTGTTTTATATACATTATAAATGACATCATCTTATTTGGTTTATCAGAATCCTCTGAGACCCTTATATCCGGGCAGCTTGGGTAATAACTTGTTTGACTACAGCTTCACTTAATTATTTTAATAGAATGAAAGCCTATCCCATTACTGTTGAACTCTACTGCCATCTACTGTTCATGTGGTAAGTTAAGCTACTGTGCTGCCCACCTCCTTTCTTCTTTACTATTGAATGTATGTTTTCTTCAGATCTCAAGGGCTTTCTATGCTTGGAGTTTCAATCCAGAGAAGATGCAATTTTGTAATAGTTTCTGGCATTTCATTATAACAACCCAACATGATATTGACAATTTTTCTCTCATTGGCAAAAAAGAGTTTATGCCTTTATGGAATATTAACCATTTAAAAATGTAATGACACAATGGTCTTTTCATAGGCTTTTTTTTTTTTCCAGGAAAATTAAAAGAAAAAGGTCATGACATTTCTGAAGAATTTTTCTCTACCTTTAGAAGACATCATTAAACTGGACAGCTATCTAGGCTACACTTCATTCAGGGTGTAAATCTTAACTCATCCTTCAAGGTCCTCCTCTCAAATGATACCTTCTCCATAAAACCTTCCCTAATTCTTCATTCTAGAAGTCAATTCTCCCCTCCACAATTGGTAATTGTTACAATGAACCACATGGTGGAAGGACAACAAAAATTCCAAAATTAAAAACAAAACTTTATAAATCGTTTCCTCTCATTCCTTCTTCTCTGATGGTTCTTGTTTTTCTATTGTGGACAATCAACATAAAACTGGACTCTCAGCTGTAACAATCTCATAAAGGGCTTTGTTTTAAGAAAGAGAACGTTTTAGGAAGGACAAGGACAGAAGCAGAGACACGTGTTGGGTGATCTGATGAGAATTCAGGCAATTTATTTTGTCTTTGCTCTGAGACTTAAGGCAACTCGCTGTTGTTAGGTACTAGATGGTGAAGATTTCAAAGGTTAATGAAGTGACAGTAGACCGGGACTTAAACCCTTGCATATTTCCCCTCTAATGCCCTATTTTAGTATGAAAATGTTAGTTTAAAAGGGGAGGGAGACACCAGGTAAATTTCTGGCATAGTTTAGGTGTCTGGAAGTAGTTCAGTTGGATTGTATTTAATGGGGAGGCCGTGCGGTGGTGACCAAGGCCCAATTCCTTGAATTTCATAGACCTAGACTGAAGCCAGTTCTGCTACAGATTAACTGTGTTTTAGCGCGTCACTTGAGTTTCCGCAAAGTATAGGATTGGTCACTTCCTCTTCAGTGTACTGTACGTATTTCTACCTAGGTCCCTCTCATAGGTGATTGTATGCTTTTCCTCTTTCTTGTTCAAGGTCACAGCACCTTGGCGCTCGCCCTCTGGGTGTCTGCGGCGTCCGGCCGTGTCCCTCCCTTACACCTGGCGCTTCTGTGGGGTCACAATCACCTACTCAATCCCACGTGTCATCTCTTCAGGGCCAATGGATGAAAATCGCCAAAATTTACGGCAGCCCCACGGTCTGAAGAGGGATTACTGCTCAAGTGGAGGGAGGCAGCTCAGGGACCTCTTCTCGTCGTCCCTTTTCCCCCAGCCTTTTCTCAAACGGAATGTTTGTACGGGTGGCGGGTGCGGCGGTCGGCTTGCAGGCAGAGCTTTTTCCTGCTAGGAACACAAATCTTCGATTCCCGCTGTGTTTCCGGAAGCATTCTCATCGGACCTAGGCGGGGACTGACTTCCGGGTCGGACTTCCCAGACTGCCGAGTTTCGAGCCCGCCGCTTCCGCCCGGAGTTGCTTTAGGCTCCGGCTGCGAGTAGCTACTTCCGCCAGGAGTCCGTAGCGTCTCGGATGTGGAAAGTGGCCCTGGGGCGGCCTCCTTCTTGTCCCCTCAACTTGCCCACCCGAGACCGGGTCCCCAGGTGGCGGCGGCGGCGGCTGGGCCTGTCGCGGAGCGTTCTCTCTGCCCGAGTCCTGGGCCTGGGGGAACCGAGCAGTGAGGGAGCGGCGCCCGGCCTGGCCCAGCCCCGGTCCAGCCCCGGCTTTCCCGGGGCCTGTGACGGTGGCCACAGGCCTCGCCGCGCCCATCCCAGCCTGGGGCGGGGCGCGACCTCCCCGCCTGGGTCCCCGCCCCTCCTGCCTGCCGAGCGCCTGGTCATTCCCTTCAGCCCAGCGGCGGCGTAACCGTCTCGCCCCTTTGGGCAGTTCCCTGGCTCCGGCCGCTGGGGAACATGGAGTTTGCGGAGCTGATTAAGACCCCACGGGTGGACAATGTGGTGCTGCACCGGCCTTTCTACCCGGCCGTCGAGGGGACCTTGTGTCTTACTGGCCACCACCTGATCCTGTCCTCCCGGCAGGACAACACGGAGGAGTTGTGGCTCCTCCATTCAAACATCGACGCCATCGACAAGCGGTGAGTGCCCATTCCACCCCTTGTTCCGCGGGGAACCTGGGGTCCTCAGGTGCAGGTCTGCGGAAACGCGTCCCATCGCCCAACCAGCCAGCAGATCGAGCCCCCTCTGGCCTAGATTGAGGATTTGAGTTTTAGAAAGCAGAAAACCATCCAAATGAGATACCAGGTTTCCATTCAATCTGGCTGGGTTATCACGTGGTTGTTATCGTGATTATCATTTTTGGTACATAACACCATGTGGGGGGATATGCAACGTTTTCTTTTAAAATTTCTTTTCCTTGCACCGTCATATTCCTTGAATGTTAATTGTCAATCATAGTTCATGAAGCTGTGATTGAATGTGATTTAGGTAAAGTCTTTACTTGCCACTTTCGAGTATGTAGACTTCAGTATGTAGTGTCTAAATTCCACAAAACCTTTTCCCCTCCTCTCAAAAATGTTCAGTTTATCATATTTGTCCTTATTTCTTACCTTCTGGGTCATCAATTAAAGACTTCGCATTATGGGAGATTATAATGTCTTTTATTTATTTTTACTCTGTTTGGCTTTTGGAAAGAACAGAGTAGGCTCTTAAACAAAGGTATTAATTAATTAACCTCTTATTTTGCACCCCAGACTCTGTCTTTCCAGGGTAGTGCCTCAGAGTTGAAAAGTTATACTTCCTTTGCAGTCAAAATTATCATTTCCCCAATGGCTTTGTACTTACTCTAGCCAGAAGAAGGTAAATTGGTTATCCAGTGAACACTAAAGTATAAATGAATGACAACAGCTTTTTCTATTACCTCTCAGGAGAATTTGGATACAGTATTAAGAAGATTCCTAGAGAGGTTATGCCTTAAAAGAAAATACTTTCTAATAGTAGAAGTTAGTACGGGTGAAGTGGTGATAAATTTATTTTTTCAAGCAGAGGGCTCCTGTTAGATTCCTGAGATCACCTTCTCCTGTGTAAAAGTTTTCAGCTGTTACTGATCTATCAATATTCAGTTTAACCATTTCAATCTGCCACCCCTTTCACAGGTTCTTCTGTTAATCCCACAAGGAGAAGTAATTCCCCTCACCTTGAAATCCTATAGCTCTTTAATTATACCTCTTTCATAAGTATATTTTACAATCTGTATTTTGATAGTTACATATATGTTAGCTCCTTGAAGCCAGGACGCGAATTTGGTTAATTTTTATCTCCTTCAAAACTGTGGCATGGGCAGATAGGCACATAGGAAATAAAAGGATTAACCGCTGAATGGTCAGTGGTGCCATAGAATACAAATTAGAGTTTCTCCATGCCACCGACTCTTTTCTTTCTTCCTTACCTCTTTCTGTGGTTGCTTTTCACTCTCTCATTTCATCGTATTTACCTAGCATTTACTACACGCTGGGCCTGGTTGGGCTAAACCAAGTATTTAAGATAAGGACTTTTTAATCTGTTAGGGGAGAAATGACAAACTGTACACATTTATCTTTTTCCTGGGAAGCAGCATGATGTAATGGAAAGAGCTAGGTGGTCAGATCAGAGTTTGTTGAATTGTTGCTTTCAAAAAAGAGTTACTTCCATGTGTCTTCTATATGCTGAGCTCTGTCTGGGCTGTGCAGATGCAATGGTGACTAAGATGAGGAGCTTATGTACTAGGGGAGGAGATGGACATTCACATAAATCAACAAATAAATATATAACAACATCAGGTAATAAATGCCAGGAAGGAAAATAAAGGAAGATGTTAGGATAGAGAATGCCTGGAGTCAGTGTATTTAGAAAGAATGTTCGAGAAGACAAGTGACATTTGAATTAATGAAGGGAGGAAGCCTGCAGTGTGAATATTGGAGGAAGGAGCGTTGCAGCCAAAGGGAATGCAAAGGCAGAGACTTGAGACAGGACCATGCCTGGCATGTAGGAGGAACAACAAAGAGGCAGGTGTGGCAGGAGGGCAGTGAGCACGGGGTAGAAGCTAGGGGGACTAGGGAGACGGCAGAAACGTGGTTGGAGGGATAAGCAGGGGCCAGATGGTGTAGAGCCTGTTACGCCATTGGGATGGTTTTCATGGGAAGCCTCGGAGAGTTGAAAGCGTGGAAGTAGCAATCGGTAGACTTCTAGAAGATGATTCTGCTGGCTGGCAGAAAATGGATTGTAGAAGGGCAGTGATTTGTTAGCAAATCATTAAAATTTTTTTCCCTTTCTGTGGATTGCCTGTGAATTTTCTTGGTGTTTCTTTTTCTGGTGTTTTTTTTTTTTTTTTTTTTTGGCACCAGTTCCTTATATACTCTAGGTATTAATTCTTCGCTTAGACATTGCAGGTATCTTCTTCATATCTCTCACCCATTTGTTAACTCTTGTGTGGTGCCCTTTGTGGAACAGAAGTCCTAATTTTAGTACAAAATTCATCGATACTTTATGGTTTGTGCTTTTTAAGTCTTAAGAAGTCCTTCCTTATCCCAAAATTACTAGGATAGTCTCCTACATTTTCTTCCATATTAGCTTTATAGTTTTACCCTTCATTTTTAGGTCTTTAATTCATTTGGATTCTACCTTTGTTTCAAGTGTGATAAGAATCCAACTTTGTTTTTCTTCATGTAGCAAGCCAGTTTTCCTAAAACCATCATCTAACAACCCATCCTTGACTGATTTATCATATATCAGGTGATTTTATATATATGTATATATAATATATACAGCTTTTGCTGTGCCCCATAAGTTTTGTAACGTCATGTTTTTGTTTTCATTTTTTTGTCTGTGTTTTATAATTTCCCTTGTGATTTCTTCTTTGATCCATTGGTTGTTTAAAAGTGTATTAATTTCCATAATTTGGTGAATTTCTCAATTTTACTTTTGTTAACTGATTTCTAACTTCATCCCATGTGGTCAGAGAAGATACTTTGTATGATATCTTTTTTTTTTTTTTGGCTGCACCTAGCGGTATGCGGGATCTTAGTTCCCACACCAGGGATCGAACCCATACCCCCTGCAGTGGAAGCTCAGAGTCTTAACCACTGGACTGCCAGGGAGGTCTCTATATCTGTCTTTTTAAATCTGTTGAGACTTGATTTGTGGCCTAACATACGGTCTATCCTGAAAATTGTTCCATGTGCACTTGAGAAGAATGTGTATCCTATTGTTGTTGGGTAGCGTGTTTATGTCTGTTAGGTCTAGTTAGTTTATTGTATTAAGTCCTCTGTTTCCATATGTATATCTGTCTGATGGGGTATTAAAGTCTCTGACTGTTATTGTAGAACTGTCTATTTCTCCTTTCACTTCTGTCAGATTTTGCTTCAAATATTTTGATTGTCATTAGATGTGTAAATGTTTATAATTGTTACACCTTCTTGCTATGTTGAACCTTTTATTAATAGATAATGTCCTTTGTCTCTCATAACCATTTTTTATTTATAGACTATTTTGTCTAATACTAGTAAAGCTTTCCTTGCTGTCTTTTGGTTACTATTTGCTTGGAATATCTTTTTCCTCCATCCCTTCAATTTCAACTTGTTTGTGTCTTTGGATCTCAAGTGAGTTTCTTGTGAGACAGACTATAGTTGGATCATATGTTTTTATCCATTCTGCCAATGTCTATCCTTTGACAGTTTAATCCGTTTACATTTAAAGTAATTATTGGTAAGGAGGGACTTACTTCTGTCATTGTGCTGTTTGTTGTCTATATGCCTTAAAGCTTCTCTGTCCCTCATTTCCTTCATTATTGTCTTCTTTTGCACGTAGTTGATTTTATTGTAATGAAATGTTTAAAATTTTTTCTCATTTACTGTTGTGTATATTCTGTAGCTGTTTTCTTTGTGGTTACCATGGGGATTAAATTTAACATCCTAAAGTTATAATACTCTAATTTGAATTTATACCAGTTTAACTTCAAAAACATACAAAAACTCTACTCCTTTATAGCTCTGTCCCCACTGCTTTCCATTGATGTCATAAAATTACATTTTTATGTGTTTGGGCCTGAAAACATAATCTAATAATTCTTTTAAAGTGTTAGTCTCTTAAATCATGTAGAAAATAAAATGTGCGTTTACAAACCATTGTTACAATAATACTAGCTTTTTAAAAAAATAACTATTTATTTATTTATTTTTGGCTGTGTTGGGTCTTCGTTGCTGCATGTGGGCTTTTTCTAGTTGTGGCGAGTGGGGGCTACTCTTCATTGCGGTGTGTGGGCTTTTCATTGCGGTGGCTTCTCTTTGTTGCAGAGCATGGGCTCTAGGTGTGCGGGCTTCAGTAGTTGTGGCACGTGGGCTCAGTAGTTGTGGCTCGCAGGCTCTAGAACGCAGGCTCAGTAGTTGTGGCACACGGGCCTAGTTGCTCCGTGGCATGTGGGATCTTCCCAGACCAGGGTTTGAACCCATGTCCCCTGCATTGGCAGGCGGATTCTTACCACTGCACCACCAGGGAAGTCCCAATACTAGCTTTTATAATTGCCTTTTTTTTTTACCTTTTTGAGATCTTTATTTCTTCATTCAGCTTCAAGTTACTGTCTAGTGTCCTTTCATTTCACCTTGCAGGATTCCCATGAGTATTTCTTGCAGAGCAGGTCTAGTGCTCACAAGCTCCCACAGCTTTTGTTTATCTGGGAATGTCCTAATTTCTCCCTCACTTTTGAAGGACAGTTTTGCTGGATATCAGATTTTTAGTTGACAGTTTTTCCTTTTAGCACTTTGAATATATCAGCCCACTGTCTTCTAGCTCCAAAGTTTTTGAGTTCCTGGTGTGGGTCTCTTTGAGTTAATCTTACTCGGAGTTCATTGAGGTTTTTGGATGTTTATAGTCATGTCTTTCATCAAATTTGGGAAATTTTCAGCCATTATTTTCTCAAATATCCTCTCTGCTCTTTTCTTTCTCTCTTCTCTTTCTGAGACTCCCACTGTGTGTATGTTGGTCTGCTTGTTGGTACCTCACAGGTCACTTTTCTTTAATCTTTTTTTTTTTTCTGTTTCTCAGACTTGATAATTTCCATTGTCCTGTCTTCAAGTTTGCTGATTCTTTCTTCTGCTTGCTGAGAATCTGCTTTTGAATCCCTCTTGTGAATTTTTTTTTTTTTTTTTTTTTTTTTTAATGATTTTTTTTTTTTTTTTAATTTATTTATTATTTATTTATTTTTGGTTGTGTTGAGTCTTCGTTTCTGTGCGAGGGCTTTCACTAGTTGCGGCAAGTGGGGGCCACTCTTCATCGCGGTGCGCGGGCCTCTCACCATCGCGGCCTCTCTTGTTGCGGAGCACAGGCTCCAGACGCGCAGGCTCAGTAGTTGTGGCTCACGGGCCTAGTTGCTCCGCGGCATGTGGGATCTTCCCAGACCAGGGCTCGAACCCGTGTCCCCTGCATTGGCAGGCAGATTCTCAACCACTGCGCCACCAGGGAAGCCCCCTTCTTGTGAATTTTTGATTCCAGTTCTTATACTTTTAAGCTCCAGAATTTCTTTTTTTTTTTTTTTTTTAGGTTTTCTATCTCTTTATTGATATTTCTGTTTTGTTCACACATTATATTCTTGACTTTCTCCATATCTTCCTTTAGTTCTTTGAGCATCTTTAAGACTGTTAAAGACTTTGTCTAAGATATCATCTTCCATCAAATCTTTTTCAGGGACAGTTTCTGTTTATTTTTTACCTTTTGAATGGGCCATGCTTTCCTGATAATTTCTCTGCCTTGTGATTTTTTTTTTTCTTTGCTCAACACTGGATGTTTAGATCTAATAATGTGGTAGCTCTGGAAAACAGATTCTCCCTCTTCCCCAGGGTTTGCTGTTTTGGGGTGTTTCTTTTGTTTATTATTTTTGTTTTTTTGACTGTTGTAGGATGTCTATGCCAAGGATCAGCCTGAGGTGTAAACTTAAGGCTTTCTCAGGTCTTTTCTGAGCCTGGGTATGTGCAGTCACAGTCACTGTATAATTTTCCTATATATACAGTTGTTTTCAGATGTCCTGATCTTTAATGTCTGGTTCCTGAAAGGGGAAAAGTGAAAAATGAAGAGGAGTGGGAAGAGAGCTGACCCTCTAAATCCACTGAAAGTCACCGATTGGGGGCTGGGGGCAGCTTGCAACAGTGGGAGGAATTGCAACAATGGCTGCCTGCCTCTTTGCACCTCTGTGATCAGAATCAGCAATCAACAATCACAGCACAGGTCCCTGATATTTGGAGGACAGGGTCCTTTCTGCCCACCCTGGCTCCTATAAACTGTGTTCAAGCTGCTCTAAGAACATATACACAGCTGCCTGTCACTTGGGTGGGGGTGGGGAATGGGTAGCTGCTGTTTTGCTAAGAGCTGAATTTATCCAAAATTAATTGCAATTTATTATCCAAGTCTTTCCCTAGAAGTTGCAAGCCTTTAATAGACATCAGAGTTCCAAAATAGGTACAGCAAAGAGATTCTGCCAGTGCAATTGTTATCTAGGTGGGAAGACAGATTCCTAATGCTTCTGATTCCACTATCTTCCAGAATCCTTTCCCTTATTGAGTTTTGAGGTTTTTTTTTTTTTTTCTAAGTATATTCTGATACAAGTCTTTTATCAAATATAAGATTTGCAAATGTTTTCTCTCAGTCTGTGGCTTGTCTTTTTATTCTCTTTAACTGTGTCTTTCAGAGAGCAAACATTTAAAATTTTGAAGACATACAGTTTATTAGCTCTTTTATAGACTGGGGTTGTGATATCTAAGAAATCTTTGCCTAACCAAAGGTCACAAAGATTTTCTCCCATGTTTTCTTCTAGAAGTTTTATAGTTTTAGGTTTAGATATATGATCCATTTTTAGTTGGTTTTGTATATGGTTCATGTATAGAACCAAATTCTTTTTTTCATATAGATACCTGATCGTTGTAGCACCATTTCTTGAAAAGTCTGCCCTTTCTTCAATGAATTGTCTTTGCACACCTTTGTCTATATGTAAGTGAATGTATTTCTAGACTTTCTTCTTTATTCCACTGATCTATTTGATGCCATTGCTGCCACAGTCTTTATTTTTATATTAAGTCTTTAAATTATATAGTGTTAGCTGTCTGATTTTGTTATTATTCCAAGTTGTTTTGGTTATTTGAGGTCATTTGCATTTCCATATGAATTTTAAAAATTCATTTTTGGCCACGCCATGCAGCTTGCAGGATCTTCCCCGACCAGGGATTGAACCCGCATCCTCGTCCGTGAAAGTACAGCGTCCTAACTACTGGACCGCCAGGGAATTCCTCCATATGAATTTTAGAATCAGCTTGTCAATTTCTTTTTAAGAAAGGCCTGTTGTGAGAATTATGGTGAACCTGTTGATAAATGAACTTGATGAGAATTAACATAGGATATCATAACATTGAGTCTTCTGACTTATGAACAAATCTCTCTCTCCATTTATCTTATTTAGGTCTCAAATTTCTTTCAGCAATGTGTTATAGTTTTCACTCACAGGTCTTTCACATCTTTTGTCAGAATTTCCTCTATTTATTTCATATTTTTTTATGCTATTTCAAGTGATATTTTTCAAATTTCAGTTTCCAATTACCTGTTTGTATTAATCATTAAAAAATTTTTTTAATTTATTTTATTTTTGGCTGCATTCTGTCTTCGTTGCTGTGCATGGGTTTTCTCTAGTTGCGGCAAGTGGGGGCTACTGTTCGTTGCGGAGCATGGGCTCTAGGCGCGTGGGCTTCGGTAGTTGTGGTGCGCGGGCTCAGTAGTTGTGGCTCACGGGCTCTAGAGCGCAGGCTCAGTAGTTGTGGCGCATGGGCTTAATTGCTCCACAGCATGTGGGATCTTCCTGGACCAGGGCTCGAACCCATGTCCCCTGCATTGGCAGGCAGATTCTTAACCACTGCGCCACCAGGGAAGTCCCGTACAATGTTGAATAGAAGTGGTGAGAGGGAACATCCTTGTATTATTCCTGATCTTAGTGAGAAAGCATTCAGTCTTTCTCATTAAGTATGCTATTAGTGGTAGAGTTTTTTGGTTTTTTTGTTTTTGTAAATGCTCTTATCAGGTGGAAGAAGTTCACTTCTGTTCCTAGTTTGCTGAGAGTTGGGTTGTTTTGTTTCATTTTAAAATCATGAATAGCTGTTGGATTTTGTCAAATGCTTTTTCTGTATCTATCGAGATGAGCATATTGTTTTTCTTTTTCAGTTTGTTAATATGGTAAATTACTTTGTTAAACCACCCTTGCGTTTTTGGGATAAACCCCATTTGCTCGTGGTACGTTATCCTTTTTATATATTGTTGGATTTAATATGCTAACGTTTTGTTTAGAAATTTTACATCTGTGTCTATGAGGGATATTCGTCTGTAGTTTTCTTGTGATGTTTTTGGGTTTTGTATTTGGGAAATGCTGGACTTTAGGTGTGAGTTGAGAAGTAATTGCCTCTTCTCAGTTTTCTGGAAGAGTGTGTCTTGACTTGATAGTATTTTTTCCTTAAATGTTTTATAGAATTCATCAGTGAAGCCACCCAGGACTGGAGTTTTCTTTGTGGGGAAGATTTTATTGAAAATTTCAGTTTATTTAGTAAATATAGATCTAACCAGGTTATTTATTCTTGAATGATCTTTACTAGTTTGTGTCTTCTGAGAAATTTGTCCGTATCATTTACCTTGTTGAATTTATTGGGATAAAATTGTTTCTAATATTCCCTTATTATTTTTTAATGTCTGTGGAGTCTGTAGTGATTGTAACCTCTCTCATTTCTGACATTGGTAAATTGTGACTTTCTTTATTCCTGATCAGTCTGGCTAGAATTTTATCACTTATTGATCTTTTGAAACAATCATTTTTGCTTTCATTTTTCCCTAGAATCTTCTCTTATTTCATTAATTTTTTTTTCTTTTTATCTTTATTATTTAATTTTCTCTGCTTTGGATTTAAGTTGCTGTTCTATTTCTAGTATAGTGGAATCTGAGGTCACTATTTTGAGACCCAAATTTTCTTCATTAATTTCCTTCTTTCCTAATATAGGTGGTCTCCTCAGACTATCAACCCCACCCAGTTTTCCTCTCCCTTCACTATAACTTGGGAAAATCTCAAAACAGTAAATTGGAGCAGTCACTGGACTCACCCATCTCCCGGAGAGCTCTGTTCTTTGTTGTCTGATGTTCAGTGTCTTGAAAACAGTCTTTTCTTATATTTTGCCCAGTTATTTTGGTTGTTTCAGGTAGCAGGGTAAATCTGGTCCCTGTTATTCCACCTTTGCCAGAAGTGGAAGTGCCAAGAGTATGAGTTTTCAAAATACATTTCATAAGAGGCATTCCACTGTGTTGTTTAGTTGTGGATATCTGGTGGAATTTTCAAATCCTAGATTTGACCCATGTTGATAATTTTTGCTTATCCAAATTCACAGTGCAGTGATGTTGGGCATGGGGGTATTTACAGTTGAAGTAGAATTTGGGAAGAGTAGCTGTAGGAGTTGTTTTCCTAAGCTAGGCACAGTATAAATAAAATTATCCACTTTAGATCAATCTAAGAATTCTTAGTTTAGGGAATACTCAGAAGTATTAATGGGAAAGAATTGGGGCAGTCAGTGGCAAAGCAAAAGAAAAATCAGAGCTATCAACAAGTGCAGACAAAAAAAAAAAAACAAGAAAATGAAGACAAAAATCCCAACTAAGGTAAAATTAAATTTGTTCAAAACTTACTGATACAAAATTTATGATTACACGTGGCATTTACTCTGAAGTTTTCCTTGACTTAGAATAGATATTGCAAGTTAATAGGTTTTAAAGACTGAAAAAAAGATACTTATTTTTCAAATCAACTGCTGTAAGTTTGGAAGTAAGTAAAATCTGAAATGAACTGTTTTTCTATGCTTTGGAAATATCTCTACACAAACACTTAATACATTAATTACAGATCTGTTTTTCCTATTATTTGAAGTAAGGCCTCTAATAATCTCCATTAAATGAATTGGCCTAGCATGAATTACTTTATATATTTGAAAAAAAATTTAAATACATATATTTAAAATTATTTGTGGCTCACATTTTAATGATGCAGGCTTGATTCTTCCTTAATTAGATTACTAGGGGAGAAGAAAGTTGAATACAGGCACACGGCGGAGGTATTGCAGGTTTAGTTCCAGACCACCTCAGTAAAGCCGATATGACAATAAAGCAAGTCACATGAATTTTTTGGTTTCCCAATGCATGTAAAAGTTATTATACACTATACTGTAGTTTATTAAGTGTGCAGTAGCATTATATCTAAAAAAGCAGTGTAAATACCTTAATTTAAAAATACTTTATTGCTAAAAAATGCTAATCATCATCTGAGCCTTCAGTGAGTTGTAATCTTTTTGCTGGTGGAGGGTCTTGCCTCAGTGCTGATGAATGCTGACTGATCAGGGTGATGGGTGCTGAAGGTTGAGGTGGCTGTGAAAATTTCTTAAAATAAGACAGCAGTGAAGTTTGCCACATTGATTCTTTCCTTTCAAGAACAATTTCTCTGTAGCATGCAATGCTGTTGATAGCATTTTTCCCACAGTAGAACTTTTTTCAAAATCAGAGTGAATCCTTTCAAACCCTCTTGCTGCTTTAGTAACTAAGTTTATGTAATATTCTAAATCCTTTGATGTCATTTCAACAATCTTCATCAGGTGTAGATTCCATTTCAAGAAAACACTTTGTTCAACTCCTTATCCATTAAAGTTTTATCATGAGACTACAGCAGTTCATTCACACCTTCAGGCTCCACTTCTAATTCTAGTTCTCTTGCTATTTCCACCACATCTGCAGTGACTTCCTCCACTGAAGTCTTGAACCCCTTAACATTATCCTTGAGGGTTGGAATCAACTTCTTCCAAACTCCTGTTAATGTTAATATTTTGACCTCTTCCCATGAATTAGAGATATTCTTAATGGCATCTAGAATGGTGAATCCTTTCCAGAAAGTTTTCAATTTACTTTGCCCCATTCTATCAGAAGAATCACTATGTATTGCAGCTATAGCCTTATGAAATCTATTTCTTTTTTTAAAAAATTAATTAATTAATTTTTGGCTGCGTTGGGTCTTTGTTGCTGCTTGCGGGCTTTCTCTAGTTGTGACGAGTGGGGGCTACTCTTTGTTGTGGTGCGTGGGCTTCTCATTGCAGTGGCTTCTCATTGCGGAGCACGGGCTCTAGGCATGTGGGCTTCAGTAGTTGTGGCTCGTGGGCTCTAGAGCGCAGGCTCAGTAGTTGTGGCGCATGGGCTTAGTTGCTCCGCAGCATGTGGGATCTTCCCAGACCAGGGCTTGAACCCCTGTCCCCTGCATTGGCAGGCGGATTCTTAACCACTGTGCCACCAGGGAAGTCCCTGAAATATATTTATTAAATAATAAGATTTGAAAGTCAAAATTACTCCTTGATCCATGGTCTGCAGAATGGGCATTGTGTTAACAGGCATGAAAACAACATTAATGTCATTGTACGTCTCCATCAGATAATGGGTGATCAGGTGCATTGTCAATGAGCAGTAATATTTTGAAAGGAATCTTTCTGAACAATAGGTCTCAACAGTGAGCTTAAAATACTTAGTAAACCATGTTGTAAACAGATGTGCTGTCATCCAGGCTTTGTTGTTCCATTTATAGAGCACAGGCGGAGTAGATTTAACATAATTCTTGAGGGCCCTAGGACTTTGGGAATGGTATATGAGCATTGGTTTCAACTTAAAGTCACCAGCCACATTATCCCCTAACAAGAGGGTCCGTCTGTCCTTAGAATCTTTGAAGCCAGGCATTGACTTCTCCTCTCTAGCTACGGAAGTCCTCAGATGGCCTCTCCTTCCAGTATAAGGCTTTGTCTACCTTGAAAATCTGTTGTTTAGTGCAGCTACCTTCATGAATTATCTTAGCTAGATCTCTTGGATAACTTGCTGCTTCTTCTACATCAGCACTTGCTGCTTTGCTTTTACTTTTATGTTATGGAGATGGCTTCTTGCCTTAAATCTCATGAAGCAACTTCTGCTAGCTTCAGACTTTTCTTTTATAGCTTCCTTGCCTCTCTCTGCCTTCAGAGAATTAGAGTTAGGGCCTTGCTCTGGATTAGGCTTTGATTTACGGGAATGTTGTGGCTGGTTGATCTTCTATCCAGACCACTAAAACTTTCTTCATATCAGCAATTAGGCTGTTTTGCTTTCTTATCATTCATGTGTTCACTGGAGTAGCACTTTTAATTTCCTTCAAGGACTTTTCCTTTGCATTCACACCTTGCTACCTATTTGTCATAAGAGGTATAACTTTTGGCCTGTCTCGACTTCTGACGTGCCTTCCTCACTAAGCTTAATCCTTTCTAGCTTTTGATGTTAAAGTAAGATGTGTGACTCTTCCTTTTACTTGAGGTCTTAGAGGGCATTATAGAGTTATTAATTGGCTTAATTTAAATGTTTTTGTGTCTAAGGGAATAGGGAGGCCTGAGGAGAGGGAGAGAGATGGGGAAACGGCAGTTGGTGGGGCAGTCAGAGGACACACATTTATCAATTAAGTTCACTGTAGTATATGGGCATGGTTACTGGTGCCCCAAAACAATTAAAATAGTAACATCAAAGATCATTGATCACAGATCACCATAACAAATATAATAACAATAACAACAATAATAATAATAAAGTTTGAAATATTGTAAGAATTACCAAAATGTGATGCAGAGAGATGAAGTGAGCAAATGCTGTTGGAAAAATGGCGCTGATAGACTTGCTGGACACAGGGTTGCCACAAACATTCAATCTTTAAAAAACACAATATCTGCGATGCTCAATAAAGTGAAGTGCAATAAAAGAAGGTCTGCCTGTATAGATGGTGATTATAACTAACCTCCTCTTTTTAAAGAAATAACCATATACTTTGAGTTGGGAGTATATAGGTCCCTAAGCATAATTTATAATTTTTTTATAGGTTTGTGGGACCACTGGGTACCATCATCATAAAATGTAAGGATTTTCGAATTATTCAGTTGGATATTCCTGGAATGGAGGAATGTTTGAATATAGCCAGTTCCATTGAGGTAAGTATTTTGGAAGCGAAATGTGATGAAAATAAATAATCATTAAAAGGAACCTTATTTTCTGCTTCACTGTAGCTCTTATGTTTTTTTTTTTAACATCTTTATTGCAGTATAATTGCTTTACAATGGTGTCTTAGTTTCTGCTTTATAACAAAGTGAATCAGCTATACATATACATATATCCCCATATCTCCTCCCTCTTGTGTCTCCCTCCCACCCTCCCTATCCCACCCCTCAGGTGGTCACAAAGCACCAAGCTGATATCCCTGTGCTATGCGGCTACTTCCCACTAGCTATCTATTTTACATTTGGTAGTATATATAAGTCCATGCCACTCTCTCACTTCGTCCCGGCTTACTCTTCCCCCTCCCTGTGTCCTCAAGTCCATTCTCTACGTCTGAGTCTTTATTCCTGTCCTGCCCCTATATGTTTCTTTTAGATACTTAGTCATGTTGTGTGACTCAAATATTGAAGACTGAATGGAAGAGCCTCACCCTGAGTCATTGTTATAGGAATGTAAAAAGATTTCATTGACTTAACAGCAGTTTTTAATGCTGCTTATTCTTCTGGGTTTATCGATGTTGTAGCATGTGACAGGAATTCCTTCCCTTTTAAGGCTGAATAATATTCCATTGTGTGTATATAAATGCTGAGACTTCTTAAAAACGTTATTTCTTTTGTAAAGCAAGTAATTATCAACAATGATTGTAGTCTTTTGTTTGTTTTTAGTAAATCTGAATTTCCATATATTATGTTTGCTTAAGACAGGATGTATTTGTTTTATATTTACAGAAATGATATTGAATATCTGTTCAGATTACAAATAATAGAAATTTTACTTGGATAATTTAATCTTTTTTTTTTAAACTTTTATTTATTTATTTGTTTGTTTATTTATTTATTTATTTTTGGCTGTGTTGGGTCTTCGTTTCTGTCCGAGGGCTTTCTCTAGTTGCGGCAAGTGGGGGCCACTCTTCATCGCGGTGCGGTGCATGGGCCTCTCACTATCGCGGCCTCTCTTGTTGCGGAGCACAGGCTCCAGACGCCGAGGCTCAGCAATTGTGGCTCACGGGCCTAGTTGCTCCGCAGCATGTGGGATCTTCCCAGACCAGGGCTCGAACCCGTGTCCCCTGCATTGGCAGGCAGATTCTCAACCACTGCGCCACCAGGGAAGCCCGGATAATTTAATCTTTAAATTGAAGAGCTCACAGTGTTTTCTTTCCCATTTTAACCAACTATTTTGGTATACCCTCAGATTTTAAGTTGCTTTATTTTAAATCATTGCCACTAAATTATAGCAATTAGCTTTGTGTTTACAGTATTTTCTAGGTAATTATAGAGACACACTGATTTTTTTTTCCTTCTGTCTTTGAGTGACTGATCTGGGCTTTGTATGCAAAATAAATGCTATTGGCTTAACTGTTAAAGGGGGCAGAAAGGCTTAAATCTGTAGGATCTCATTTGGCTTTTAAACAAAAATAGAGAAATAGAGGAACCACCGTTGTGGTACTGAGAAAATGGCATGTAGCATTTTTTCTTTCTGCTTTTGCTAAATTTTACTTAAGGAAATGAGAAGATGAGCTGAACTGTTTGTCTTACATTTTCATCATTTGGAAATAACACAGTAATGTTGATTTGGCTGAATTTGCTGACATGAGTGAGAAACGCACTGTGGCTTCTAGGCTGTTAAAGGGAAATGTGTCCTGCTGTTTGGGCTGGGGAATGCCACTCACCCACTTCAGTTGAGCATGTGTTTTCTTCAGTTGTGGGGTTGGATTTTCACTGACCCGTCCGCATTTGTTTTTCTTATCCCTTTTGTAACTTGTAAGATAGCTGGTGGGTGTTAGTGAAGTTGCCTGCGGTGAAGAAACAGGGCAAAACGCCTATTACCCCACTTGCTGATTGCACTTACTTAACTTCTTGGCATCTGACACTAATCAATTATTTATTTAGCTACACATATTACCTAAAGCTCTGTAGAAACTGACTGATTATGTAGAAACTGACTGATTATGTAGAAGCCCTTAAGGCTGAAAAGAAGCCGTAAGTAATTTGACCTTAGAAAATGAATGCTCTGTTGATTGTTTTAACAGCATAGTAAATACACATAGTGTACTTGGCCTCTAGCCTTTTCCTGGCATCCAATTTCCCTCCCTTCTTCTATACATCTTGACATAATTTGGTAGTAATAAGTGCATTTCTTGTAAAGCACAGTTGAACTATTCTTTGTTATCAAAATCCATATACCCCAATATATTCTGTTGCCATAAATAGAATCCCATTGGAAGAATAACTGGCAAGTGCTTGGTTTTCTAAATTATAGCAGGAAGTCGGATGAATCTTATTTTCTATATAGTTTCAGTGGCCTTTTAGGGTTGAAATGATTTCAGTTCTTTGAGCATTAATGTGTTTAAAGGAAAAGTTCTGTCTCTAGTGACATGAAATGTAATCACGACAAGTCTGAGCCTGAGTGCTTATTGCCTGCCAGAATGGTTGCTGACATGCATTTAAAATAATGGTTGTACCAATCACTATGGAATACAGTATGGAGGTTCCTCAAGAAATTAAAACTAGAACTACCATATGATCCAGCAATCCCACTTCTCGGTATATATCCGAAGGAAACAAAATCATTGTCTTAAAGAGATATCCGTACTGCCATGTTCACTGCAGCATTATTCATAATAGCCAAGGTATAGAAACAACCTAAGTGTCTGTTGATGGATGAATGAATAAGGAAAATCACACACACAGACACACAGACACACAGACACACACACACACTGGAATATTATTCAGCCTTAAAAAAGAAAGCAGTCCTGCCATTTGCAACAACATGGATGAAACAGGAGGGCGTTGTGTTAAGTGAAATAAGCCAGACAGAGGAAGACAAATACTGCATGGTATCACTTATATGTGGAATCTAAAAAATTAAAAAAAGCAAACAAACAGGAAGTAGAAAAGTGGTTTCCAGGGGCTGGAGGTGGGTGAAATAGGGAGAGGTTGGTAAAAGTTACAGATGTTTATTTATGAGATAAGGTTTGAGAATCTAATGCATAACATGGACTATAGTTGATAACACTGTATTATGTAATTGAAGTTTGCTAAGAGAGTAGAACTTAAATGTTTTCATAAACAACAACAGAAGGTAAATATGTGAGGTGATGGATGTGTTAATTAACTCGATGGGGGAAAACCCTTTCGCGATGTGCATGTGTATCAAATCATCACTTTGTACATTTGAAATATCTTACAGTTTAATGAAACTGTCAATTTATACCGCAGTAAAGCTGAAAAAAAATTTTTTTAATATTGCGAAGAATATCTTTTAAATAATAAAATAATAAAATTTAAAAATTAAATAAATAAAATAAAATAAAGGTTCTACTGACCTGATCTTTCTGTGACCTAAAAGGAGGTAGCTTTATTCTGAGAGCTTGGGGATGTTAGCATGATGTTGGGCCCTCTTCCCCCCTCCAGCTGAGTGTCTCCAAAATTACTGCAGTTTGAATTATGCTAATTGATTTTGGTGCCTTTTTTTTCCACTCATAGAAATGCTTTCTAAAACTCCCCTGTCAGAAGGATGAAACTGCCAGGTGATGTTCCGTTTCTCAGTTCCTCCATCTAGTCAGGTTTTCCTGGTGTTGTCACCAGAATTCAAGTGCTTCAGATGGCAATAGGCTCATTTTGGGACCACAGGGTTATTGCCCCGGTTTTGGGTCAGTGTAGCATAAAGGTATGAGGGTACCTGACCATATCACTCTAGGAAGGGAGGAAATTTCACATCGATGGAAGCTATGTGGAGCATGTAACAGGTAAAATTATTTTAGAGTTTATTATGTGCCAGGCACTGTTCTAGCCCTGTTACATACATTTTCTCTCTTAATGCTCCCAACAGCCCTAAGAGGTAGGTACTATGAGGTAGACCTATGAGGTTATTTCCTCTATTTTACAGCTAAGGAAAGTGAGGCGTAGAGTGGTTACATTACTTAAACACTCTTGCATTGGCATCTGGAATTTGAGTCCAGCAGTCTGACTCCCTTCGGACTCTTTGGCTACTAAGCTTTTTTACAATTGCTAACACACGCTGATTTTAAATAATTTACATATGTTTATATATAGTTAATAACTGGATTTTGAGCCAAGGCCTTACTGACTAACCAAAACCTGTTCTCTGGTCCCCAGAAATATTTGGACCTTTTTATTAGGGCTTATTACTGAACTCTCCCTAGGTCTCAAGAAGGAGTTTTTTCATTTTTCTCCTGAGTAGGTGTGCACATTGTTTTGTTCTTTTGTTCATTCAGCAAATGCTAATTGAGTGTATGTTATGTGCCAGAAACTTTGTTAGAGGCTGAAAGCATGGTAATTAGCCTTAGTAAGGTATAATTGTGTCTAGTGATAAATACCATGTTAGAGAAATATATTGGGTGTCCATCATTATTAGGCCGTATTTAATACCAATTTGGCAATTAGAAAGTGTTTAAAATTGTGATATGTTCCAATTTTCTTTCTTTATTTCTTTTTTCCCCTAGGCATTATCTACCCTGGACTCCATCACTCTGATGTACCCTTTCTTTTACCGGCCCATGTTTGAAGTGATAGAAGATGGCTGGCATTCTTTCCTTCCTGAGCAAGAGTTTGAACTCTACTCTTCAGCTGTGAGTAACTTTTGAGAGAACTATGGGTAATGAGAAATAACCCAGCACTTTACTTGTGAAAATGATCACTTCCTTTTGCCGAGTAATAAGGTGCAGTTGACTTATCCATGCCCAAAAGAAGTATCTATTAGCTATTAGTGCTGCAGCCTTTGCCATTCAGAGATTTGCATAATTTGTTCCCAGTGCTGCAGCTTAAGTAATTTTTCTTCTAGTGGATTTACTGATAAAACATTAAGATCTTCATAAAGATAGTCCTGACATGTTTTAATTTGGGGGTGTTTTAAAAGTGTCTCCCTAGAAACAGCTTTGTATACAGTAATTAGGTTCTGAGCCATCTCCCAAAAGTCTGTTGAACCCACTGTGTATCTAGGAGAGCACTAGAGAACCATGTATCGATTTGTTTTTGTGGGATGATTTTTGTGATTTTATAATTTGGGTTACTAAGACCAGTGTACTAGATCCACGTGTTCTTTCTGGAAGATTGGAAGATTGGCAGGACCTTTCTGCACACTTTCTGCTTCTACTGCTGCCCAACCTCCTGAAGCCATTTTTTTCTTAGCTTTTGTTAATACTTCTTCCATCCTGATACTTGTTTTTACTGTTAAGTATTCTGCCAGTGGACGGTAATAGTACCCAAATAAACTGTACATATGAAATGAGAAGATATACATAAATGCCAGATTAAAAACAATCAAGTTTTTTCTATCCCACTTTTACTTATGAGTGGGATGTTGTTTATAAAGGTTTTTTGCTTTCACCAAAAAAGAAACATCTGTGTCTGTCACTGAATGTTCCTTCCCCTTCTCCCCTAACTGGCTGAAATGTACAAATACCCGAAAAAAGGAATGGGCTGTATCTCATTAGGAAAGAAGCTGCAATTGTCCAATAAATAGATGCTGTTGGTCTTCAAAAAAAATTTTTTTCTACTTTTCTTTTTCCAACATACCTCTGTAAATGGGTCCTAGGAGGAGCAAGAAGTAGGGACCAGGGTGCCATGTAATTTAAAGAACAAAGATGTCCATAGCAGCAAAGTGAGAAAGGAAGGGGAATTTTACATTCTTGTGTATGGAGCATTTTCATATAGTTTGTGGATAACTACCTGTATTTACATTTATATTCAGGGTCTTTATAGCATTAAAAACTGCATAGTAAACATTCTCAAATGCATGATGCTTTTCTTTTGTATCAATTAACTACTAGCTAACAGCTACCTTAGAGGAATCCTTAGTCACTTCCTAGGTGGAAAATGGCACTCAGAATTTGATCTGGAAGGGAGATGTCTGGATGATTTTCTTGGTTATCCAAAAACGTCTGTATAAATGACTTGCTCATGACTTATCTTGTAGTTAGGTGCCATAAGTGAACCAGTCTAAGTCTACATTCAACAAGCCAACATTCAGATCAGTCTCCTATCCTGTGCAGAAATCCTCTGTGCTAACACATCCATGATGTGGTTGTCCAGCTTCTGCTTGAAATCTCTAGTGCAAGAGAATTTGCAAAATCACACAGTAACGTCCCAGATGGGAACAGTCCTAATACCAAGCTGAAGTTCCCCTGTACTTAGACCCCATGTTTCTGATGTTGCCTTGTGTTTTTCAGGTTGTCTTATTCCTCTACTATGAATTGTTCTTCAAATTAATAACTTTTATGTCCCCATTAAGTTTTCTCTCCTACAGATTAAATATCAGTATTTATTTCAGCCTTTTCCCATAATACTGAACTCAGGGCCCCACCCTGTCCTGGCTGCTTTCCTCAGCAAGGCCTTCAGTTTGTCATTGATTCTCTTAAAATATGGTACCCATAACATTTAGCGTAGATTGGAACTATTACTGATACTTTACTGTAGCCCAAAGTTGAATTGGCCTTTTTCAGAATTAAATTACTAACGAAATAAACTAAAATTCCTTCATCCTTATACATGTGTTATTAAGGGATCCTCCTTGCCTTTTTGTTTGTTTGTCCATTCATTCTTTCTTATATTCAACACTTTTTTTTTTTTTTTTTTTTTTTTAAATTAATTTATTTATTTATGGCTGTGCTGGGTCTTCGTTTCTGTGCGAGGGCTTTCTCTAGTTGCGGCGAGCGGGGGCCACTCTTCATCGCGGTGCGCGGGCCTCTCACTATCGTGGCCTCTCTTGTTGCGGAGCACAGGCTCCAGATGCGCAGGCTCAGCAATTGTGGCTCACGGGCCTAGTCGCTCCGCGGCATGTGGGATCTTCCCAGACCAGGGCTCGAACCCGTGTCCTCTGCATTGGCAGGCAGATTCTCAACCACTGCGCCACCAGGGAAGCCCTATTCAACACTTTTTTCCTCGTAGGCATTTCCTTTTGGGGTTAGCTAATTATTTAAGCAATTTGTATATTTGAATTTCTGTTTTATATTCCTGCAAATTTTGTAATCCACAAATTTAATGAGAACATCTTTAATGCCTTGATTTGAGGTATTTACTTACTATTGCTAGATTATGGAAATTTTAGATAAGCAAAGCATGGTCCCTTCCTTCTAATTGTTCAAAGTCTAATAATTATCTAAGTAATTGAATACAATAAAATAAGTGCTGACAAAATTTCCACAAGGCCCAGGGGAAATGAAATTATTAGATCTGTGTTATAGAAAGTCAGTTCTGTTGCAAAATGCTGAGAAACTGCTTGAGAGGATGCTGTAGTCATATAAAGAAGACGGCTGGACCAGTAGCAGAGAGGTTATAGTGCAGAAAGAGTCAGCAAGTGGAATTAAGAGGAGTTGGTGACCCACTCCCTGGATGTGAGAGGTAGAACAGGCAATGGCATCTAGGTTTTACCATTGAGATGGGAAAGACAGAAAGAGAAATGTGTTTGACAGGGAATGAGGTGAGTTCAGTTTTGGGGATGGCAAATTCAAAGGGCCTGTGTGGTACATATCATTGAATATGTACAAGAGATAGTTTAGAGCTTATATGAGAGATCTGTGTTAAAAATGAAATATTGAGCGTAATCAATGTATACATTGTGGGAACCATGGGGAGAAGTTGATATTACCGAGGGAAAGCATCTAAAGTAAGTAGGGGGCCAAGGATGAACCATGTAAGGGATGAGTGGAGGAAAAAGCCAAGGGAAGAGCGAGCTTCAAGTAGGAGGGGGTCACTAATGTGAAAGCTTCTTATTCATTGTTGGTTTATTATCTCTCTTCTGGTCTAGGATACAAGCTGCTAGAATATAAACTTTAGGACGGTGGGAAACATACATGTCATTCTTATTCTCTACTGTATTCTTTTTTTTTAACATCTTTATTGGAGTATAATTGCTTTACAATGGTGTGTTAGTTTCTGCTTTATAACAAAGTGAATCAACTGTACATATATGTGTATCTCCATATCTCCTCCCTCTTGTGTCTCCCTCTCACCCTCCCTATCCCACCCCTCTAGGTGGTCACAAAGCACTGAGCTGATCTCCTTGTGCTATGCAGCTGCTTCCCACTAGCTATCTATTTTACGTTTGGTAGTATATATAAGTCCATGCCACTCTCTCACTTCGTCCCAGCTTACCCTTCCCCCTCCCTGTGTCCTCAAGTCCATTCTCTACGTCTGAGTCTTTATTCCTGTCCTGCCCCTAGGTTCCTCAGAACCATTTTTTTTTTTAGATTCCATATATATGTGTTAGCACACAGTATTTGTTTTTCTCTTTCTGACTTACTTCACTCTGTATGACAGACTCTAAGTCTATCCACCTCACTACAAATAACTCAATTTCGTTTCTTTTTATGGCTGAGTAATATTCCATTGTATATATGTGCCACATCTTCTTTATACATTCATCTGTCAGTGGACACTTAGGTTGCTTCCATGTCCTGGCTATTGTAAATAGAGCTGCAGTGAACATTGTGGTACATGACTCTTTTTGAATTATGGTTTTCTCAGGGTATCTACTGTATTCTTAGCACATGATTGGCAAGCAGTAGATATTTGATGAGTGAATGAATATAGGAATGTGTGCATTTATGCAGGATAGGACAAAAGGACAATAAGGCCTTCTATATATCATTGGAATTCTCTGCCAGGTAGACATATATCACTTAATCAGTATTCGTTGAGTAAGGTTTTTTGACCATCTAAAAAACTTTCTAAATAGTATTAGCCAGTCCCTTCTTCTCTTATATCCAAAAGAGATGTATGGTATTGAGAAGACAGAGTACTAAAACTAGCTATCAAGATATCTTATGTTGCATACCAGATATGTTGGCTGATTGACTTGCTGGGACTCAGTTTCCAAGTCTACACAGTGAAAGTATTGGACAAATGATCTTTAAGAGCTCCTCCCCTTTTAACAAGCTTTTATTCTAGGATATCATGAAATATTATTTCAGATACTTTGCTGAAATACACATATATAATATATCTGTACTCCCTCAATCTACTACTTCAGAAATTATATACAACAAAGATGATGATAAGGTAATGGTTGAGTAGCTTCTATCTGACAAGACCTCCTGCAGATATACAATGACAAACTATAAATAAAATACAGAAAACTGTTACTTGGAGGCTCTGGTAAGTGAACAGAAATCAGCATATTTTAGAGGGGAGTCAAAATTAGAGGAAGTGAATGACAGAGTGCATTTCCTATTTTGCGGGCCTTGTCCTGAGGTCAGTGAAGTTATGGCATTGATGGTATAGGACAGCTAACATTCTGGTGAAAAGCCCACTTTCTCTCTGGTGGGAGGAACCAGGGGAAGGGCTTGGGGAACCAGAGAGCCAGAGGAGGGGAACCTTGATTGTGTATATAACCCTGAATCTCTGGCTGACACTTTATTTTATTTTTTTAACATCTTTATTGGAGTATAATTGCTTTACAATGGTGTGTTAGTTTCTGCTTTATAACAAAGTGAATCAGTTATACATATACATATGTTCCCATATGTCTTCCCTCTTGCATCTCCCTCCCTCCCACCCTCCCTATCCCACCCATCTAGGTGGTCACAAAGCACCGAGCTGATCTCCCTGTGCTATGCGGCTGCTTCCCACTAGCTAACTAGTTTACGTTTGGTAGTGTATATATGTCCATGCCACTCTCTCACTTTGTCACAGCTTACCCTTCCCCCTACCCACATCCTCAAGTCCATTCTCTACTAGGTCTGTGTCTTTATTCCCGTCTTGCCCCTAGGTTCCTCATGACCTTTTTTTTTTTTATTAGATTCCATATATATGTGTTAGCACACAGTATTTGTTTTTCTCTTTCTGACTTACTTCACTCTGTATGACAGACTCTAAGTCTATCCACCTCACTACAAATAACTCAATTTCGTTTCTTTTTATGGCTGAGTAATATTCCATTGTATATATGTGCCACATCTTCTTTATCCATTCATCCGATGATGGACACTTAGGTTGCTTCCATGTCCTGGCTATTGTAAATAGAGCTGCAATGAACATTGTGGTACATGTCTCTTTTTGAATTATGGTTTTCTCAGGGTATATGCCCAGTAGTGGGATTGCTGGGTCGTATGGTAGTTCTTTTTTTTTTTTTTTTTTTTTAATTTATTTATTTTATTTTGTTTTTATTTTTGGTTGTGTTGGGTCTTCGTTGCTGCACGCGGGCTTTCTCTAGTTGCGGCGAGCGGGGGCTACTCTTTGTTGCGGTGCGTGGGCTTCTCATTGCGGTGGCTTCTCTTGTTGTGGAGCACAGGCTCTAGGTGTACGAGCTACAGTAGTTGCGGCACACAGGCTCAGTAGTTGTGGCTCGTGGGCTCTAGAGCACAGGCTCAGTAGTTGTGGTGCACGGGCTTAGTTGCTCCGCGGCATGTGGGATCTTCCCGGACTAGGGCTCGAACCCGTGTCCCCTGCATTGGCAGGCGGATTCTTAACCCCTGGGCCACCAGGGAAGTCCCGGTCGTATGGTAGTTCTATTTTTAGTTTTTTAAGGAACCTCCATACTGTTCTCCATAGTCACTGTATCAATTTACATTCCCACCAGCAGTGCAAGAGGGTGCCCGTTTCTCCACACCCTCTCCAGCATTTATTATTTGTAGATTTTTGATGATGGCCATTCTGACTGGTGTGAGATGATATCTTACTGTAGTTGTGATTTGCATTTCTCTAATGATTAATGATGTTGAGCATTCTCTCATGTGTTTGTTGGCAGTCTGTATATCTTCTTTGGAGAAATGTCTGTTTAGGTCTTCTGCCCATTTTTGGATTGGGTTGTTTGTTTTTTTGATATTGAGCTGCATGAGCTGCTTGTACATTTTGGAGATTAATCCTTTGTCAGTTGCTTCATTTGCAAATATTTTCTGCCATTCTGAGGGTTGTCTTTTGGTCTTGTTTATGGTTTCCTTTGCTGTGCAAAAGCTTTGAAGTTTCATTAGGTCCCATTTGTTTATTTTTGTTTTTATTTCCATTTCTCTAGGAGGTGGGTCAAAAAGGATCTTGCTGTGATTTATGTCATAGAGTGTTCTGCCTATGTTTTCCTCTAAGAGTTTGGTAGTGTCTGGCCTTACATTTAGGTCTTTAATCCATTTTGAGTTTATTTTTGTGTATGGTGTTAGGGAGTGTTCTAATTTCATACTTTTACATGTACCTGTCCAGTTTTCCCAGCACCACTTATTGAAGAGGCTGTCTTTTCTCCACTGTATATTCTTGCCTCCTTTATCAAAGATAAGGTGACCATATGTGTGTGGGTTTATCTCTGGGCTTTCCATCCTGTTCCATTGATCTATATTTCTGTTTTTGTGCCAGTACCGTACTGTCTTGATTACTGTAGCTTTGTAGTATAGTCTAAAGTCAGGGAGCCTGATTGCTCCAGCTCCGTTTTTCTTTCTCAAGATTGCTTTGTCTATTCGGGGTCTTTTGCGTTTCCATACAAATTGTGAAATTTTTTGTTCTAGTTCTGTGAAAAATGCCAGTGGTAGTTTGATAGGGATTGCATTGAATCTGTAGATTGCTTTGGGTAGTAGAGTCATTTTCACAATGTTGATTCTTCCAATCCAAGAACATGGTATATCTCTCCATCTATTTGTATCATCTTTAATTTCTTTCATCAGTGTCTTATAATTTTCTGCATACAGGTCTTTTGTCTCCTTAGGTAGGTTTATTCCTAGAAATTTTATTCTTTTTGTTGCAATGGTAAATGGGAGTGTTTTCTTCATTTCACTTTCAGATTTTTCATCATTAGTATATAGGAATGCTAGAGATTTCTGTGCATTAATTTTGTGTCTTGCTACTTTACCAAATTCATTGATTAGCTCTAGTAGTTTTCTGGTAGCATCTTTAGGATTCTCTATGTATAGTATCATGTCATCTGCAAACAGTGACAGCTTTACTTCTTCTTTTCTGATTTGGATTCCTTTTATTTCTTTTTCTTCTCTGATTGCTGTGGCTATGACTTCCAAAACTATGTTGAATAATAGTGGTGAGAGTGGGCAGCCTTGTCTTTTTCCTGATCTTAGTGGAAATGGTTTCAGTTTTTCACCATTGAAGACGATGTTGGCTGTGGGTTGTCATATATGACCTTTATTATGTTGAGGAAAGTTCCCTCTATGCCTACTTTCTGCAGGGCTTTTATCATAAATGGATGTTGAATTTTGTTGAAAGCTTTCTCTGCATTGAGATGATCATGTGGTTTTTCTCCTTCAATTTGTTAATATGGTGTATCACATTGATTGATTTGTGTATATTGAAGAATCCTTGCATTCCTGGGATAAACCCCACTTGATCATGGTGTATGATCCTTTTAATGTGCTGTTGGATTCTGTTTGCTAGTATTTTGTTGAGGATTTTTGCATCTATGTTCATCAGTGATATTGGCCTGTAGTTTTCTTTCTTTGTGACATCTTTGTCTGGTTTTGGTATCAGGGTGATGGTGGCCTCATGGAATCAGTTTGGGAGTGTTCCTCCCTCTGCTATATTTTGGAAGCGTTTGAGAAGGATAGTTGTTAGCTCTTCTCTAAATGTTTGAAAGAATTCGCCTGTGAAGCCATCTGGTCCTGGGCTTTTGTTTGTTGGAAGATTTTTAATGACAGTTTCAATTTCAGTGCTCGTGATTGGTCTGTTTATATTTTCTATTTCTTCCTGGTTCAGTCTCGGCAGGTTGTGCATTTCTAAGAATTTGCCCATTTCTTCCAGGTTGTCCATTTTATTGGCATAGAGTTGCTTGTAGTGAGCTCTCATGACCGTTTGTATTTCTGCAGTGTCAGTTGTTACTTCTCCTTTTTCATTTCTAATTCTATTGATTTGAGTCTTCTCCCTTTTTTTCTTGATGAGTCTGGCTAATGGTTTATCAATTTTGTTTATCTTCCCAAAGAACCAGATTTTAGTTTTATTGATCTTTGCTATCGTTTCCTTCATTTCTTTTTCATTTATTTCTGATCTGATCTTTTTGATTTCTTTCCTTCTGCTAACTTTGGGGTTTTTTTGTTCTTCTTTCTCTAATTGCTTTAGGTGTAAGGTTAGGTTGTTTATTTGAGATGTTTCTTGTTTCTTAAGGTAGGATTGTATTGCTATAAACTTCCCTCTTAGAACTGCTTTTGCTGCATCCCATAGGTTTTGGGTCATCGTGTTTTCATTGTCATTTGTTTCTAGGTATTTTTTGATTTCCTCTTTGATTTCTTCAGTGATCTCTTGTTTATTAAGTAGTGTATTGTTTAGCCTCCATGTGCTTGTATTTTTTTACAGATTTTTTCCTGTAATTGATATCTAGTCTCATAGCGTTGTGGTCGGAAAAGATACTTGATAGGATATCAGTTTTCTTAAATTTACCAAGGCTTGATTTGTGACCCAAGATATGATCTATCCTGGAGAATGTTCCATGAGCACTTGAGAAGAAAGTGCATTCTGTTGTTTTTGGATGGAATGTCCTATAAATATCAATTAAGTCCATCTTGTTTAATGTATCATTTAAAGCTTGTGTTTCCTTATTTATTTTCATTTTGGATGATCTGTCCATTGGTGAAAGTGGGGTGTTAAAGTCCCCTACTATGATTGTGTTACTGTTGATTTCCCCTTTTATGGCTGTTACTATTTGCCTTATGTATTGAGGTGCTCCTATGTTGGATGCATAAGTATTTACAATTGTTATATCTTCTTCTTGGATCGATCTCTTGATCATTATGTAGTGTCCTTCTTTGTCTCTTGTAATAGTCTTTATTTTAAAGTCTATTTTGTCTGATATGAGAATTGCTACTCCAGCTTTCTTTTGATTTCCATTTGCATGGAATATCTTTTTCCATCCCCTCACTTTCAGTCTGTATGTGTCCCTCAGTCTGTAGTGGGTCTCTTGTTGACAGCATATATACGGGTCTTGTTTTTGTATCCATTCAGCCAGTCTATGTCTTTTGGTGGGAGCATTTAATCCATTTACATTTAAGGTAATTATCAATATGTATGTTCCTATTCCCATTTTCTTAATTGTTTTGGGTTTGTTATTGTAGGTCTTTTCCTTCTCTTGAACAACACAACGTTTCCTGCCTAGAGACGTTCCTTTAGCATTTGTTTTAAAGCTGGTTTGGTGGTGCTGAATTCTCTTAGCTTTTGCTTGTCTGTAAAGATTTTAATTTCTCCGTCAAATCTGAATGAGATCCTTGCTGGGTAGAGTAATCTTCATTGTAGGTTTTTCTCCTTCATCACTTTAAATATGTCCTGCCACTCCCTTCTGGCTTGCAGAGTTTCTGCTGAAAGGTCAGCTGTTAACCTTATGGGGATTCCCTTGTGTGTTATTTGTTGTTTTTCCCTTGCTGCTTTTAATATTTTTTCTTTGTATTTAATTTTTGATAGTTTGATTATATGTGTCTTGGCATGTTTCTCCTTGGATTTATCCTGTATGGGACTCTCTGTGCTTCCTGGACTTGATTAACTATTTCCTTTCCCATATTAGGGACGTTTTCAACTATAATCTCTTCAAATATTTTCTCAGTCCCTTTCTTTTTCTCTTCTTCTTCTGGGACCTCTATAATTCGAATGTTGGTGTGTTTAATGTTGTCCCAGAGGTCTCTGAGACTGTCCTCAATTCTTTTCATTCTTTTTTCTTTATTCTGCTCTGCAGTAGTTATTTCCACTATTTTATCTTCCAGGTCACTTATCTATTCTTCTGCCTCAGTTATTCTGCTATTGATCCCTTCTAGAGAATTTTTAATTTCATTTATTGTGTTGTTCATCATTGTTTGTTTGCTCTTTAGTTCTTCTAGGTCCTTGTTAAACGTTTCTTGTATTTTCTCTATTCTATTTCCAAGATTTTGGATCATCTTTACTATCATTATTCTGAATTCTTTTTCAGGTAGACTGCCTATTTCCTCTTCATTTGTTAGGTCTGGTGGGTTTTTACCTTGCTCCTTCATCTTCTGTGTGTTTTTCTGTCTTCTCATTTTGCTTAACTTACTGTGTTTGGGGTCTCCTTTTTGCAGGCTGCAGGTTTGTAGTTCCCATTGTTTTTGGTGTCTGTCCCCAGTGGCTAAGGTTGATTCAGTGGGTTGTGTAGGCTTCCTGGTGGAGGGGACTAGTGCCTATGTTCTGGTGGATGAGGCTGGATCTTGTCTTTCTGGTGGGCAGGTCCACGTCTCGTGGTGTGTTTTGGGGTGTCTGTGGCCTTATTATGATTTTAGGCAGCCTCTCTGCTAATGGATGGGGTTGTGTTCCTGTCTTGCTAGTTGTTTGGCATAGGGTGTCCAGCACTGTAGCTTGCTGGTCGTTGAATGAAGCTGGGTCTTGGCATTGAGATGGAGATCTCTGGGAGATTTTCACCGTTTGATATTACGTGGAGCTGGGAGGTCTCTTGTGGACCAGTGTCCTGAAGTTGGCTCTCCCACCTCAGAGGCACAGCCCTGACGCCTGGCTGGAGCACCAAGAGCCTTTCATCCACACGGCTCTTGGGCCACCAGGGGGACTCACTGCACACTCTGCGAAAGGCTGTCTTGGGGTGCAGGGGAAGTTAAAAAACCCTTCCCTCTACCCTCTTCAGTTCAATACCTGGGTCATTTGAATCAAACCCCAAGCGACACCGAAAGTGAACTGTAGCTTAGGTCGTCCCTTGGCTCCAAACAGACTTGGGCTGAGGCGGCCAGCGCCTGCCACGGAGAGTCCCTCTGAGTTCCCCTGAGCAAAATGAGCTCTGGCAGCTCCTGGGGATTCGGGGAAAGGGCTGCTCCTGGCCATGGTCGACTTGCCATAGGCATGAACTCCTGGACTGGCTCACCAAAACTGTTACCAAATGCAGGTTTGTGTGCCCACCACACAGGGAGGCCAAACAAACTGAAACGTTGGAATTTGGAGCAGAGAAAGGTTTATTGCAGGGCCAAGCAAGGAGAACGGTGGCTCATGCTAAAAACCTTGCACTCTCTGGCTTGAACCATGATTGCATGGGACAGACTGGGAGCAGTCAGAACTAAGGTCTGAGCTGCCGTGCACCTCAAATGTTACAGAGTTTGCAGTTTAAGTCTGAACAAGTTAGTTCCTTGTAAAACAGAACCATAACACTCTTCAAAGGTGTGTAATAGAATGCAGTTTCCGCAACATAACATTCACAATGTCCAGGATACAGTCCACAGTTGAGCCAGGATATTATGACCCGTTCTCAAGAAAAAGGACAATCAGCTTCCTTTCCTCAGCTGCCGCTGAGGTGCTTGGTCCTTCCGAGGAAGCTAAGGCTGCGTTGGGGTGCGGCCCTCACTTCATCCGGTGACTAGCATTGCTCCTGGCAGCACCTGCCTAGCACTCACCCGCACCATGGCCTCCGTCTCGGAGCTCGCCTGCGTCTACTCGGCCCTCATCCTGCACGATGATGAGGTGATGGTCACGGAGGATAAGATCAATGCCCTCATTAAAGCAGCAGGTGTAAATGTTGAACCTTTCTGGCCAGGCTTGTTTGCAAAGGCTTTGGCCAGTGTCAACATTGGGAGCCTCATCTGCAACGTGGGGGCAGGTAGACCTGCCCCAGCAGCTGCTGCTGCCCCAGCAGGAGGTCCTGCCCCCTCCACCAGTGCTGTCCCAGCTGAGGAGAAGAAAGCGAAAGCAAAGAAAGAAGAATCTGAAGAGTCTGATGATGACATGGGCTTTGGTTTTTTTGACTAAACTAAACCTCTTTAGTAACACAAAAAGCTGGGCTCTTTGCAAAAAAAAAAAAAAAGACAATCAGCAATTGCCAACCCCAAGATGACTCAGATGTTCAAATGATCATACAAGATCTTTCGAGCAGCTGTTTAAACTGCCCAATTTTCCATAAAGGAAACTATGCTTAAAATGAGAGAAAAGAAACCTCAGCAGAGAAATAGAAAACATTAAGAAGAGTCAAATGGAACTCAGCATTTTTTGAAAAATTTATATCCGAAATAAAATATTCACTAGGCTAAATGACAGAGGACAAACAGTAATATTGAAATTAGAGCAATAGAAATTATTTGGAGAAATAGAGAAGAGAAATTATGGAAAAATAAACAGAGCCTCAGGAACATGTGGAACAATATCAAAATGTCTGGTATATGTGTAATTACAGATCCAGGAGAGAATAGACAGAATAGGTAGAAAAAAAATTTAAAGAAATAATGTTCAGAAACTAAAAATTTGGTGAATTTTCTGAATTCAAAAAACTCAGCAAGCCCTAAACAGGATAAGTATGAAGAAAATCATGCTAGGCACATCATAGTCAAACTGTCAATGAACCATGATAACATGAAGATCTTGAAAGCTGCCAGATAAAAACAACACATTACATACACAGAGACAATTCAAATGACCGTGGACTATTCATCAGAAATCATGGTGACTAGAAGACAAAACTTTTAAAGTGTTGAAAGGAGTAAAACCTACTAACCCTGAATTCTGTATCTGGTGAAAGTATCTTTCAAGGAGGAATGTGAGACAACATTTTCAGATAAAAAGAAACTAAGAATTTGTCACCAAGAGACCTTCACTATAAGAAATGTTAAAGGTAGTTCTTCAGACTGAAGGGAAATAATACCAGAGGGAATCCTGAATATTCAAAATGATTGAAGAATACTGGAAATGGTAAATTCTAGGTAACTATAACAAGCTATTTTTTTTTCTTTTTAGTGTCTTTAAAATATGTATGACTACTTAAAGCAAAAACTATGGCAATGGGGGCTTCCCTGGTGGCACAGTGGTTGAGAATCTGCCTGCCAATGCAGGGGACACGCGTTCGAGCCCTGGTCCGGGAAGATCCCACATGCCGTGGAGCAACTAAGCCCGTGCGCCACAACTACTGAACCTGCGCTCTAGAGCCTGCGAGCCACAACTACTGAGCCCGCGTGCCACAACTATGGAAGCCTGTGCTCCGCAACAAGAGAAGCCACCACAATGAGGAGCCCACACACAGCAATGAAGACCCAATGCAGCCAAAAATAAATAAATAAATAAATTTATTAAAAAAACAAACACAAACTATGGCATTGCCTTTGTGGTGTTTATAGTGTATGTAGACATATTACATATGGAAACTATGTCATTAAAAATGACTGGGTGTGGTGTGGCTGAATGGATATAGACCAATACAGCTTAAAGGTTTTTACATATTATGTAATGTGGGCTAATATTTAAATTAACAACATATATTATAATCCCTAGAGCAGAGTTTCTCAAACTTGGCACTGTTGACATTTGGGCTAGATAATTCTTTGTTGTGAGAAGCTGTCCTGTGCATTGTAGGATGTTTGGCAGTATCCCTGGCCTGCCATTAGATGCCAGTAGCATTCTTCTCCTCCAACCCCAGTAGTCTTCAGTCATTGACAGATGTTCTCTTGGGGCAAAATCACCCATAGCTGAGAACCATTGTACTCAGCAGTCACTTCTTAAAAATGTTAAGAGGTATAATTAAAAGATTAATACATTAAAGTACAATTCTAAAAAGTATTAAAATAATTCAAAAGAAAGTGGGAAAGAAGAAACAGCAATAAAAACTGAAGGGGCAAACAAAATAAATGCTAGACTAAAATCCAGCTGTATCGATATCTAATATTGATGAGCTAAATGCTCCAATTAAAAGGCAGAGATTGTCAGAATAAATTGAAGAAAAAAAGCAAGGGAGTTCCCTGGTGGCCTAGCGGTTAGGATTCCAAGGCTTTCACTGCTGAGGGCTCAGGTTCAGTCCCTGGTCAGGGAACTGAGATCCCTCAAGCTGCGTGGTGTGGCCAAAAAAAGAAGAAGAAGAAAAAAAAAGCAAGATCCAAATACTGCTGTGTACAAGAGATGCATTTTGAGTATAAAGAGACAGATTGAAAAATGCGTGGGGAAAATGTGCCATGAAAATAATAAGTATAAAAAAGAAGTAGCTTTATTAATTCCAGATTTAAAAAAAACACTTCAAGACACAGAATATTATCAGATAAAGAGGGTCATTCCATAATAATAAAATTCATCAGGACAACATAATGATTTATATATAAAAATAAATATTTATGCCTGATAGCCAAAATTGATGGAAGTGAAGAAATAAGCCACTCTGTGATGATTGTAGATTGTTTAAACTGCCCTCTCAGCAAGTAATAGAACAACTAAACTAAAACAAAACAACAACAAAACAAGTAGAGACAGAGAATCTGAACAACACTCTCTGATATTCATTGAATACTACTTCCCAACTTCTGCAGAATAAACAACATGCAAGAGCACATGGTATGTTTTCTAAGAGAGAACATACGCTGGGCTATTAAATAAATATCAATAAAAGGATTGAAACCATACAGAATATAATCCCTGATCACAAAGTAATTATATTAGAAATCAGTTAACACTAAGGTATCGAGGAATACCCAGAGTATTTCTAAATTAAACAAAATGCTTGTAAATAATCTGTAACTCAAAGATGAAATCAGAAAGGAAATTAGGAAATATTTTGAACTGAATGATAATATCAAAATTTGTAGAATATAGCTAAAGCAGTGTTTAGAGAGAAACTTATAATGTTAAAGTGCTAATATAAAACAAGAAGAAAGGTCTAAAATCACCAACTTAAGCTCCAACTTAAGAAACTGGGAAAAAAAATGAGCAAAGTAACTTGAAAGAATGAAATGATAAAAATAAGAGCAGAAATGAATAAAATAACTAGAACTAATAAGTTTAGCAAGGTTGCTCGATACAAGTGTACAAAAACTAACTGGCAATAAGCAATCTTAAAATGAATAAAATACTTAGTAATAAATTTAACAAAAGGGCAGGATATATACACTGAAAAACACAAAACATTGCTGAGAGAAGTTAAAGGACATCTAAATAAAAAGAGAAACACATGTTCACAGATTGGAAGACTATTGTTAAGATCAGTCATGGGCTGAGTTATGTAAAGGACCCAATAGTAAATATTTTAGGCTTTGTGGGTCATGAAATCTTTGTTGCAGTTGCTCCACTCTGCTGTTACAGCATGAAAACAGCAACAGATAATATATCAATGAATGGGTGGTGCTGTGTTCCAATAATATCTTACAGGCATACCTCATTTTATTGCGTTTTCATCTTATTGTGCTTTTCAGATATTGCATTTTTTACAAATTGAAGGTTTTTGGCAATCCTATGTCAAGCAAGTCTTTCAGTGCCATTTTTCCAACAGTGTTTGCTTACTTCGTGTCTCTGTTGCATTTTGGTAATTCTGAAAATATTTCAAATCCTCCACCAGCAGAAAGATTATGACTTACTAAAGGCTCAGATGATGGTTAGCATTTTTTAGCAACAAAATATTTTAAAATTAAGGTATGTACATTTTATTTTTTTAAGACATATTGATGTTGCACACTTAATAGACTACAGTATAGTGTAAACATAACTTATACATGCATTGGGAAAGCAAAAAATTTGTGACTCGCTTTGTTGCAATATTCACTTCATTGCAGTGGTCTGGAACCAAACCTGCAATGTCTCTGAGGTATGCCTGCATTTACAAAAACAAGCAGGGGACTGGATTTGGCTTGTGGACTATAGTTTACTGACCTCTCATTAAGATGCTAATTCTCTCCAAATTGATTTATTGATTCAATGCAACTCCTATCAAAATTCCAATAGATGTCTTTGTAGAAATTGCCAAGATTATCCTGTAATTTATATGGAACTGCAGAGTTACTAGGATAGCCAAAACAACTTTGAAAAAAAAATAGCTAAATTATTTACATTACTTGATTTCAAAATTTACTATCAGGTTACAGTAATCAAGAGAATGTGGTATATTGGCTTAAGGATAGATATATAAATCCATGGAACAGGATAGAGGGTCTAGAAATAAACTCTCCCATTTGTGGTCAATTTTTGCCAAAGGTGCCTAGACAACTCTATAGGTAAAGGAGAGTTTTTTTCAACTAATGGCATTGGAACAATTGGACTGATAAAAGATAGATCTAGACCTTTACTTCCATCCACAAAAATTAACTCAAAATATATTATAGACCAAAACATAAGAGCTAAAGGTATACAATTTCTTGAAGAAAACACAGGAGAAGATCTTTATGACCATCGATTAGGCAAAGATTTCTTAGATAAGACACTAAAAGTGACCGAAAGCAGATTAGTGATTTCCTAGTATTGGGTGTGGAGGGGAAGGTATGGACTGCAAAGATGCACAAGGGTATCCCAGCAAACACCATGTAGGATAATCAAAAGGACGTTTTTACTTAGATGTATTGAGTTCAGCTATCGAACAGTAAGGCAAAGAGAATATCACAAAATTAACCAAAGAGAAAAGACAATTACATACATGGTGAAACAAAATTAGAAGAGGAGAAAAAAACAATTTGATAAAATTAAACATCTATTTATGATAAAAGCTCTTAGCAGAGTTGGATTTGAAAGGAATTTATTTAATCTGATACAGGGTAGCTACAAAAACAAAAATATACAAAAAGCAAATCTTTCATTATTCCCTTTAAGTTCAAGAGTGAGACAAAGATGCCCGCCATCACTACTCCTAGCTGGCTCAGGAAGACAAGAAGGAAAAATAAAAGGTATTAAGATTGAAATGAAAGAAGCAAAATTGCTATTAGTTGGGTTTTTTTGTTGTTTTTTTGGCCATGCAGTACGTGGGATCTTAGTTCCCCGATCAGGGGTTGAACCTGCCCCCTTGCATTGGGAGCGCAAAGTCTTAACCATTGGACCACCAGGGAAGTCCCTGCTCTTAGTTGTTGATTATATGCTTCTCTACATAGGAAACTGAAAGAATCTTGAAATTGTAGGCATTTCTCTACACCAAACACAATTTTGAAGACATACAACTAAAATGCCATAAAAATATAAGGTTCCTAGGAGTATATCTAAGAAAAGATATGAAAGATGTTTATTGAGAGAATTTTAAAACTTTATTGAAAAATTAAGAAAGCTTTGAAAAGTGGAGGGACACTGTGCTCATAGATAAGGATATTAAATATTATAAAGATGTCTCCAAATCAATCTATAAAGTCAGTGCCATCTTATTAAAACACCAGTAGGTTTTTAAGTGGAAGTTGATAAAAGTTACATGAAAGAGCAAAGGATCAAGGGGAACCAAGGTTCTTCTGAAGAACAAGAAGGAGGGAAGAGGATTCTAGGAGGCTTAGCCTACTAAATACAAAGCTTACTCTAAAAGCCATGGACTTGCTGCAGCTAGACAAGTGGGACAGAATAGAGAGGCCAACATGTGTGGAAAGTTAATATTTGACAGAAGTGGCATTGCAGGTCAATGAAGAATCATAGCATTCTCTGGAGTAGGAAATCAGTAAGTAATACCTAATTGTGAAAAACAGCCAAAAATTAAAAAAAAAAAAACAAAAAAAAACTGAAAGAGTTGAAAATGGTTGCTTCTGGGGAAAGGGAATTAGATGATGGGTGAGCAGGAAACAGGTAACTTCCTTTTTTAAAAATAATTTTTTAGAAACTGTCTTTTAAATTAGTAATGTGAATAACTTTGAACAGTGAAAAAATTTAATTAAAAAATATGATATTGCATCTTGTAAAAGGACTTTTTTTTTTTAAAATACACTTATCAAACATGCTTTGGTTTATCCTCCTGATACTACAAGCCATGGCCAGCATGTTAGGGCAACTCTGATTTATAGGAACATACTGAAATTTACATACACATAATTTTGTTTGTTTTTTGCTGTGCAAAGCTTTTTACAGTCTTTAAGTGATTTTCATTTTTGATGTTAGAAATAAGTTGTCATTTGATAGTTTTATATTGTGTACTTTTGGTTCTTAGCATACTGAGTTTGAAATTATTTCATTGACTTATAAGTATAATCTTTCTTAGTATTAAGTTGTTATTGCTTTAAGAAAGATGTTAACTGTCTTTCCTCATTTTTCTCCTTTCTTAAATAACAGAAATGAGCAAGGGGTTTGATGTAGGTAGTAGCAGTGTTCTCTTCTGTTCTGGTTAAGCATCATCTGGAGTTTTAGTCTTCCTGTTGCTGTACTTTAAGAGTACCGTTAACAAAGTAAATGGTACCAAGACAAGAATGAATGAGATGATGTTGGCCCTGATATTCATGAATATACTTAAAATATTTAACTTGGAGAATAGAAGACTAAGGGAGAAACAACTGTCTTTCATATATTCCATAAGATGTCATGTGAAATGGGGAACTTGTACTGAAATCACAGTAAAAAACAATAGAGGAAGTTACAGAGCAATAAGTTTTGCTCAATAGGAGGAAGAACTTTCTAGGAACTAGGGATACCTAGCACTGTAGGAAGCTGGCTCTGAAGAGAGGAGCTCCTTTTCTGTGGAATTATTTGAGTATGGGCTAGGTATCCTTCTAGTACATTCCTGTGAGATGGCTTCTTCACTGTATGAAAATTGATATCTAAGCTCCTTTAAAAGTTTTCAGATTATTTTGTGACATTGAGATATTTGCTTAGCTTTGAAGTATTTTGTGTTTTTCAGACCAGTGAATGGAGGTTAAGCTATGTCAATAAGGAATTTGCTGTTTGCCCCTCTTACCCACCAATTGTCATAGTGCCCAAAGCCATCGATGATGAAGCTCTTCGGAAGGTAGCTACGTTTCGACATGGAGGACGCTTCCCAGTACTCAGCTATTATCATAAAAAAAATGGAATGGTAAGTGAACAATAAATACTGCTGCTTAATCAACTGGAAGACTTGGTTTGAGGTTCTTAGAAATGTTCCCCTTTTCTGTGTACCTGTTCATTGAAGTGATTAGTCTCTCCTGCTGGGACTTCCTGTTATTTAAGCTTTAGGGAATCAGGAGTAGAGTGTTTTCTGTGATCAGGATATGACTTTGAATTCTTTCCATGATGCTGCTTAACCTTAGAAAAGCCAAGAGAAGTTTATCTTTAGGACTCAGTACAAAGGGAGCTAATGTTTAGTTGATACTTAAAATTAACACTCTTAGGTAGAAAAATAAATTTCTCTGACCAGAATCATGGTATGATACTTTATTTTAATTATTCTCACCAGATTTTCCTGTGAAAGGTAAATTGAACAGACGTTTTTATTTTCAAAAGGGAAAAGAGTGACACGTCATTAGTCACAACTTAAGTAAACACAGGAGTCAGGAATTGAATAGGCAAGTGCTCACTGTGTGTTCGTTTCCTAAATATTTTCGAAGTTTATTTCTCTCCTCTTATTTTCTCTTTGTCAGTAAACTCTGCTTCTCATTTTGAATCCAATAGTAAATGAGTGGGTAAGTTATGGCTATCTTCCATTTTCCTTTTTCCCCTGGTAGTAAGTCAAATGTAGATATTTAGGATAAAGGGATTTCTAGAAATCAGGTCACCTATCTTGCCTGCTCAGCAGTATTTCTCTTCACTAGGGTTCACCATAAAGCATTTTAACAACTCATAAAATATATTATTGTGTCCAGTTACATGGTAAGTGCAGTCTGAGAGTTAGCCATTGTCATCCTCTGGATGACCTTCCTTATGTTAAATTTCAAGGTAGTTAAGATAACAGCATGTATTATGGCACTGGTCCCCAACCTTTTTGGCACCAGGGACTCTTCATGGAAGACAGTTTTTCCACGGAAAGGGTGGGGGGATGGTTCAGGCGGTAATGCGGGCGATGGGTAGTGGCAGATGAAGCTTTGCTCGCTCGCCCCCCGCTCACCTCCTGCTCTGCGGCCCGGTTCCTAACAGGCTGTGGGCTGGTACCGGTCTGCGGCCTGGGGGTTGGGGACCCCTGTATTATGGGACGAGCTTGAAATAATTCTAAACCATTCGCCAGGGAATAGATCAGTATAACAGATACTGATTTCTTGAGAAAAGTTTCAAAAGCAGACTTCAAAGTATGTAGTTTTTGGTCTTTGGAGACAAGTGGTTAAGTCCTGGAATACTGGAAGAAGGCCACTGGAGAATAAAGAATAAATAAGTAGCTTTCAAGATATTGAAAGTGATTCCCAAAACAAGAATAATAGTGCATAAATTTTTTTTATTTTACCATTGGTGCCTTTTCTCTTTATAATTCTTGATAAAACCTGCCAACCCTAAGTTTATGTAGTTGAAGCCAAAGTTTCCTGGTGTGTAGGCTGTTATCATTATCTTAATTACAGGCCCAGATCTGCTGGATAATTAATTCACTGACTAAATGAATTGTAATATTTGATCTTAAAGAGGAACTATAATTTATTATGTGAAAGTATTTTGAGATAGTAGGAAGAAAAATCGTGTAAAAGTGCAAGTCTTGTTTTTGTTTTACAATGATTAACTATTGTCAATACATAGAAACATTTCTTTGTTTTAGGATCAAATTCATCTCCGAAGTGACACACAATTTTTTTTTTTTAAACATCTTTATTGGAGTATAATTGCTTTACAATGGTGTGTTAGTTTCTGCTATATAACAAAGTGAATCAGCTATACATATACATATATCCCCATATCTCCTCCCTCTTGCATCTCCCTCCCACCTGTCCCTATCCCACCCCTCTAGGTGGTCACAAAGCACCGAGCTGATCTCCCTGTGCTATGCCGCTGCTTCCCACTAGCTATTGGTTTTACATTTGGTAGTGTATATATGTCCATGCCACTCTCTCACTTCGTCCCAGCTTACCCTTCCCCCTCCCTGCGTCCTCAAGTCCATTCTCTAGTAGGTCTGCGTCTTTATTCCCGTTGTGCCCCTAGGTTCTTCATGACCATTTTCTTTAGATTCCATATATATGTGTTAGTATACAGTATTTGTTTTTCTCTTTCTGAATTACTTTGTCTGTATGACAGACTCTAGGTCCATCCACCTCACTACAAATAACTCAATTTCGTTTCTGTTTAGGGCTGAGTAATATTCCATTGTATATATGTGCCACATCTTCTTTATCCATTCATCTGTCCATGGACACTTAGGTTGCTTCCATGTCCTGGCTATTGTAAATAGAGCTGCAATGAACATTGTGGTACATGACTCTTCACAGAATTGTTTTTTGAGATACTCTTAATCTAGCTAATTCATTTCTGTTTTCAGCAACTTGAAAAAGCAGCTACTGTTAAATTTTAGACTCTATTGTCCTTGTAGGTTATTATGCGAAGTGGTCAGCCACTCACTGGCACAAATGGGAGACGGTGCAAAGAAGATGAGAAGCTGATAAATGCTACCCTCAGGGCAGGAAAGCGTGGCTACATCATTGACACCCGACCTCTAAACGTAGCTCAGCAAGCTAGAGCCAAAGGAGGTGGCTTTGAACAAGAAGCTCATTATCCCCAGTGGAGGCGGATTCATAAGTCCATTGAGAGGTAAAAGATTCGGGAGACAGTACTGGACTCTTATTAGCAGATATTTAGAGTGGGTGAGCCCTTAGCTGTTCAAAAATCACAAATTTTCAAACGAACCTTCATATTAACTTGAGTTAAAAATTGGCTGGATATCCTGTCCTTGTGTTTTACAAGATAAGCAGAAAACTTATGGTGGATGCTCAGAAGTGAGTTTTGATCAGATAGCATTTTTTCTCTGTTAGTTCTGTAATTTCATCACCATGAGGTCTGCTCCTCTACTTGTAGATCAGCGGTCACCAAACTTACTGAAAAGATATGCTACGCATAATTATATTTTCCTAAGTCAAAAAGACTTAGACATTTAATTTCCCTGATACCCACTTATTTTCACACCTTGTTTCCTCTACCTATATCATCTCCTTTATGCTTGCAATTAGTGGTTTATAATTGCTTCTGGGTGGGTGAGTGGGTGGGAGTTGGAGCTAATAAAACAATGGGATCTGAGCTGGCCTTGGGCATCCCTGCTGGCAGTACACGTGTCCAGAGTTGAGTCTGTGGGAACGGGACGCAGATGTTAGTGGTGCTGTCTTGTGACCTGTCACAAAAGCAGTGCTGTGGCCCTCTCCTCAGTCAGATAATTCAGTTATGCAAACTGGGTTTAATCTGTTCAGATGAGGAAGAGTTTACCATCGCAGGCATTTTAAGCATTTCACAATCATGTTTAAATATTAGTTTTTCAGTCTTTAACCCTATAAGTTATTATATAGCAAGGTAAATATTTTTATAGTATTTTGAGCTGCTTTTGCCCTTGGATATATATTGGAGGCTGAGTTTTTGATTTGGTTTCTTCCTTCATTGTTCTATGTTCTGTTTTCTTTCTTCTTTTTAACTTTTTCTTGTTTTTGAAAGGTATCACATTCTTCAGGAGAGCTTAATCAAACTCGTGGAAGCTTGTAATGACCAAACACATAACATGGACCGATGGCTCAGTAGATTGGAGGCCTCCAACTGGCTGACTCACATCAAAGAGATTCTGACAACTGCCTGTCTGGCAGCTCAGTGTCTCGACAGGTAAAGTGCATCTCAGGGTTCTGGAGCGGGGCACTCACACCAACTAGACTTCGCTTCCATCCAGACCTGTGGTGTGTATTATGTTACTGTTCATGCCTGTCTGTATCTTATGTTCACATCATTTTATAAATAACTACAGAAGATAGTCAACACCATTCAGTGTCAGTGAAGTGTGTGTGTAGAGTCTGGCATTTAATTGATAATGTTTGTTGAATGAATGTGAACCATGTACATATACATGTCTTCCATGACAAAAATTTTTTAAGTACTAAAGGACCTATTTTTTTCTATAAAAATCCTTAAAATGTGAATCTACCAATTTTCCTTTTCTTAGACTGAAAAAGAATGAAAAGAAGTTTTCTTATTTCTCCTCAGAGGGCCAAACTTGGCCTTCAAGGAACTTTTGAAATAGCAATGAAAGGAAACATGTAATTTTGTTACACAGTAAATGATCCTTTCTAATGTCTCAGCTATCTTGTTACAAACTACTTGATATGTGCAGTTATATCTGGATCTCAAGTTGAGAAAACCGGATGGTAGTGATGTGAAGTATATGAAGTGATTTTAGTTTATTCACTCAGTTGAAAGTTGCTAATCCTTGAGACTTGAGGCAGAAGACTTGAACAGGGGCAGAAGGATTGGTATAAGTTGTTGCAGAAGCTTAGAATGCCCTTTTATTTTATTTTTCATTTTAAACCTGTTTTTTTTTTTTTAAACAAATTTATTTATTTATTTAGGGCCGCATTGGGTCTTCGTTGCTGCATGCGGGCTTTCTCTAATTGCCGCAAGCGGGGGCTTCTCTTCATTGCAGTGTGCAGGCTTCTCATTGTGGTGGCTTCTCTTGTTGCGGAGTACAGGCTCTAGGCGTGTGGGCTTCAGTAGTTGTGGCACGCAGGCTCAGTAGTTGTGGCACACAGGCTTAGTTGCTCCACAGCATGTGGGATCTTCCAGGACCAGGGCTCAAACCCGTGTCCCCTGCATTGGCAGGCAGATTCTTAACGACTGCACCACCAGGGGAAGTCGTTTTAAAATCTTATACACTTGCAAAGATGGGGTGGAGGGGGGTGCTGAGCTTCCTAGCAGCCAATTCAAAGACCGAGAACACTTTGCTTAAAAATGAACCCACATAAACATGAATTTCAATTAGAGCCCCGATCTACGTTCACACAGGATGCTGCAACAGGCCCTAGAAGAGCTGGCTAAGTCCTTGTCTTGGTCCATATCTACTCTAATGTCTTCATTAGCTTCCACAGAGAATAGATGTCTCCTTGATAAGGCATCAATTACTCCACTTGAAAGCAGACAGGACAAAGACTGAAAGGAGGTTTTCTGCAAACCAGATTTTTAAAAGAATGCCTTAAATTTAATTTCTTTCCCATCTTGTTTCCATTGTCTCTTTTATTCCTTCCTGTTTTCTAAATGACTGTTACCGTCACATTCAATTGGTATTGAAGCCCTGCCAGGAGTAATGGCCAGAGCAGTCCAAGGAGCACTGAGCTGTTTCTCCTTGATTTTGTCCTTCTGTATCTCAAGTAGAACAAAAGCCTTGTCTTCAAAGAACAGTTCAAACATCAACAGGCACGTTGCTTTTCATAAACCACATGTCCACCTCAGTCACCTTTTTTCTTTCTTTCCTGGATTGAACTTCTAAGTCTACCTGCATTATTCTTTGTTGATTTGCCTCAGTCATGTCTCAAATTCCTGTACATATATAATTTCATATAAGCTTCCAAACAACCTTGTTATGTATTATTACCCTACCTCTATAGATAAGGAAAAATAAAATCAGAGTAAGTTGCCTGAGTTGTACTGATTACAGCCCAAGTGGCAGTGCTGAGATTCCAACCTTTTTGTAAGAAGTAATTAAGGAATAACACAGACAGACCCCTGAGTGTATGTCTCTGGATCTTTAAATGGCTGTTGTTCTGCTCTCGTATTTTCTATGCTATTTTGTTTGTTTGTGATTGTTGTTCTTTTTGGTTTAAGTAACATCAGGGATGGTTAACATACAAACTTCTAGCTGGGAGAGCAAATCTATTTCAGAGTACCCAGTAAGGATGTGAGGGAAAAATGCCCATCCCTTGGTTGTTTCAGAAGGGACTCCTTGTTTGCTTCAGAAAGCTGAAGGAAGACTCTGGGAGCACATTAATATATGCTAACAACTTTTTCTATAGGAAAGCGTGAAAACTTGCCCCACTCTTGTGCAAGATGGAACACGAAATATTTTGATACATTATCCTTCTATATTAAAAGAAAAATCTAGGCTGCTGTTTTAAAATAGGGCAGATGTGACCCCAGTTGCCTTTTGGGGGGTTAATTTTTAAATGTTTGCACACCAGCAATTTCATCAACAAAACCATACATCTCTGAATAAAATGAGAAATACTTATAACCAAGAAGAACAACAGATAATGTCACTGGTAGTTACTGATTTTATAATGTTTTTCAGTTTATCAGAGGGATTTTTCTTTTTGTGCAAGCATTTTGCATGCTTATTTTGGGTCAAATTCTAAACCTAGCCCTGACACCAGTATTTAATTCCCAGGGGCTAGTATATGTACACAAGGAAAGCTTCCAAAGATATCTTCCTATCAACTGAGTTATTTAAAATAATAATCTATTTGTCTGCCAGAAAAAACATATTGATATCATATTAAAGCTAGACCTTTGGAGGGGGAAAACATATTTTGTTATTCATTTCTAAACAACTTAAAAAAGAAATATGAAAATAATTACAAAATAAAACTTTCTAGAGTCATAAAATTATTTTATACTCCTAAGTGGTTAATTCCTTTTTTAAATTAATTGAAGTATATTTGATTTACAGTGTTGTATTAGTTTCAGGTGTACAGCAAAGTGATTTAGTTATACATATACATATATCTATTCTTTTTCAGATTCTTTTCCCATATAGATTATTACAGAGTACTGAGTAGAGTTCCCTGTGCTCTACAGTAGGTGCTTGCTGATTATCTATTTTATATATAGTAGTGTGTATATGTTAATCCCAACCTCCTAATTTATCCCTTCCCCTCCTTTCCCTTTGGTAACCATAAGTCTGTTTTCTAAGTCTGTGAGTCAGTTTCTGTTTTGTAAATAAGTTCATTTGTATCATTTTTTTAGATTCCACATATAAGTGATATGATTTGATATTTGTCTTTCTCTGTCTGACTTCACTTAGTATGATCATCTCTAGGTCCATCCATGTTGCTGCAAAAGGCATTATTTCATTCTTTTTTCATTCATTTTATACACATCAGTGTATACATGTCAATCCCAATTTCCCAACTCTCATCACACCCCCACCCCCACCCCCGCCACTTTCCCCCCTTGGCGTCCGTACGTTTGTTCTCTGCATCTGTGTCTCAATTTCTGCCCAGCAAACGAGTTCATCTGTACCATTTTTCTAGGATCCACATATATGCGTTAATATACTATATTTGTTTTTCTCTTTCTGCCTTACTTCACTCTGTATGACAGTCTCTAGATCCATCCACGTCTCTACAAATGACCCAATTTCATTCCTTTTCATGGCCGAGTAGTATTCCATTGTGCATATGTGCCACATCTTCTTTATCCATTCACCTATTGATGGACCTTTAGGTTGCTTCCATGTCTTGGCTATTGTAAACAGTGCTGCAATGAACACTGAGGTACATGTATCTTTTCGAAGTATGGTTTTCTCCAGATATATGCCCAGGAGTGGGATTGCTGGATCATATGGTAGTTCTATTTTTAGTTTCTTGAGGAACCTCCGTACTGTTTTCCATAGTGGCTATATCAATTTACATTCCCACCAATAGTGTAGGAAGGTTCCCTTTTCTCCACACCCTCTCCAGCATTTATTGTTTGTAGACTTTTTGATGATGGCCATTCTGACCAGTGTGAGGGGATACCTCAGTAGTTTTGATTTGCATTTCTCTAATAATTAGCGATGTTGAGCATCTTTTCATGTGCTTTTTGGCCATCTGTATGTCTTCTTTGGAGAAATGTCTATTTATATCTTCTGCTCATTTTTTGATTGGGTTATTTGTTTTCTGCATCATCTGTTTGTATATTTTGGAGATTAATCCCTTGTCAGTTGCTTCGTTTGCAAATATTTTCTCCCATTCTGTGGGTTTTCTTTTCATTTTGTTTATGGTTTCCTTTGCTGTGCAAAAGCTTTTAAGTTTTTTTTTTTTTTCTGGCTGCATTGGGTTTTTGTTGCTGCACACAGGCTTTCTCTAGTTGTGGCGAGCGGGGGCTACTCTTCATTGCAGTGTGCAGGCTTCTCATTGCAGTGGCTTCTCTTGTTGTGGAGCACGGGCTCTAGGTGCACGGGCTTCAGTAGTTGTGGCACGTGGGCTCAGTAGTTGTGGCGGGCTCTAGAGTGCAGGCTCAGTAGTTGTTGCGCATGGGCTTAGTTCCTCCGTGGCACGTGGGATCTTCCCGGACCAGGGATCGAACCCGTGTCCCCTGCATTGGCAGGCAGATCCCTAACAACTGTGCCACCAGGGAAGTTCCACTTTTAAGTTTATTCGGTCCCATTTGTTTATTTTTGTTTTTCTTTTTTTTTAATTGGAATATAGTTGCTTTACACTGCTGTGTCAGTTTGTTTTTATCTTCATTACTCTAGGAGGTGGATCGAAAAAGATATTGCTGTGATTTATGTCAAAGAGTGTTCTGCCTATGTTTTCCTCCAAGAGTTTTATGGTATCTGGTCTTACATTTAGTTCTTTAATCCATTTTGAGTTTATTTTTGTGTATGGTGTTAGAGAATGTTCTAATTTCATTCTTTTACATGTAGCTGTCCAGTTTTCCCAGCACACTGAGGGGTTAATTCTAATATTTCCACAAAGACAGGTCATAAGTGACAAGCCAGAAGCCGTGACTTGGGCTTGAGGTAGACTTTTTAGTACCATATGAAGCTCTGTGATTAAGTAAAAATTTTAGATTCAACATTAATTAGACAGTATAATCAGACAGTATGATCAGGACAGCAATTGTTAATGTGTCGACCACACATACACAGATAATGGCGAGAGAATTGGCTAAATTATCAAACCCGAAAAGAAAATGCCTACTTTTGTTTTTTCCTAAGTCATCAAGAAGATTCAGTTGTTCTCAGCTTTGAAAAAAGGATATTGACTACAAAAAATTTACATAGACAGTAGCATGCATTCTTAGATATGATGGAACAATTTAATTGATGATGTTAGGATTCCGTTTTCATACATGCATTGTTTTGTTGTTTTTTTTAATGACGTCTCTTTCCATTTATTCATCCGATCTGTCCATTAATTCGTCTTACTTTTTGATGCTTCCAAGCACATTACAGATCATTTACCTTTTTTTTTTTTATTAACATTTTTTTTTATTCAAACAAAGTCACAAAAATTATAATCATCCTCATCAGTTCACTCAGTCCCATGTAATTAATTTTTTTTTTCATCTTGATCTTTTGTTAGCACTTTCATGGATTCATCAGTTTTCCATTAGAGTTCTGAAAATGCTTATTCATTCAATTCAGCAGTATAGTCAGTTACCAGAAACCTGTACTTGTCAGAGTCTTTTCCATGAATTCCTTGAAGATGAAACCCTTTTATAGGAACATTTTTGCAAAAGCATCAGAGTACACCCAGAACTGCCTGTAAATGACAAAAGACATAAAAATGACCACAGTTAAAGATTTGATGAAAGTTCATAATAATGCAATTGACAAGGAAATTTAGTTATTTCTGAGATATACATTTTAAAGTAATAACTAGAATTATGACTTATAACATTATACCAGAACATATAAGATTTTTAGGAATTTCATGTAATGTCTGAAGCATTTATATTAACATATTTCCATACAAATAATCCAAAGAAAGTTTAGTATTAGTTTTTTGTTTTGTTTTGTTTTTTTTATACAGCAGGTTCTTATTAGTCATCAGTTTTATACACATCAGTGTATACATGTCAATCCCAATTGCCCAATTCAGCACACCACCATCCCCAACCCCCCGCGGTTTTTCCCCCTTGGTGTCCATACGTTTGTTCTCTACATCTGTGTCTCAACTTCTGCCCTGCAAACCAGCTTATCTGTACCATTTTTCTAGGTTCCACATACATGCGTTAATATATGATATTTGTTTTTCCCTTTCTGACTTACTTCACTCTGTATGACAGTCTCTAGATAAATCCACGTCTCAACAAATGACTCAATTTCATTCCTTTTTATGGCTGAGTAATATTCCATTGTATATATGTACAACTTCTTTATCCATTTGTCTGTTGATGGGCATTTAGGTTGCTTCCATGACCTGGCTATTGTAAATAGTGCTGCAATGAATATTGGGGTGCATGTGGCTTTTTGAATTATGGTTTTCTCTGCGTATATGCCCAGTAGTGGGATTGCTGGATCATATGGTAATTCTATTTTTAGTTTTTTAAGGAACCTCCATACTGTTCTCCATAGTGGCTGTATCAATTTACATTCCCACCAACAGTGCAAGAGGGTTCCCTTTTCTCCACACCCTCTCCAGCATTTGTTGTTCATAGATTTTCTGATGACACCCATTCTGACCGCTGTGAGGTGATACCTCATTGTAGTTTTGATTTGCATTTCTCTAATAATCAGTGATGTTGAGCAGCTTTTCATGTGCTTCTTGGCCATCTGTATGTCTTCTTTGGAGAAATGTCTACTTAGGTCTTCTGCCCATATTTGGATTCGGTTGTTTGTTTCTTTAATATTGAGCTGCATGAGCTGTTTATGTATTTTGGAGATTAATCCTTTGTCCGATGATTCGTTTGCAAATATTTTCTCCTATTCTGAGGGTTGTCTTTTCGTCTTGTTTATGGTTTCCTTTGCTGTGCAAAAGCTTTTAAATTTCATTAGGTCCCATTTATTTTTATTTCCATTACTCTAGGAGGTGAATCAAAAAAGATCTTGCTGTGATTTATGTCAAAGAGTGTTCTGCCTATGTTTTCCTCTAAGAGTTTTATGGTGTCCGGTCTTACATTTAGGTCTCGAATCCATTTTGAGTTTATTTTTGTGTATGGTGTTAGGGAGTGTTCTAATTTCATTCTTTTACATGTAGCTGTCCAGTTTTCCCAGCACCACTCATTGAAGAGACTGTCTTTTCTCCATTGTATATCTTTGCCTCCTTTGTCATAGATTAGTTGACTGTAGGTGCGTGGGTTTATCTCTGGGCTTTCTATCTTGTTCCATTGATCTATGTTTCTGTTTTTGTGCCAGTACCATATTGTCTTGATTACTGTAGCTTTGTAGTATAGTCTGAAGTCAGGGAGTTTGCTTCCTCCAGCTCCGTTTTCTTCCCTCAAGACTGCTTTGGCTATTCGGGGCCTTTTGTGTCTCCATACAAATTTTAAAATTATTTGTTCTAGTTCCGTAAAAAATGCCATTGGTAATTTGATAGGGATTGCATTGAATCTGTAGATTGCTTTGGGTAGTAGAGTCATGTTCACAATATTGATTCTTCCAATCCAAGAACATGGTATATCTCTCCATCTGTTGGTATCATCTTTAATTTCTTTCATCAGTGTCTTATAGTTTTCAGCATACAGGTCTTTTGTCTCCCTAGGTAGGTTTATTCCTAGGTATTTTATTCTTTTTGTTGCAGTGGTAAATGGGAGTGTTTCCTTAATTTCTCTTTCAGATTTTTCATCATTAGTGTATAGGAATGCAAGAGATTTCTGTGCATTAATTTTGTATCCTGTAACTTTACCACATTCATTGATTAGCTCTAGTAGTTTTCTGGTAGCATCTTTAGGATTCTCTATGTATAGTATCATGTCATCTGCAAACAGTGACAGTTTCACTTCTTCTTTTCCAATTTGTATTCCTTTTATTTCTTTTTCTTCTCTGATTGCCATGGCTAGGACTTCCAAAACTAAGTTGAATAATAGTGGTGAGAGTGGACATCCTTGTCTTGTTCCTGATCTTAGAGGAAATGGTTTCAGTTTTTCACCATTGAGAATGATGTTTGCTGTGGGTTTGTCATATATGGCCTTTATTATGTTGAGGTAGGTTCCCTCTATGCCCACTTTCTGGAGAGTTTTTATCATAAATTGGTGTTGAATTTTGTCAAAAGCTTTTTCTGCATCTATTGAGATGATCATATGGTTTTTCTCCTTAAATTTGTTAATATGGTGTATCACATTGATTGATTTGCGTATATTGAAGAATCCTTGCATCCCTGGGATAAATCCCACTTGATCACAGTGCATGCTCCTTTCACTGTTCTGTTGGATTCTGTTTGCTAGTATTTTGTTGAGGATTTTTGCATCTATATTCATCAGTGATATTGGTCTGTAATTTTCTTTTTTTGTAGTATCTTTGTCTGGTTTCGGTATCAGGGTGATGGTAGCCTCATAGAATGAGTTTGGGAGTGTTCCTTCCTCTGCAATTTTTTGGAAGAGTTTGAGAAGGATGGATGTTAGCTCTTCTCTAAATGTTTGACAGAATTCACCTGTGAAGCCATCTGGTCCTGGACTTTTGTTTGTTGGAAGTTTTTTTTTTTTTTTAATTTTATTTATTTATTTATGGCTGTGTTGGGTCCTCGTTTCTGTGCGAGGGCTTTCTCCAGTTGTGGCAAGCGGGGGCCACTCTTCATCGCGGTGCGCGGGCCTCTCACTATCGCGGCCTCTCTTGTTGCGGAGCACAGGCTCCAGATGCGCAGGCTCAGTAATTGTGGCTCACGGGCCTAGCTGCTCCGCAGCACGCGGGATCCTCCCAGACCAGGGCTCGAACCCGTGTGCCCTGCATTGGCAGGCAGATTCTCAACCACTGCGCCACCAGGGAAGCCCCTATTGGAAGATTTTTAATCACAGTTTCAATTTCATTACTTGTGATTGGTCTGTTCATATTTTCTATTTCTTCCTGGTTCAGTCTTGGAAGGTTATACCTTTCTCAGAATTTGTCCATTTCTTCCAGGTTGTCCATTTTATTGGCATAGAGTTGCTTGTAGTAGTCTCTTTGGATGCTTTGTATTTTTGCGGTCTGTTTTAACTTATCCTTTTTCATTTCTCATTTTATTGATTTGAGTCCTCTCCCTCCTTTTCTTGATGAGTTTGGCTAATGTTTTATCAATTTTGTTTATCTTCTAAAAGAACCAGCTTTTAGTTTTATTGATCTTTGCCTATTGTTTTCTTTGTTTCTATTTCATTTATTTCTGCTCTGATCTTGATTTCTTTCCTTCTGCTAACTTTGGGGTTTGTTTGCTCTTCTTTCTCTAGTTCCTTTAGGTGTAAGGTTAGATTGTTTATTTGAGATTTTTCTTGTTTCTTGAGGTAGGCTCATATAGCTATAAACGTCCTTCTTAGAACTGCTTTTGCTGCATCTCGTAGGTTTTGGATGGTCGTGTTTTCACTGTCGTTTGTCTTCGTCTCCAGGTGCTTTTTTTGATTTCCTCTTTGATTTCTTCAGTGATCTCTTGGTTATTTAGTAACGTATTGTTTAGCCTCCATGTTTTTGTGTTTTTTACGTTTTTTCCCTGTAATTCATTTCTAATCTCATAGCGTTGTGGTCAGAAAAGATGCTTGATATGATTTCAGTTTTCTTAAATTTACTGAGGCTTGATTTGTGACCCAAGATGTGATCTATCCTGGAGAATGTTCTGTGCGCACTTGAGAAGAAAGTGTGATCTGCTGTTTTTGGATGGAATGTCCTATAAATATCAATTAAATCTATCTGGTCCATTGTGTCATTTAAAGCTTCTGTTTCCTTATTTATTTTCATTTTGGATGATCTGTCCATTGGTGTAAGTGAGGTGTTAAAGTCCCCCACTATTATTGTGTTACTGTCGATTTCCTCTTTTATAGCTGTTAGCAGTTGCCTTATGTATTGAGGTGCTCCTCTGTTGGGTGCATATAGATTTATAATTGTTATATCTTCTTCTTGGATTGATCCCTTGATCATTATGTAGTGTCCTTCCTTGTCTCTTGTAACATTTTTTATTTTACAGTCTATTTTATCTGATATGAGTATAGCTATTCCAGCTTTCTTTTGATTTCCATTTGCATGGAATACCTTTTTCCATCCCCTCACTTTCAGTCTGTATGTGTCCCTAGGTCTGAAGTGGGTCTCTTGTAAACAGCATGTATATGGGTCTTGTTTTTCTTTTTTTTGGAATAGTCCAATTTCTTACTCATCACTAGGACTTTTTATTTTTATTTTTAATTTATTTTATTTTATTTTATTTTTTTAAAGATTTATTGATTGATTGATTGCTATGTTGGGTCTTCGTTTCTGTGCTAGGGCTTTCTGTAGTTGTGGCAAGCGGGGGCCACTCTTCATCACGGTGCGCAGGCCTCTCACTATTGTGGCCTCTCTTTTTGCAGAGCACAGGCTCCAGATGCGCAGGCTCAGTAGTTGTGGCTCACGGGCTTAGTTGCTCCGCGGCATGTGGGATCTTCCCAGACCAGGACGCGAACCCGTGTCCCCTGCATTAGCAGGCAGATTCTCAACCACTGCGCCACCATGGAAGCCCTGGGTCTTGTTTTTGTATCCATTCAGCAAGCCTATGTCTTTTGGTTGGAGCATTTAATCCATTCACGTTTAAGGTAATTATCGATATGTATGTTCCTATGACCATTTTCTTAATTGTTTTGGGTTCGTTTTTGTAGATCCTTTTCTTCTCTTGTATTTCCCACTTAGAGAAGTTCCTTTAGCATTTGTTGTAGAGCTGGTTTGGTGGTGCTGAATTCTCTTAGCTTTTGCTTGTCTGTAAAGCTTTTGATTTCTCCATCGAATCTGAATGAGATCCTTGCCGGGTAGAGTAATCTTGGTTGTAGGTTCTTCCCTTTCATCTCTTTAAGTGTATCATGCCACTCCCTTCTGGCTTGTAGAGTTTCTGCTGAGAAATCAGCTGTTAACCTTATGGGAGTTCCCTTGTATGTTATTTGTCGTTTTTCCCTTGCTGCTTTCATTAATTTTTCTTTGTCTTTAATTTTTGCCACTTTGATTACTATGTGTCTCGGCGTGTTTCTCCTTGGGTTTATCCTGTATGGGACTCACTGCGCTTCCTGGACTTGGGTGGCTATTTCCTTTCCCATGGTAGGGAAGTTTTCGACCATAATCTCTTCAAATGTTTTCTCTGGTCCTTTCTCTCTCTCTTCTCCTTCTGGGACCCCTATAATGCGAATGTTGTTGCATTTAATGTTGTCCCAGAGGTCTCTTGGGCTGTCTTCATTTCTTTTCATTCTTTTTTCTTTATTCTGTTCTGCAGCAGTGAATTCCACCATTCTGTCTTCCAGGTCACTTATCCGTTCTTCTGCCTCAGTTATTCTGCTATTGATTCCTTCTAGTGTAGTTTTCATTTCAGTTATTGTATTGTTCATCTCTGTTTGTTTGTTCTTTAATTCTTCTAGGTCTTTGTTAAACATTTCTTGCATCTTCTCGATCTTTGCCTCCATTGTTTTTCCGAGGTCCTGGATCATCTTCACTATCATTATTCTGAATTCTTTTTCTGGAAGGTTGCCTATCTCCACTTCATTTAGTTGTTTTTCTGGGGTTTTATATTGTTCCTTCATCTGATACATAGCCCTCTGCCTTTTCATCTTGTCTATCTTTCTGTGAATGTGGTTTTTGTTCCACAGGCTGCAGGATTGTAGTTCTTCTTGCTTCTGCTGTCTGCCCTCTGTTAGAATACCCTTTTTAAGAAGGGGATTCCCACTGAAACAGTAGGTAGGTAGAAGTGTTGTCACGACCATAGTTGGATGGCACTTTTCTTTGAGACTTTAATTTGTTTTATTGATGCTTCCAAATTAGGGAAATATATATGTAATTTTAAAAATAATTAATGAGAAATTGATAATAGAACAGGTTGCTTAAGATCATGTGGTGAGTTAGCAACTTACCACAGGGTCACCAAGTGCCATGAATCAGGATTCCCCGGGATTCCTGGTGTAGGGACTTCCCTGGTGGTCCAGTGGTAAAGAATCCACCTTCCTATGCAGGGGACACGGTTTTGATCCCTGGTCGAGGAACTAAGATCCCACTTGCTGCGGGCAACTAAGCCCACACGCCACAACTACTGAACTCGCGCGCCTCAATGAGAGAGCCCATGTGCCGCGAACTACAGAGCCCATGCACTCTGGAGCCTGCGCGCCACAACTAGAGAGAGAACCAACACGCCACAACTAGAGAGAAGCCCGCAGCGCAACGAAAAGATCCTGCATGCCACAACTAAGACCCGATGCAGCCAAAAAAATAAAGAAAAAAAAAAAAGGGAAGCCCATTTATCTTATAAAATATGGGAGTTAAAGACCAAGGTTCTGTGGCAGAGAAATAAATAATACAGAATGATGAGATGTATATATTAAGGGTTTGGGTTTTTTTAACCTAAGTTAAAAATATTTCCCCTTACATGATGAGTACAGAGGCTTTGTTTGCTTATGAAATGTCATAAACCCTTATAACCATGTTGTCTAAGTTTTCAGCCATAATAAGAGGTGATGCAGGTGAAAGTAATCCTAGGGGCAGAACGGTGTTTGCTATCTCCACCTTTGTTTAGTTTGGGCTACCTTAAACAAACAGGAACTTCCACACTCTTAGGAGAATTGAAGGTTTTGATTTATTTTGCCATGTTTGAGTGCCCTTTTTTGATGTATATTAGCTCATTAATTATACCTCCATAACAATCTGCCCTTACAACACTCAAAATGTAAAAATAGACCTTAAGTTAATTGAATTAAATTTAGAGTATACCACAGATAACTAGGATATGTATCTAATATATATCAAAAGCCTGAAAACATTTGCTCATACCCTTCAGTCTAGTCATTAGATTTCATCGTGAGAATGGGTTGTTAACCTAATCATAGGTGAACATCAGGGAGTCTTATTTTCAAATTAAGAACTCTAGAATAATTCAGCAAAAGACAAAAAGTACACCATCTAAAGTGTAACAAAAATTGGCAGTGACCTGAATGTCCAACTATAGGATTAAGTAAATTGTAGTTCATCATCTAATAGAATATTATGTAACCATTAATACAATACTTCTACAGATGACATAGAAACATGGGAAAATGTTTATAATAAAAGTAGAAATAATAAGTTATCTTGTTACAGCTATGTAAAGTACATCTGTACATGAGGAAAGAATTAACTGTAGCCAAACATAAAACTTTTATGGGAAAGTGGTGAGCTCATTTTCCTTTTTTCCACAATTTCCTTCACTGTCATTTCAATAAAAAGAGGTAGAAGAAGGGGAGGGGAGAAAATGTAGTTTAGTTTCTGGTGTTTCCTCCCACTCTTTAGAGTAATGGGGTCCTAGGCACCACCTACAGAGTGTGCAGTGGTATCATTGCCACTGACTTTCTGGATTGACACTTTTTTTTCCCCCTACGGAATTTATTTATTTTATTTGGTTGCACTGGGTCTGTTTGGTTGCGCCAGGTCTTATTTGCGGCAGGCGGACTCCTTAGTTGTGGCTTGCGGGCTCCTTAGTTATGGCTTGCCGGCTCCTTTGTTGCAGCACGTGAGCTCCTTAATTGCGGCTCATGGGCTCCTTAGTTGCGGGTCGCTGGCTCCTTAGTTGTGGCACGTGGGCTCCTTAGTTGTGGCATGTGAACTCTTAGTTGTGGCATGCAAACTCTTAGTTGTGGCATGCATGTGGGATCTAGTTCCCTGACCAGGGATCGAACCTGGGCCCCCTGCATTGGGAGCATGGAGTCTTAACCACTGTGCCACCAGGGCAGTCCCTAGATTGACACTTTTATATATATATATTTTAAAAATTTTCTTCCTGTTTTCATGTTTCTCAAAGTGTGGTTTAGGACTTGTTTTCCAGATTCATTATGGTTTATGAAGGCATCCTTACAGTAAACTGATGGTGGAAAGGTAGAATCAAGGTCAGAGAGATACAGAAAAATAACTTTAAGTGTGTGTTTCTAGGCTTGATGAGAAAAGGCTTTAGTTAACTATTAAAGCAGAAAAGGTCAGCATCTAGTGAATGTGATGAGGTCTGCTTTCTGGTTTTGTAAAGGAAGAAAACATTCAGGAAATGGTTTTATGAAATTTGTTGTAATGTAAATGGGTTCTTGCCCTATGAAATCTGGGACTTATAGTTCTATATTTTCCCCAAGGGAAGCTGTCTTCATGTACCTCATTTAGACTCTAAACCTACTGGATAGAGCAGAAGGCAAAAGACTTTCAACTGTTATACTCAAGAAATGTTTATTATTAACAGAGTTGGTTGACCATGTCAGGAGTGTCCCATTTGTCCTCTGAATTTTCCTACCAGGGAAGGAGCATCCATACTGATTCATGGAACAGAAGGAACTGATTCCACACTCCAGGTTACCTCCCTGGCCCAGATCATCTTGGAACCAAGAAGCAGGACCATCCAGGGCTTTGAGGCCTTGATAGAGAGAGAGTGGCTTCAGGTGAGAAAAGCTATTTTGTCCACAGAGGAACTGCTCATAATTGATGTTTGATCCTGGTTTGTGGGAATGGATATAATATATGAAATTTTGATTGATTCAGATGTTTAATTTTCTGGGGGACAGTTAATCTCTCTTCCTCTTAATAAATGCCTGTGATCTTCACTGCCTCTCAATTTCTGTCTCCCTCTTTGCTTATATTGCTCATTTGGCACTTCATTCCCCTGACAAGCGTTATTAGTTGTACCTTGTTACCTATAGGGGAAACACAGAGAATGTGTAAAACATGGTCTTGTCTCACAGAACTTAGTCTTGCTAGAGATAAAAGACATAAACAAGGGGGGAAGGAGGAGTGGGGACTTGTAAGTACAAGGCATGTGCTTTAGTGCTTTCTACCTTCTGCTCATCTGGCTCTGTCCTGTCGTCTTCCTCAGCCAGGTGAAATCCTTCTCATCCTTTAAGATCCAGCTAAATATCTCTACTTGCATGAAGACTCTGGGACCTTAACTTCCTTCACAGATAAAATTGATCCATTTTCCTCACACCTTGTTTCCTGAACTAGGCTCAGATATAGTGACTTCTTTGAGTTCAGGGAACCTTGCCCAATTCAGCTGTTTATCCCTAGGACACAACACAGTGCTGTCCTATATAATGCTGAAGGACAGCTAAAATAAAGGTCTCATAAAATAGATGGAAATCCTTCAGGCCAGAGGTTAATTTAAATATATATACACCATGTAACTTAGTAGATAATTGTGATTGAAAACAAATGTTTAGATATATCTTGAAAGGAAGTATCTCTGGAGAAAAATCACTTCTGGCCCTTCTAGTTACAATTCAGATTATGTGTTAACGCTGTTATGTTGACCATGTCTACCCACCCTGACAGCTGACCTTTATCTCTGTTTAAGTCAGACCATCCTAAATATTTGGTGCAGATCTTATTCAACTACATTCCTTGTGATGCATAGCAAACAAACAAATGAGTATGACTGATTTATTTATATATTACCATTTTCATGGGCATCAAAATCCCATTCATGTTCCTGGCATTATCTTTGTCAGATAAAGTAGCACGAGGACCCAAAGATAAAGCATGTCTATGAAATACCTAGAAGGGTGTGATTTGGGGGGATAAGGTCAGTACTCAGGTTCTGGGTGGGCCAGAGAGCCAAATGATTCTTAAATTTCCTTTGGTCAGTAGATGACAGACTCTTCTAGTTCTTTTTGGGGAGGGGGGAGACTAAAGACAGCTTTGTCTCTAATAGAAAAGTATTCATACAGATGTCTTCAAGACAGTAACTTTTTTTCGTATGTAATTAAAGACTTACTATCAGGAGTAACCTGATAAAATTTGTCTATGAGAAGCCCATATCTATCTGCATTTAGTGGTGAGGCTTCTGTAGCTTACAGTAGTCTACAGTGCTTTGGATGGATAGAAGGGGATAGCTGTCCTTTGTTTTATACCTGAAGAGCTTATGTTCTTTGACTTTGCTCCAGATTTTACAGACCTAGAAAGATTTATTTTATGCTTATTATTACTGAAGTTCATTATTCTTCTATTTGATATTCCAAGACCAACTGCAGGCGTTATGGCTAACTGTATATATACCCTTGTTAAGTATTTGGAAATCTTGTCTTTTTCCTTGGTTGCTGAAGATTGTCTTAAACCAAGAAATCATTAAAGAGCAGCCACCCAAATTATATGATGTTCCATTTAATAGTTTTGTTGCAACTGTGTGAAATTTGTTAATAATGCACTCCAGTGTGATCTCACTCGGATCTGATTGCTGCATTTCCATCTTTTCTCTTAGGCTGGTCACCCATTCCAACAGCGCTGTGCACAGTCGGCCTATTGTAATAGTAAGCAGAAGTGGGAGTCGCCTGTATTTCTTCTCTTCTTGGACTGTGTGTGGCAGATACTTCGTCAGTTCCCTTGTTCGTTTGAATTTAATGAGAATCTCCTCATCATGCTCTTTGAGCATGCATATGCCTCACAGTTTGGAACATTTCTGGGCAACAATGAAAGTGAAAGGTGGGTACACTGCTCACGGGGGGGGGGGGGCATTTTATTTTTAGCTGTTTTGGTCATTTCCTAAAAGATACCAGGATTTGGTTCTACATTAATGTTATTTATAAGATGGTAGAGGTTACAGTTAGTATAAATTAAATTACATAATTTATTGTGAGCCTATCACATGCTAGGTGAGAGCATATCCTGGATTTTGTTCTATTTGATTAAAATTAGTCCATACACTGATTACAAAACTTTGAATAATTGAGCAGCCATTAAAATGTTACTTTCCTTATATAGGAGCATAGTATCTTACATCTGGAAGAAGCTTTAACATATAATTCAATTCTACCCTCCATCCAATTTTATAGATTAGGAAGGTAATATCCAGAGAAGTAAATGACTTGTCCAGGGACACACAGCCTGTTGGTCACCAAAAGTATGGCTGTAGTACAGGTCTTCCTACTCCTGCTCTAGATTTCTCTCTCTTATACCGAGAAACTGTCCTCAGGCCCAGAGTGACAATCTTACTTCATAACCCAGACACCATCAAGTTTATAGGTTTAATTAGAAGATTCATATCAGAATGATCATTAAAGATGCTTAACTGGTAATCTTCTCATTTGGGTACAATCTAAAGGCTTCCTCTGGGTGGGAGGCAGGGTTTGTCCCTTGGCTGGTACCTGGCATCATTTAGTTGAATAATAAATTTAAACAATTAACAGTTTTCATAAAAGAATAGAATTATTGCATCTTTACCTGTTTGAAATTCAAGCACATAGAGCAATACATGTTTTTTTTACTTAAAGCTGAATTGGCAAATATTTCAACTTTAGAGTTTCTTACAGATTCTTGTCTTCAGAAGTAGGGAAAAATTTGGAACTATTTGCTCTAGAAAGTTCTGTGTCACCACAGTTTTCTCACTGTGCTTTGGCTGTAGTTACTGCAGCCACACGTGATTCATATGATCAGTTTGACTGATTTAATGGGTGTGTTTATAATTTGCACTGTTTCTTCTGTATCCCAAGGGTATTTGCTCTAAGTGTTTTCTCTGATAATATATGGAGTTGGGACAGGACTAACTTGCTCAAGATAAAATGTCTTATTGGTACCAAGTCCAAGCTTGTACTGCTTGCTGCACGACAAGCCAATAAATCAAGAGACGAGATGCTGGGGCAAGGAATAGCAACTTTATTCAGAAAGCCAGCAGACTGGGAAGATGGTGGACTAGTGTCTCAAAGAACCATCCTGCCTGGGTTTGGATGCTAGTTTCTTTTATAAAACAAAGAGGGGGAGGTGAGGAGGTAAAGTTAAAAAAGAAAAAGAAAAAAAACAAGGTGATAAGTTGTTGCAAATGTTTCCTGGTTCCTGCCAGACTCTGGAGGGGATGCGTTCATTTCTTCCTCCCTGCAGTCCTTCACAGGTGGGCCTGGTCAGGATGTTTCCTGGGAGCTAAACAAAGGTGTTTTAGCTTACTGCTCAGGATGGGAGACAGGGTTCCCCAGATGGGCCATTATGTATTCTTTAAGCTATAAGCAACATTCCTTTAGTGATTAACTTGTAGCAAAAGCAGTAGAATACAAAGGTTAAAGTAAAAGAAACAGATCCAGTATGGAGCCAGATTTGTTCTTCCCTATTACATTATGTTGGCATTGCAAAATCAAACCTCTGTGAAAACCTTCAGATAGGTTGGTGGTTGGGATTGTCCCTGAGCTGTTCATTCATAGTTTAGGCTTAAATGAATCTTTCAACATCGTACCTCAGTTTTTTCAATTAATGAAATTTACTTTGGGTATTTTAGTATCATTTTAAGTTGACTTTCTAGAAATGATTATACTTATATTATTATACTTGAATTCATTACTTATGCCAAAAGAACAGGCCTACTTCCAAAAAGTAGGATTTGTATTGATTTGTGATGGAGATGCCATTAATATTTCCCTTCCCACCCCAGAAACTATTCTGTAACACTGTAGTTAATCCAAATAGAACATAAATTATTAATTTTTTCCTATTTTTTTCCTTATTAATAGATGAAAAGTTTAATGCTTCCTGACTTTAGGGTTCTATTCATCTCTGTTCTAGAATTCTGCTAGTCAGAATAGAGTTTAATTAGAAGAGATGACCTAAGAGAAAGCAATGACCATCCTTTTTTTTCCCTTTTAAATATTACATACTAAAGAATGAGAACTTTTAAGATTTGTTATGAATACAAAGTCTGAAATTACTTGAACCCTGTGAATTTGGGAGATTGGAGTATTAACTAACCTAATAAGATTTTTAAAAAATCTTCAAAAACCACTGAAACTTCTTGGTAAAAGATGACTTCAGTTAAAAGGGAAGATGTAACATTTTTTAAAAACAGCTTTATTGAGATATAATGCATTTACCATAATATTCAGCCATTTAAAGTATATTTATTGTGATTTTTTTAATGGTATATTCAGAGTTGTGCAGCCAGCACTGCACCTAATTTTAGAACATTTTCATTGCCCCCAAAACAAACCCCATATCCATTGCCAGTCACTATCCATTTTCCCTCCCTCCATCCCCTAGCCCCTGGTAACCACAAATCTGCTTAGTCTATAAATTTGCCTGTTTGAATATTTCATATAAATGGAATCATACAGTATGTGGCCTTTTATGATTGGCTTCTTTCACTAAGTATATTTCCAAGGTTCATCCATGTTGTAGAATGGGTTGTTTCCATCATTTGGCTACCATAAATAATGCTGCATTAAACATTTGTATACAAGTTTTTGTGTGGACATATATCCATTTATCTTAGATATAAACCTAGGAGTGGAATTGTGGGTCATATGGTAACTGACATTTTGAGGAGCTGTGAAAGAAAGTGGCAGCACCATTTTACATTCCCACCAGCAATGTATGAGGGCTCCAGTTTCTCCACATCTCCACCATTTTTTATTGTCTGCCCTTTTGATTCAGTCATCCTAGTGGGTGTAAAGTGGTGTAAATCTCATTATAAGTGATTTGCATTTCCTTAATGGACCAGTGGTGTTGATCAGCTTTGCATGTGTTTGTTGGGCATTTGTGTATCACTTCTTTGGAAAAATATCTATTCGGATATTTTTTGCCAATTTTTTCATTGGGTTATTTGTCTTTATTGTTGAGTTGTAAGAAAATTTTGATAGAGATTGCATTGGAATCTGTGGATCACTTTGGGTAGTTATTACTGCCTTAACAATGTTGTCTTCCAGTCTATGAACATGGGATGTCTTTCCATTTATTTAGGTCTTTAATTCCTTTCAGCAATATTTTATAGTTTTCAGTATACAAATATTTTACCTCTTCGGTTAAATTTATTCTTGGTATGTTAATATTTTGAATGCTGTTGTAAATGGAATTTTTTTTTTTTTTGGAGTATTCACTGCTGGCATATAGAAACGTGACTGTTTTTGTGTGTCTATCTTGTACCCTGCAGTTTTGCCAAATTTATGTATTAGCTCTAGTAGTTAGTGTGTGTGTGTGGATTCTTTGGGATTTTCTATGCATAGGATCATGTTATTTGCAAGTAGAGATCATTGTACTTCTTCCTTTCTACTTTGGATGTGTTTTCTTTCTTTTTCATGTCTAATGAATTTCCAGTACAGTGTTGAATGGCAGTGGTGAAAGCAGGCACTCTTGTTTTATTCCTGATCTTAGGGAGAAAGCTTTCAGTCTTTCACATGAGTGTGATGTTGAGTATGATGTTAGCTGTGTTTTTTTTCATAAGTACCCTTTACCATGTTGAGGAAGTTCCCTTCTATTCCTAATTTATTGAGTGTTTTTATCATGAAAAGATGTTCGGTTTTGTCATCTGCTTTTTCTGCATTAATTGCAATGATCATGTGGTTTTTTTCCCTTTGTTCTATTAATGTGGTGTATTACATTGATTGATTTTCTTATGTTGATTTTCTTATGTTTCTTATGTTGATTTGTTTCTTATATTGATTTTCTTACTTAGGATAAATCTCACTTGGTCATGGTATATAATCCTTTTAATATGCTGTTGTATTTGGTTTGCTAGTAGTTTGCTGAGAATTTTTGCATCTATATTAGTAAGGGACATTGGCCTATTACAGTTTTCTTGTATCATTGTCTGGCTTTGGCATCAGGGTGATAATAGCTTCATAAAATGAGTTAGGAAATATTCCTTCCTTTTCTATTTGTTGGGGAGTTTGAGAAGGATTGGTCATTTTTCTTTTATATTTGATAGAATTTACCAGTGAAACCATCTGGTCCTAGACTTTTCTTTGTGGAGAGAGTATTTGTTACTGAGTCAATTTCCTTATTTGTTATAGGTCTGTTGAGATTTTTTATTTCTTCAGTCAGTTTAGGTAATTTTTGTGTTTATAGGAATTTGTCCATTTCATCCAGATTATCTAATTTGTTGGTGTGCAGCTGTTAATAGTATTTTCTTAAAATCTTTTTTATTTCTGTAAGGTCAGTAGTAATGTCCCATTTTCATTTTTGATTTTAGTTATTTGCATCTTCCTTTTTATTTGTCATTCTATCCAGAGGAACAATTTTGTTGATCTTTTCAGAGAACCAACTTTTGGTCTCATTGATGTTATTCTTTAAAAAAGTTTTTTTGCCTGTCTCCTCTGTAATCTTATTTTTTCCTTCCTTCTGCAAGCATTGGCTTAGTTTGCTCTCCTTTGTCTAGTTCCTTAAGGTGTAAAGTTAGATTATTGATTTGAGATCTTTCTTTTTTAACATAGGTTCTTGCTATACATTTCCCTCTGAGCATTACTTTCACTGGAGTTGTGTTAGCATGTTGTGTTTTTGTTTTCATTCATCTGTATTTTCTAACTTCTCTTGTGATGTCTTCTTTAAACCATTGGTTGTTTGAAAGTGTGTTATATAATTCCACATATTTATGAATTTTCCAGTTTTTCTTCTGTTATCGATTTCTAACTTCATTCCCTCGTGGTCGAAGAAGATGCTTTGTATGATCTCAGTCTTTTAAAATTTATTGAGCTTTGTTTTGTGGCCTACCATGTGGTCTGGCCTGGAGAATGCTTCATGTCCACTTGAGAAGAATGTGTGTTCTGCTGTTGGGTAGAGTTTTCTATATTTGTCTTACATTTTGTTCAGGTCCTACATTTCCTTATTTATCTTCTGTCTAGTTATTGGGATAGTGAAATCCTCAACTATATTAGAGAATTGTCTGTTTCTCTGTTCCATTACGTCAGTTTTTGCTTCATATGTTTTGTGGCTCGGGTGCAACATACATATATATTTATAATTATTATATCTTCTTGGTGGATTAACTCTTCGTTGCCAGCTTTGGAAGCCTGCAAAACAGTCTTTGTTTTGATGTTGTTGACAGGTAAAAATGCTGACAAATATTTTAATTTTACAACATTTTGTTCCTCTGCTACAAGTCTTGTGTTCTGCTTTCTAACATACAGAGAAAAGAAATTGTCCTATTAGAAGGAGCATTTAATAGTGGTTGTCATAAATTAATTGCTTTAATGGCAATTTTCTTTCTTGATCAGATGTAAGTTGAAGCTACAGCAGAAAACGATGTCTCTATGGTCCTGGGTCAACCGGCCCAGTGAACTGAGTAAGTTCACCAACCCTCTCTTTGAAGCCAACAATCTTGTCATCTGGCCTTCGGTTGCTCCACAGAGTCTTCAGCTGTGGGAGGGTAAGCCATGCATCCTTTGCAAACCTTTTATTAATATAGTCTAGGATGTTCTCTTGACTGCCTGTGGGTACATGAGTACATGGATACTGCTGTTTATATCGGATATTTTCTCAAGATAAGAAGGTACATTACTTTTTTTTTATTGTGACAAAAACACAAAATTTACCAACTTAACCATCTTTGAGTGTGCAATTCAGTATGGTTAAGTATATCATGTTGCTGTGAAACAGGTCTCCAGAACTTTTCATCTTGTAAATCTAAAACTCTGTACCCATAAACAACTTCTCAGGGCCCCTCTCCAGCCCCAGGCAACCACCATTCTGCTTTCTGTCTCTGGATTTGACTACTCCAGGTACCTCATGTAAGTGGAACCATACAGTATTTGTCCTTTTGTGACTGGCTTATTTCACTTAGCATAATTAATGTGCTCAAGGCTCATCCATGTGGTAGCATGGGACAGGATCTCCTTCCTCTTTAAGGGTGAGTAATTTTCCATTGTGTGTGTGTGTGACGTTTTATTTATCCATCCGTCAGTGGGCACATAGGCGTGCAAACATTTCTTTGAGGCCCTGCTTTCCATTCTTTGGGGTATGTACCCAGAAGTGGAATTGCTGGATCATATGGTAATTCTACGTTCAGTATTTTGAGGAACAGTAATTCTGTTTTCCGTAATGACTGCATCATTTTACAACCCCACCAGCAATGAACAAGGGTTCCAGTTTCTCCACATCTTCATCAATGCTTGTTATTTTCTGCTTTTTCCCCCCTTTGATAGGCCATCCTAATGGGTGTGAGGAAAAGTATATTACTTTTTGCGTAGAAAAGTGATAGGTGGTTGGGACAGGAATAAACTGGAAGCTCCTAGGAGATGGTTTCTGTTTGCTTTATTAAGTAGTCGTTAGGTAGATTCTTCTGTTGAAGGCTGTTGAAGGGGTAATGAGCTAGTCATTCTAGTAAGATTCCATAAAACGTACATAAATGCCATCCATCAATGCAGTAATACAGATGTCCTGTTTGTGTGGAACAGTAATCCAGGCTTAATTTTCATGTCTATTCTAAAGAACGTGTTTTACCTGCATTAATTTTTCAGATTCCTGAAGCTTATCTCCTTAAATACTAAAGCTTGTTTTTTAAAAAATAACCAAAACCTATCTAAAACATATCCGTTCATTAAACAAAAGACTATAAAATACCATTTAATTTCTTTTTAACCAATTTGAAGGTTAGTAAGTACATTTTTATTCCTCTTTATATTAAACAATATAAGGCATACACACAGGAATGATAGCTGTTTGGTAAACTGAAGTACTATAAATGTCAGTTAGTATACTGTGTTCTAATACATTATGCTCTCAAGGGCAATTCTTGTGTGGAAACTGCCCATTGTGTGTAAAAGGGTCTCAGGTTGCTTTGCTTCCTTGTTTTGAGACCGAGCCTGTTTCTGTCGCTTCTCCGGCTGTCAGTTCTCACGGCTTGTTCCACTTGGCATATCTGTCATTAGCTGCTTCCTCCCCCTCAGTTTATGCTTCTAATCTTATCAGTCGAGGTGTCCCCTAGTTAGAACTGTGGGAAAGTGGCCTCAGTCTCCAGGGTCTCTGAGTCTGAGCTTTAGTGCTTTGGGGATTTGGGGCTGCTCAGAACTTCTCCTTGCTTATTGAGTGTTTAGATAGTCACATATGCAGGACAGGTGATCTCTTAAATGAGAGATTACAGCTGTACTACTTGTTTAAGACTTCTGGGACAATTTACCTAAAAGCTACTGTCATGTTTAATAACTGAAACGAGAATCTAGTTAGTTGGGAGGAAAGCCAAAATTGGGAGTCCGATGGCCTAAAGGACAATTTAACTTGTTTTTACCAAACCTCATTGACAGTTTAGGGATTATGTGATTGATAGAAGAAAATTTTTTTGTTATATGAATGAGTTCCTGCTACTCCATTAAGAAAGGGGTTTCTCTGTATGTTTAGTACCTCCTCAACTTAGAACTGGAAGAAATCCTATGTTAGGTATAATATTCTCCTGGTAAGTATATGGATTGTATAATGACACTACTCTGGCCTTAAAATGTCTCTCTGCTGTTTATAATTACATTGTAGTCATCGTAGTCAACCATTAAGTAATTCCTGTATTGAAGAACAGGATTTTAAAAATAAGCTCATTTGAACAGACATATGGACACCAAGGGGGGAAAACAGCGGTGGGGTGGGGATGGTGGTGTGCTGAATTGGGCGATTGGGATTGACATGTATACACTGATGTGTATAAAATTGATGACTAATAAGAACCTGCAGTATAAAAAAAAAAAAAAAAGCTCATTTAATAGAAAAATCAACACAGGTTAGTCTTTAGTCTTTGTTTCTATCTTCTTCTTCTATCTAGCATTTGGACACATTACAGAAGGACTCTCTAGGGTGCATGGCAGTTTGGTTTATGGAAAGTATTCTAATCATAAAACCTCTGTGAACTTGCCAGCTGCTGATTTGTTGCAGCCTGGAAGGTGTTTGTGCCTCCTGACTTGAGTATCTTTAAGCCGTTACTTTGGGCTGATATGTTAACGTACATCTGTGTAGAGGAGAAAATGTCTTTTACTCAATAATAAAAGGATAATTATTGTTATTTGGGGAAAGAAGCAGTTGCCTACAGAATTGGAAGACTGTCTCGTAAGTAACACAGAGGGAGAGAGAGTGCTGAAGTTTAGGCTTTTAAATAACAGTTTGTGTAGTTCTGCTTTTGCTGTAACTGCCACTTTTCCAGTGAAAGTGATTTCACACATGTAGGTCTTACAGGTCTGGATAAAGTTCTGTAATTGTTTAAAGAAAGAAAGAAAGATTTGTATTGTGAAACTATAAAGTTTATCACATTGTAAATGATCAGTTTGTATTCCTGAATATATCAGAGAATGGGATTTTGATCTTTTGAAGAATTAATGAGCATGTACATAGTGACTTTTTTTGGAATATTTGAATTTTATTTTTTTATACAGCAGGTTCTTATTAGTTATCCATTTTATACATATTAGTGTATACATGTCAATCCCAATCTCCCAGTTCATCCCACCCCCACCCCCCCGCCGCTTTCCCCCCTTGGTGTCCATACGTTTGTTCTCTACATCTGTGTCTCTATTTCTGCCCTGCAAACTGGTTCATCTGTACCATTTTTCTAGGTTCCACATATATGCGTTAATATATGATATTTGTTTTTTCTCTTTCTGACTTACTTCACTCTGTATGACAGTCTCTAGATCCATCCACGTCATTACAAATGACCCAGTTTCGTTCCTTTTTATGGCTGAGTAACATTCCATTGTATATATGTACCACATCTTCTTTATCCGTTCATCTGTTGATGGGCATTTAGGTTGCTTCCATGACCTGGCTATTGTAAATAGTGTTGCAATGAACATTGGGGTGCATGTGTCTTTTTGAATTATGGTTTTCTCAGGATATATGCCCAGTAGTGGGATTGCTGGGTCATATGGTAATTCTATTTTTAGTTTTTTAAGGAACCTCCATACTGTTCTCCATAGTGGCTGTATCAATTTACATTCCCACCAACAGTGCAAGAGGGTTCCCTTTTCTCCACACCCTCTCCAGCATTTGTTGTTCGTAGATTTTCTGATGATACCAATTTTGACTGTTGTGAGGTGATATCTCATTGTAGTTTTGATTTGCATTTCTCTAATAATTAGTGATGTTGAGCAGCTTTTCACGTGCTTCTTGGCTATCTGTACATCTTCTTTAGAGAAATGTCTATTTAGGTCTTCTGCCCATTTTTTGAGTGGGTTGTTTGTTTTTTTAATATTGAGCTGCATGAGCTGTTTGTATATTTTGGAGATTAATCCTATGTCCATTGATTTGTTTGCAAATATTTTCTCCCATTCTGAGGGTTGTCTTTTTATCTTGTTTGTAGTTTCCTTTGCTGTGCAAAAGCTTTTAAGTTTCATTAGTCCCGTTTGTTTGTTTTTATTTCCATTACTCTAGGAGGTGGATCAAAAAAGGTCTTGCTGTGATTTATGTCAGAGAGTGTTCTTCCTGTGTTTTCCTCTAAGGGTTTTATAGTGTCCAGTCTTATATTTAGGTCTCTAATCCATTTTGAGTTTATTTTTGTGTATGGTGTTAGGGAGTGTTCTAATTTCATTCTTTTACATGTAGCTGTCCAGTTTTCCCAGCACCACTTATTGAAGAGACTGTCTTTTCTCCATTGTATATCCTTGCCTCCTCTGTCATAGTTTAGTTGACCATAGGTGCGTGGGTTTATCTCTGGGCTTTCTATCCTGTTCCATTGATCTATATTTCTGTTTTTGTGCCAGTACCATACTGTCTTGATTACTGTAGCTTTGGAGTATAGTCTGAAGTCAGGGAGTCTGATTCCTCCAGCTCCATTTTTTTTTTTTTTTTTTTTTTTTATTTTAAACATCTTTATTGAAGTATAATTGCTTTACAATGGTGTGCTAGCTTCTGCTTTACAACAAAGTGAATCAGTTACACATATACATATGTTGCCATATCTCTTCCCTCTTGCATCTCCCTCCCTCCCACCCTCCCTATCCCACCCCTCTAGGTGGTCACAAAGCACCGAGCTGATCTCCCTGTGCTATGCGGCTGCTTCCCACTAGTTATCTATTTTACATTTGGTAGTGTATATATGTCCATGACACTCTCTCACCCTGTCACATCTCACCCCTCCCCCTCCCCATATCCTCAAGTCCATTCTCTAGTAGGTCTGTGTCTTTATTCCCATCTTGCCACTAGGTTCTTCATGACCTCTTTTTTTTTTTTTTCCCTTAGATTCCATATATATGTGTTAGCATACTGTATTTGTTTTTCTCTTTCTGACTTACTTCACTCTGTATGACAGACTCTAACTCCATCTCCAGCTCCATTTTTTTCCCTCAAGACTGCTTTGGCTATTCGGGGTCTTTTGTGTCTCCATACAGATTTTAAGATTTTTTGTTCTAGTTCTGTAAAAAATGCCCTTGGTAATTTGATAGGGATTGCATTGAATCTGTAGATTGCTTTGGGTAGTAGAGTCATTTTCACAATATTGATTCTTCCAATCCAAGAACATGGTATATCTCTCCATCTGTTGGTATCATCTTTAATTTCTTTCATCAGTGTCTTATAGTTTTCAGCATACAGGTCTTTTGTCTCCCTAGGTAGGTTTATTCCTAGGTATTTTATTCTTTTTGTTGCAGTGGTAAATGGGAGTGTTTCCTTGGGAGTGTTTCCTTAATTTCTCTTTCAGATTTTTCATCATTAGTGTATAGGAATGCAAGAGATTTCTGTGCATTAATTTTGTATCCTGTAACTTTACCAAATTCATTGATTAGCTCTAGTTGTTTTCTGGTAGCAACTTTAGGATTCTCTATGTATAGTATCATGTCATCTGCAAACAGTGACAGTTTCACTTCTTCTTTTCCAATTTGTATTCCTTTTATTTCTTTTTCTTCTCTGATTGCTGTGGCTAGGACTTGCAAAACTATGTTGAATAATAGTGGTGAGAGTGGACATCCTTGTCTTGTTCCTGATCTTAGAGGAAATGGTTTCAGTTTTTCACCATTGAGAATGATGTTTGCTGTGGGTTTGTCATATATGGCCTTTATTACGTTGAGGTAGGTTCCCTCTATGCCCACTTTCTGGAGAGTTTTTATCATAAATCGGTGTTGAATTTTGTCAAAAGCTTTTCCTGCATCTATTGAGATGATCATATGGTGTTTATTCTTCAATTTGTTAATATGGTGTATCGCATGGATTGATTTGCGTATATTGAAGAATCCTTGTGTCCCTGGAATAAATCCCACTTGATCATGGTGTATGATCCTTTTAATGTGTTGCTGGATTCTGTTTGCTAGTATTTTGTTGAGGATTTTTGCATCTATATTCATCAGTGATATTGGTCTGTAATTTTCTTTTTTTGTAGTATCTTTGTCTGGTTTTGGTATCAGGGTGATGGTGGCCTCATAGAATGAGTTTGGGAGTGTTCCTTCCTCTGCAATTTTTTGGAAGAGTTTGAGAAGGATGGGTGTTACCTCGTCTCTAAATGTTTGATAGAATTCACCTGTGAAGCCATCTGGTCCTGGACTTTTGTTTGTTGGAAGATTTTTAATCACAGTTTCAATTTCATTACTTGTGATTGGTTTGTTCATATTTTCTATTTCTTCCTGGTTCAGTCTTGGAAAGTTATACCTTTCTAAGAATTTGTCCATTTCTTCCAGGTTGTCCATTTTATTGGCATAGAGTTGCTTGTAGTAGGTCTCTTAGGATGCTTTGTATTTCTGCTGTGTCTGTTGTAACTTCTTCTTTTTCATTTCTAATTTTATTGATTTGAGTCCTCTCCCTCTTTTTCTTGATGAGTCTGGCTAATGGTTTATCAATTTTGTGTATCTTCTCCAAGAACTAGCTTTTAGTTTTATTGATCTTTGCTATTGTTTTCTTTGTTTCTATTTCATTTATTTCTGCTCTGATCTTTATGATTCCTTTCCTTCTGCTAACTTTGGGTTTTGTTTGTTCTTCTTTTTCTAGTTCCTTTAGGTGTAAGGTTAGATTGTTTATTTGAGATTTTTCTTGTTTCTTGAGGTAGGCTTGTATTGCTATAAACTTCCCTCTTAGAACTGCTTTTGCTGCCTCACAGAGGTTTTGGATTGTCGTTTTTTCGTTGTAATTTGTCTCTAGGTATGTTTTGATTTCTTCAGTGATCTCTTGGCTATTTAGTAACGTATTGTTTAGCCTCCATGTGTTCGTGTTTTTTATGTTTTTTTCCCCTGTAATTGATTTCTAATCTCATAGCATTGTGGTCAGAAAAGATGCTTGATATGATTTCAGTTTTAAATTTACTGAGGCTTGATTTGTGACCCAAGATGTGATCTATCCTAGAGAATATTCCATGTGCACTTGAGAAGAAAGTGTAATCTGCTGTTTTTGGATGGAATGTCCTATAAATATCCATTAAATCTATCTGGTCTATTGTGTCATTTAAAGCTTGTGTTTCCTTATTAATTTTCTGTTTGGATGATCTGTCCATTGGTGTAAGTGAGGTGTTAAAGTCCCCCACTATTATTGTGTTACTGTCAATTTCCTCTTTTATAGCTGTTAGCAGTTGCCTTATGTATTGAGGTGCTCCTATGTTGGGGCATATAGATTTATAATTGTTATGTCTTCCTCTTGGATAGATCCCTTGATTGTTATGTAGTGTCCTTCCTTGTCTCTTGTAACATCCTTTATTTTAAAGTCTATTTTGTCTGATATGAGTATTGCTACTCCAGCTTTCTTTTGATTTCCATTTGCATGGAATATCTTTTTCCATCCCCTCACTTTCAGTCTGTATGTGTCCCTAGGTCTGAAGTGGGTCTCTTGTAGACAGCATATATATGGGTCTTGTTCTTGTATCCATTCAGCAAGCCTGTGTCTTTTGGTTGGAGCATTTAATCCATTCACGTTTAGGGTAATTATCAATAATTATCGATATGTATGTTCCTATTACCATTTTCTTAATTGTTATGGGTTTGTTTTTGTAGGTCCTTTTCTTCTCCTGTGTCTCCCTCTTAGAGAAGTTCCTTTAGCATTTGTTGTACAGCTGGTTTGGTGCTGAATTCTCTTAGCTTTTGTTTGTCTGTGAAGCTTTTGATTTCTCCACTGAATCTGAATGAGATCCTTGCTGGATAGAGTAATCTTTGTTGTAGGTTCTTCCCTTTCATCACTTTAAATATATCATGCCACTCCCTTCTGGCTTGTAGAGTTTCTCCTGAGAAATCAGCTGTTAACCTTATGGGGGTTCCCTCATAGTGACTTCTTGAATACTGTATTCAATTGTACTCTTTCAGTACCTCAAGATTGCTGTATATTTTAGAGTATAATAAAACACAGATGTGAATTGTGAAAAAATGAGAAGGATTATAATGCATGGGATTATATATTAACCACAATTATAATGCTAATCCATTGTGTGTATCTTTACCCTTCTGTTTTTCTTTCGTGCATTCAATAGGTATTTTTCTACGTTGGAACAGATCCTCCAAGTATTTGGATGAAGCATATGAAGAAATGGTTAACATCATTGAATATAACAAGGAATTACAAGCAAAAGTCAATATCCTTAGGCGGCAGTTGGCAGAACTGGAGACTGAGGATGGGATGCAGGAGAGCCCCTGAATTCCAGATCCCCTGCAGCCCTCGGAGGACCGTCCGGACTGGTATCCCATCTCTCTCTCCCTTGCCCTTCAGTTCACTTTCACACAGTAGCCTTAAACTTAAGGCTTTAGATGTGAGAACCTTCTAATATAATGGACTCTTCAAAACTTTTATGAATGGAACTTACTATAATTATTCATGTTTCATGTGGCCTGTTAGGCCTTTTCACTTTGGGAGCAGGAAGGAGGTGCTAGTCATTTTATTTTACATGAAACAAGTGACCTATTTAATGCCATTTGTGTTATACGCCATTTCACCCTAAGCTTTTCTCTGCATCCACTTTCCAAACAGTGCTCCACACCAGTCAAGGATATGATTAATCTCTTAGGGAATATCTGTTAGTTTAAAAAAAGGATCAGACTTTGAAGCACTCCAAATATAGAAATATTTTTCAAACCTGAAATGGTTGGTAAACCAAGAATTTTGTGTTTAATGTGCCATTTCCAATATCTTTGCCACATAAAAAAGCCATTCTCTTTAAAACAGTTTTGGACTGACAGAGCTGAATTCATCCTCATTCTGATTTGTCAAGAAAGCAAAAGCTGAATATTTATTCAAGGTCAATTATTTTTACAAGGGCAACAGCTATAGTCCTCTGATATTTACATTAAGAAGAAGTAAATTTATTGTAACAGTAGACACTAAAATATGTGCAATATAGAAATAAAGTAGGAATTTGTTACTGATAAGGTATCATTAGTGTTGAATTGGTTTTTCAGGGTTTTGACACACATGTTAAATGTGTGTCAAATGCTGGATGTAACCTTAAACTGTCATTTAGAATAGATGTTAATTTGTTATGATTAAGCTACAAATACGGTTTCCTTAAACCAGAGATGCACTGCCCTTGTCTGAAGTTCTTATTGCACTGGTTTATGTACGGATATGTGTGTTTTATTGTGTTTTGTTTTATTTTTAAATATTCTAAGAGTTTACTAATACTATGGTTAAAATTTTCTTATTGTCTTGAGCCTTTTGAAAATTTATCTTGACTCTGCTGATTTGTCCATTATATGTTAGGCAAATAATAATTTAAGTGGAGGTGAAAGTTTATGAACATGATGCAGCTATGTTTTAATCTTCAGAAGCCAATTTGAAATGTTTCAATGTTACAGAAACAATGATGACTATATTTATATGCTATGCTGGTTTATGCCTGCAATTCTAAAAGTTTGTGGTTTGGTGCTTTCCTTATACATTTTTGTTTTGTGGCACAGGTCGTTTTAACAGATACTGTCAATTCTAGTTTTCCTTTAAAAGGATAGTTGAAGGGCAATCTTTAATACCATTTCCATCCCATCTATATATAACCATTTCATTGTAAAACACAACAAAACTGAACCCTGCTTTAGGGCTATGTATTGAAGTAAAATTTTAATTCTTCAAAATCGACTGTAGCAAAATCTATGGCCACATCCTTAGAAAGTGGCAAATACTTTCTATCTCCAGTTGCCCAAACTTTTTTTTTTTCTGTTTCCTCAGACTTGTAGCAAAAGGCTAGACAGCAATCCACAGTTGGAGCTCTCTTTTGGTAAATTTGTCTGCTTTCTCCTCTAAGCCAAGCCCAGTTTTATTCGTGACCTGTTTTCTTGGCTGTAGTTATGAATCTTGGGGCATTAAAGCCCTCACCTAAAGGCTAATAAGGCAAGGAGCAAAGAAGATGTACTTTCTTGCTGTAGATATCTGTGTGTTGTGTGAAATGTCTGTATTAATTTTTTAAAAGAGGAAACACCCTAGCATTTTATGGATCCTCAAAATTGAAGGAGCCTTCTTCTCCTCAGTTAATGGACGCATAAGGAAAACCATATAGAGATTTTTTTTTAGTGATTCTTTCTTTAGAAGTGACTCTCACTGGTAATATTAATTGGCCATAAGGCTTCTGTGGGTGGAAACTTTGGAGGGATTTTTTTATTAGGCTTGGTCATGGAGAAATTGTATGCCATCAACTTATACCTGTCTTCCTGATGAACATTTTACATGTGAGCCAGAGTACAATAATAGCATAGTGTTTCAATTTTTCTTTCTCTTACTGAGACAGCAATCATAAGCTGTTTGGACAAGTTTGTGTTTTAGTGTTAATTTATAATTAGGGATTGTCCAAACCTCAGTTCTGTTTACAGGGTGTAAAAACAAACTTTGGTATCAATGTACTTTCAAAGGGGTCATCTAATAAGGCAAATACTAAGGTTTCCCCAAACCTGAGAACTCTGTCAAAGACAAGTGCTTTATCAATATAATTTGCAGAGGGTTTTTATTAAGTTACTCATCCCTTGGATAAAAAGAATAATTACAGTGGATATACTTATAAGAAGCTACTTCTTAAAGGTTAAGTTTGGAGAATTGTCTTTGATAAATATTGCTTTAAAAACTTTAATGAAGAGAATGATGGCCGAATTAGTGAGCATGCAGATTGCCCCATTACAAGCCAATAATAAAGTGAGATATAATCAAGTTCGTGTACATTATTGTGAAGGCTGGTTTACATTTTTGGAATGCAAAAAAGTAAGCCCCGGGGCTTCCCTGGTGGCACAGTGGTTGAGAATCTGCCTGGCAATGCAGGGGACACGGGTTCGAGTCCTGGTCTGGGAAGATCCCACATGCCGCGGAGCGACTAGGCCCGTGAGCCACAATTGCTGAGCCTGCGTGTCTGGAGCCTGTGCTCCGCAACAAGAGAGGCCACGATAGTGAGAGGCCCGCGCACCGCGATGACGAGTGGCCCCCACTTGCCACAACTAGAGAAAGCCCTCGCACAGAAACGAAGACCCAACACAGCCATTAAAAAAAAAAAAAAAAAAGCCCCACAAAGAATATTTTAAAAATATTGCTACAGTACAGGGATCCTTAGATTTAAATTAATAATTTAAAAAAAATCAGAAGAACATAGTTTGTTGGTTATATAAAAATGCTGAAACTTTTTGGGTGGTCTAAGACTTTTCAGTAGCTGTTTGAAATTTTCAATTTTGATTTTATTAAATGGGAAGAACACAAGCAGAAATTATAAAACCTTATAGGTTTAAGACACCTATAAATTTGTTTTATTTCTAAGAAAAATTAGGCCTTTGAAGCAAGTTTTTAAAGTGATTTTTGGGAAAACTTTGGAAGACAATAGATAGTCACTTAAGATCCGTTTGGAGAATTTTAAAACTTTTCTTTGAATTCTAAAGCCTGATTTTGTAGAGGTGATATGTCACTGCTTTTCATTTTAAAGGATGAAAATTTAGTGAGATTTTATTCTTTGATTCAGTCAGTATTTATGTTAAATAAAAAAGTCAATATCATGGAAAAGATTTGACCAGTAATTGTCTCTTGAAGTGAAAAATAGGAGGAACATTTTGCTGCATTTAAAAATAATCTGCTTAAAGATGTAACTCTTAAAGTTATCTGGTTTCAAGATTAGCTGTTTTAATTGTCAGTCTTAACTAAGTCACCAGGTTCACTTACTATCAGACCTTACCCTGAGACACAGTTTTGGTATTTACCCATATCCAGATTTAATGAATTAAAACGACATGAGCCTATTAGGAGCACTCTTTATCAGAGAGGTATTTCCTGGACAAAAAATGGGCAGTATTTAGAACAGTTAGTCCCCTGGTTCTGGAAGCTTTGAAATTTATGAGAGAATGAAGTCATTCATTCAGTACCTCTGATACAGGTTTATCCTATACCTCAGGACAACACAGATTAATTATTTCTTATTCTTTAACATGGCTCAGATCTTCCCCCTCCAGAGCTGGTACAATAAGTTATTATAGGTAGTATTTTTTGTAATTCACCATCTTAACAAAAAACAGTAAAAGACTGGTTTCTACATTAATATTTATTCTCAGATGGTATGAAATGCTAATTTTTGTTTTCTTGAATAAAACGACTTCTGCCTTCACTCAGTCCTTATAATCTAGTGTCCACAGCATTTTCTTCCTTTAAACCAAAAGCCCAGAAGAGACCTTCTGAAACTCTAGGGCTAGGTTTTAGACAGTCTGAACTTCTAATCTAAATTCCCTTTAAAATAAACTAATGTCCTATTTTTGAACTACAGTGCAGAACTGTAGTTTCTGCTTAATTAATGAAAAATAACAGGGCTCACTGCAGACACTGCATTGTCATGGAAAATACTTCACGATGAGAGCTTACTGTCTTCTAGGGCCATTCTGTTTGTCTGTGAGTATACAGATTAAATATATTTGTGATTTGTAATAAAAACAAGTTGTGCAACACTGCCTGTGTCTGTCTGCCCAAGACATTTGCTTCACTTTTTCAAATGCATGTATTTTTGGAGAGGTGGATTAATCTACACAAATACACCCTGAGTTCTGCTTTTTAGAATCCTTATAGATCTAGTACCATCTACACTGAAAGTGTTGTACTTGCACAACTTAATTATTTTAAAAAATAAATTAAAAAAAAAAGTATGTATTTCTTCAGTAGCCATGTATTTGAATTGTGACTCTTGATATATCTGAATGTGACTCTTGGATTTAAGTGCACTATTATTCATGTCTTACACAATAAAACTGCACTGTATAGCAAATGTGTCTGTAATGTATGCTTTGCTAAAACCTCAGAGTGCTGTAATGTACAGGTTTCTATATGATGAACCTGTCAGCATATAGGGGAAATCCTGAACTTCTGTTAAGTCTGCATAACATTTTAATATTATTTGCAATGTTCCCTTAAGTGGTAAGTTCACTTATGTCCTAAGACTGGAATCATTTATCTTGAGTTGGCTGCTTTGTCAAGCTTGGTTTACTGGATCAAGAAACAAACGTGTCAAACATGGTACTGTTCTCTTAGTGTATAAGATTTATGTGTCATGTTCTCCCTCTGCCTCAGAGGACTGTTGCACAGATGCTAGTGTTAAATATCTATAGACAATGGTAATAAACTTTGAATACATTCAAATGCAGTAAATTAAATCTATAGGCTGACTTTTTTTCAAATATTTGTGAAGGTTTTGGCAGTGTCTTGATTAAAATTGATATATATATATTTGGACCTTATATTTTGAAAAAATTCAGGTCTGCAAAAAAGTTGCAAAATAGTACAGTGATATTCCTTAAATATTCAATCTAGGTGAACAGTATAACATTTTTTCACATTTGCTTTAACACCCTTGAGTGTGTGTATGTACGATTGCTATTATTTTGCTGAAACATTTGAGGGTAAGCTGTAGACATCATGACCTTTCCACCTAAATACTTTCCACCTATATCTCCCAAGAATTAGGAGTATATATTACACATACTATTTATTCAGTATGTATTGATATGAATAAATCAATAAGGAAAAAGGCAAAGCTCCTCCTTAGGGTAGAATGCCAACTATGAAATATAGAAAGAATGATGACATAAGAAAATCACTGTTTAGTCACTAGTAATAACTGATCTAGGGAATCATTGTCAGTGGATGCTAAAACTAGCAGGTGAAAGTTTGTGAGCAAAAGCATATAGTCTCAAAGTATCTTTCCATAAAATACTTACCAGTTACAAAGAGGAAAACAGTAACTTTACAGTGAAGGAACCTGGTAGATACCACCTAATCCAAACATAATTAACGTCACTAGTAATGGAATAAATCAACATCATGTGCCTTCTGATAGGATCCACTAAGAACACAGCATCACTTTTACGGCATTTTTTGCAAAAAACAAGCACAACCTGAATCTAATTATGAGGAAGCATCAGGCAACCTTTAAATTAAGGGACATTCTACCAAATAAGTCTGTATTCTTGTAAATTATGGAGCTTATAGAGGAAAAGGAAAGACTGAAAACGTATTTGTAAGTTTAAAATTATTTTTAAAAAATTTAAAAGCACAAAGTGAACAGAAAATAGAGTATCTATGCAAAGCTATAAAATTAAAATGAGGATAAAAATATTTCAGCTGATGAAAATTATCCCCCAGTAAATGAAACATTAAGCAAAATAAAACTCTAACACACATTCCAAAAGAAATAAATACCTTTAAACAAAATTTCTGTATATGATATGGAAAAAAACCTCAAATGAGAAATCAGAAAACTCACAACAGAAATAACCAAAAATGAAACAGGAAGGTAGAAAACAAGAGTTAAATGAACTCAGGAAAGAATTTGAGGAATAAAGACAAAGTCATCTTGAAGGTGAAATTACTCAAGGGAGAATAGGTTCAACTGAAGATTTATTTAAAAACGTTGAACAAAAGCATGAAAGGCCAAGAGTGAAAATAAAAATAGTAAGCAAAAAGGATGAGAGAGAAAGCGATGGACATAGAGGACACTCAGAGAAGAGCCAATATATGAATAATTGTAGTCCCTGAAGAAGAAAAACAAAATAATGGAACAGGACAAATATTTAAACCTATAATCCAAGAACTGTTTCCAGAAATAAAGTCTGAGTAGACTTGGATCCAGATTGGTCAGTTTCAAGACATATCCTAGTAAAACCATTAGACTTTAAATATGAAGAGGGGGTAAAAATCCCCAGGGCCTCTAGGCAAAGAGAGTCATTTAAAATTGGTTTGCAGCAGATGAAGGAGCAAACCACCAGACCAAACGAAGAGGAAACAGGCAGTCTACCTGAAAAAGAATTCAGAGTAATGACAGTAAAGATCCAAAATCTTGGAAATAGAATGGAGAAAATACAAGAAATGTTTAACAAGGACCTAGAAGAACCAAAGAGCAAACAAACAATGATGACAACACAATAAATGAAATTTAAAATTCTCTAGAAGGAATCAACAGAATAACTGAGGCAGAAGAGCGGATAAGTGACCTGGAAGACAGAATAGTGGAAATAACTACCACAGAGCAGAATAAAGAAAAAAGAATGAAAAGAACTGAGGACAGTCTCAGAGGCCTCTGGGACAACATTAAACACATCATCATTCCAATTATAGGGATCCCAGAAGAAGAAAAGAAAAAGAAAGGGTCTGATAAAATATTTGAAGAGATTATAGTTGAAAACTTCCCTAACATGGGAAAGGAAACAGTCAATCAAATCCAGGAAGCATAGAAAGTCCCATACAGGATAAATCCAAGGAGAAACAAAACAAGACACATATTAATCAAACTATCAAAAATTAAATATAAAGAAAGAATATTAAAAGCAGCAAGGGAAAAGCAACAAATAACATACAAGGGAATCCCCATAAGCTTAACAGCTGATCTTTCAGCAGAAACTCTGCAAGCCAGAAGGGAATGGCAGGACATAATTTAGTGATGAAAGGGAAAAACCTACAACCAAGATTACTCTGCCCAGCAAGGATCTCATTCAGACTTGACAGAGAAATAAAAACCTTTACAGACAAGCAAAAGTTAAGAGAATTCAGCAACACCAAGCTAGCTTTACAACAAACGCTAAAGGAACTTCTCTAGGCAGGAAACCACAAGAGATGGAAAAGACCTACAAAAACCCCAAACAATTAAGAAAACGGTAATAGGAACATACATATCAATAATTACCTTAAATGTAAATGGGTTAAATGCTCCAACCAAAAGACACAGACTGCCTGAATGAATACAAAAATAAGACCTGTATATATGCTGTCTACAAGAGACCCACTACAGACCTAGGGACACATACAGACTGAAAGTGAGGGGATGGAAAAAGATTCCATGCAATGGAAATCAAAAGAAAGCTGGAGTAGCAATTCTCATATCAGACAAAATAGACGTGAAAATAAAGACTATTACAAGAGACAAAGAAGGACACTACATAATGATCAAGGGGTCAATCCAAGAAGAAGATATAACAATTATAAATATTTATGCACCCAACATAGGAGCACCTCAATACATAAGGCAAATAGTAACAGCCATAAAAGGGGAAATCGACAGTAACACAATCATAGTAGGGGACTTTAACACCCCGCTTTCACCAATGGACAGATTATCGAAACTGAAAATAAATAAGGAAACCCAAGCTTTAAATGACACATTAAACAAGATGGACTTAATTGATATTTATAGGACATTCCATTCAAAACAACAGAATGCACTTTCTTCTCAAGTGCTCATGGAACATTCTCCAGGACAGATTGTATCTTGGGTTACAAATCAAGCCTTGGTAAATTTAAGAAAATTGAAATAGTATCATGTATCTTTTCTGACCACAACACTCTGAGACTAAATATCAATTACAGGAAAAAAACTGTAAAAAATACAAACACATGGAAGCTAAACAATACACTACTAAATAACCAAGAGATCACTGAAGAAATCAAAGAGGAAATCAAAAAAATACCTAGAAACAAATGACAATGAAAACACGATGACCCAAAACCTATGGGATGCAGCAAAAGCAGTTCTAAGAGGGAAGTTTATAGCAATACAATGCTACCTCAAGGAACAAGAAAAATCTCAAACAACCTAACCTTACACCTAAAGCAATTAGAGAAAGAAGAACAATAAAACCCCAAAGTTAGCAGAAGGAAAGAAATCATAAAGATCAGATCAGAAATAAATGAGGAAGAAGGAAACAATAGCAAAGATCAATAAAACTAAAAGCTGGTTCTTTTAGAAGATAAACAAAATTGATAAACCACTAGCCAGACTCATCAAGAAAAAAAGGGAGAAGACTCAAATCAACAGGATTAGCAATGAAAAAGGAGAAGTAACAACTGACAATGGAGAAATTCAAAGAATCATGAGGGATTACTACGAGCAACTATATGCCTATAAAATGGACAACCTGGAAGAAATGGACAAATTCTTAGAAAAGCACAACCTTCCGAGACTGAACCAGGAAGAAATAGAAAATATAAACTGATCAATCACAAGCACTGAACTGGAAACTGTGATTAAAAATCTTCCAACAAACAAAAGCCCAGGACCGGATGGCTTCACAGGCAAATTCTATCAAACATTTAGAGAATAGCTAACACCTATCCTTCTCAAACTTTTCCAAAATATAGCAGAGGAACACTCCCAAATTCATTCTACAAGGCCACCATCACCCTGATACCAAAACCAGACAAAGATGTCACACAAAAAAACTACAGGCCAATATCACTGATGAACATAGATGCAAAAATCCTCAACAAAATAGCAAACAGAATCCAACAGCACATTAAAAGGATCATACAACATGATCAAGTAGGCTTTATCCCAGGATTGCAAGGATTCCTCAATATATGCAAATCAATCAATGAGATATGCCATATTAACAAAGTGAAGGAAAAAAAAACATGATAATCTCAATAGATGCAGATAAAGCTTTTGACAAAATTCAACACCCATGTACGATAAAAACTCTCCAGAAAGTAGGCATAGAGGGAACCTACCTCAACATAATAAAGACCATATATGACAAACCCACAGCCAACATTGTTCTCAATGGTGAAAAACTGAAACCATTTCCTCTAAAATCAGGAACAAGACAAGGATGCCTACTCTCACCACAATTATTCAACAAAGTTTTGGAAGTTTTAAGCCACAGCAATCAGAGAAGAAAAAGAAATAAAAGGAATCCAAATCAGAAAAGAAGTCAAACTGTCACTGTTTGCAGATGACATGATACTATACATAGAGAATCCTAAAGATGCTACCAGAAAACTACTAGAGCTAACCAATGAATCTGGTAAAGTAGTGGGATACAAAATTAATGTACAGAAATCTCTTGCATTCCTATACACTAATGATGAAAAATCTGAAAGAGAAATTAAGAAAACACTCCCATTTACCATTGCAACAAAAAGAATAAAATACCTAGGAATAAACCTACCAAGCGAGACAAAAGACCTGTATGCAGAAAACTGTAAGACACTGATGAAAGAAATTAAAGATGATACCAACAGATGGAAAGATATACCATGTTCTTGGATTGGAAGAATCAACATTGTGAAAAGGACTATACTACCCAAAGAAATCTACATATTAAATGCAATCCCTATGAAACTACCAATGGCATTTTTCACAGACTAGAGCAAAAAATTTCACAATTTGTATGGACACACAAAAAAACCCCAAATAGCCAAAGCAATCCTGAGAAAGAAAAACAGAGCTGGAGGAATCAGGCTCCCTGACTTCAGACTATACTACAAAGCTACAGTAATCAAGACAGTATAGTACTGGCACAAAAACAGAAATACAGATCAATGGAACAGGATAGAAAGCCCAGAGGTAAACCCACATACATATGGTCACCTTATCTTTGATAAAGGAGGCAAAAATATACAGCGGAGAAAAGACAGCCTCTTCAGTAAGTGGTGCTGGGAAAACTGGACAGCTACATGTAAAAGAATGAAATTAGAACACTAACACCATACACAAAAATAAACTCAACTTGGATTAAAGACCTAAATGTAAGCCCAGACACTATAAGACTCTTAGTAGAAACATAGGAAGAACACACTTTGACATAAACCACAGCAAGATCCTTTCTGACCCACCTCCTAGAGAAAGGGAAATAAAAACAAAAATAAACAAATGGGACCTAATGAAACTTAAAAGCTTTTGCACAAAGGAAACCATAAACAAGATGAAAAGACAACCCTCAGGATGGGAGAAAATATTTGCAAATGAAGCAACTGACAAAGGATTAATCTCCAAAATATACAAGCAGCTCAAGCAGCTCAATATCAATAAACAAACAACCCAATCCAAAAATGGGCAGAAGATCTAAATAGACATTTCTCCAAAGGAGATATACAGATTGCCAACAAACACATGAAAGGATGCTCAACATCACTCATCATTAGAGAAACGCAAATCAAAACTACAACGAGGTTTCACCTCACACCAGTCAGAATGGCCATCATCAAAAACTCTACAAACAATAAATGCTGGAGAGGATTTGGAGAAAAGGGAACCCTCTTGCACTGTTGGTGGGAATGTAAATTGATATAGTCACTATGGAGTTTCCTTAAAAAACTAAAAATAGGGCTTCCCTGGTGGCACAGTGGTTGAGAATCTGCCTGCTAATGCAGGGGACACGGGTTCGAGCCCTGGTCTGGGAAGATCCCACATGCCGCAGAGCAGCTAGGCCCATGAGCCACAATTACTGAGCCTGCGCGTCTGGAGCCTGTGCTCCGCAACAAGAGAGGCCGCGATAGTGAGAGGCCCGTGCACTGTGATGAAGAGTGGCCTTCACTTGCCACAACTAGAGAAAGCCCTCGCACAGAAACGAAGACCCAACACAGCCATAAATAAATAAATAAATAATTAAAAAACCAAAAAACAAAAAACAAAAAAAACTAAAAATAGAACTACCGTATGACCCAGCAATCCCACTACTGGGCATACACCCTAAGAAAACCATAATTCAAAAAGAGTCATGTACCACAATGTTCACTGCAGCACTCTTTACAATAGCTAGGACATGGAAGCAACCTAAGTGTCCATTGACAGGTGAATGGATAAAGATGTGGCACATATATAGAATGGAATATTACTCTGCCATAAAAAGAAACGAAATGGAGTTATTTGTAGTGAGGTGGATGGACATAGAGTCTGTCATACAGAGTGAAATAAGTCAGAAAGAGAAAAACACCATATGCTAACGCATATATATGGAATCTAAAAAAAAAAAAAAAGGTTCTGATGAACCTAGGGGCAGGACAGGAATAAAGATGCAGACGTAGAGAATGGACTTGTGGACATGGGGAAGGGGAAGGGGAAGCTAGGATGAAGTGAGAGAGTAGCACTGACATACGTACACTATCAAATGTAAAATAGCTAGTGGGAAGCAGATGCATCACACGGGGAGATCAGCTCAGTGCTTTGTGACCACCTAGAGGGGTGGGATAGGGAGGGTGGGAAGGAGACACAAGAGGGAGGGCATATAGGGTATATGTATACACATAGCTGATTCACTTTGTTATACAGCGGAAACTAACACAATATTGTAAAGCAATTATACTCAAATAAAGATGTTAAAAAAAAAACATCAGGTTGCCATTAGAATTCTCAACAACAACATACAAAGTAAGACAAGGAGAACAGCATTTTCAAGAAATGCAAAGAAAAAGCATAACCCAAGGATTTTATATTCAGCTAACCTGTACTTTTAGAATCAACGCTATTGAAAGTTTTTAAGCATGCGAGAACTCAGGGAATATGGCAGGTAAGAGTGCTTCCTGAGAAATCCGTGGAAGAATGAGTTTTATCCAATTAAGAGATGATGGAAAACGATAGACTACAGCTGTACATATATTGTAACTGTAGATCCAAGACTATGACAAAGGTAGAGACAGTGGTGGCAGAATATGTAGAATTTATGTACTTTGACAATGTAGAAACTGCAATTTTTTTAAATAAGAGAAAAAAAACCGAGAAAGAATAAGCTCATTGATTGTCATTTAAATAATAGTAGTCAAAGATATTTAAACCTAACAAATCAAATTGTAAAAAGTTAGGATAAAGGTAACTATGGCCACCTGTATAAACAGTTTTATGGTGCTATCTCTCGGAAAAAATTCCAATCTTTTCATACCCAAGGAAATACGAACTCCAAAGGAACAAGATAAATAAATACAGTAAATATAACAATGCACACAGTAAATATAAGAAAACAATATGACAATTAAAATCAAACATTAGACATATCAATAAATGAGTGGGCTTGATTCATCTATTAATATTTAAAGAAAAGATGTTCAAGTTGACTTATAAAGCAAAACCCAACTTGGCTGCACACAACAGACAGATTTAAAACAAAGTGACTCAGAAATGTTAAGAAACAGGAATGGTGTACCAGTCAGGGTTCAATATATTACAAAGCCACAGTAATCAAAACAGTGTAGTGCTTGCATAAACACAGACATAAAGAACAGATGAAACAGAAGAGAACAGAAGAGAGAGAACAATGGAACAGAAGAGAGAGTCCAAAAATAAACCCTTGTGTATGTTTTCAAATGATCTTCAAGAAGGGTGCCAAGAACACATAATGGGGAAAGGACAGTCTCTTCAAAAAGTGGTCCTAGGAAACTGGATACCCACATGACAAAGAATAAAGTTGGACAATTACCTTATATCATATACAAAAAATTAATTCAGAAAGGATTAAAGATTTTAACATAAGACCTAAAACAATAAAACTCCTAGAAGAAAACATGGGAAAAGCTTGATGACATTAGACTTGGCAATGATTTCTTGAATATGACACCAAAAGCACAGGCAACAAAAGCAAAAATACACAAATTGGACTAGAAACTTCTACACATCAAAGGAAATAATCAAGAGTTAAATGACAATATACATGGGAGAAAATATTTGCAAATCATATATTTAAAAAGGGATTAATAGCCAGAATATATAAAGAACTCCTACAATTCAAAAACAAACAAAAAACCAATCATGAGATTAAAATATGGGCAAGGGACCTGAATAGATATTTCACCAAAGAAGATGTACAAATGGCTAACAAGGCTGTTATGATACTCAACATTTGTTTTTGTTTTGGCTGCTAACAAGGCTGAAATGATACTCAACATCACTAGTCATTAGAGAAATACAAATCAAAACCACAATGAGATATCATCTCATACCCATTATGACGGCCATTGTAGGAAAAACAAAAAATAACAAGTATTGAGGATGTGGAGAAACTGGAACCCTTATGTCTTACTGCTGGGAAAGTAAAATGGTGGGGCCACTATGGAAAACAGTATGACAGTTCCTCAAGAAAATTTAAAATTAAAAAAAAAAAATTACAAATAGGGCTTCCCTGGTGGCGCAGTGGTTGAGAATCTGCCTGCCAATGCAGGGGACACGGGTTCGAGCCCTGGTCTGGGAAGATCCCACATGCCGCGGAGCAACTAGGCCCGTGAGCCACAACTACTGAGCCTGCGCTCCGCAACAAGAGAGGCTGCGATAGTGAGAGGCCCGCGCATCGCGATGAAGAGTGGCCCCCACTTGCCACAACTAGAGAAAGCCCTCGCACAGAAACAAAGACCCAACACAGCCAAAAATAAATAATAAATAAAAATTAAAAAAAAATTACAAATAAAATTACCTTATGATTCAGCAATCCTACTTCTGGGTATATACACAAACAAATTGAAAACAAGATCTCTAAGACATATTTGCACACCCATGTTCATTGCAGCAATATTCGTAATAACCAAGAGGTGGAAACAACATGAATATCCATCAGTAGATGAATGAATAAAGAAAATGTGGTCTATCCATACAATGGAATATTATTTAGTCTTTAAAAAGAAGGAAATCCTGTCACTTGCTACAACATGGATGAACTTTGACATTAGGCTAAATGAAATAAACCAGTCACAAAAAGACAAATACTGTATAATTTCACTTATATAAGGTATCTAAAGTAGTCAAATTTGTAGCAATAGAAAGTAGAATGGTGGTTACCAGAGGCTGGGGGAGGGGGAAATATATTGTTGTGAATATACTTAACAATACTGAACAGTACAGTTAAAAATGATTAAGATAATAAATTTTTATAATAAAGTAATACTGTGAGTTTAATAAACCAATTTATGATTTTTAAATATTTTTAAACTACTGTAATATTCAGGAAAAAGTAAACCATTGAAAAAGCATATAGGGTGACATCAGCAAATTGACAGAGTAGGCAGATCCAACCTCTTATGCCCACACAGAAACATCAAGAAACAAACCGCAAAACCAAGTTTGTCAGAACTCTGGAAAACAGTCAAAGATTTACAGCAACCAAGAACATGCTGAATTTAAAAAAAAAAAAAAGCAAGTTGAAAACTTTAGGAAATATTTGTGGCATTTTTACTTGCTGCTGTCCCACCCCCTTTCCAGCATAGGGCAGTCTTGAAACAGTGCTAGCCTGTGTTATGGGCACCTCCTGTCTGGTTCTGAGGGAGCAGAGCAGACTCTAGTCACAAAGTATTGCTTATGTCTGTTGTAACCTGTCTAAGGGATACCTGAAGGACTTACAGAAGGCGTTCATCTCTGTTTTACCTAACTCAGAACTCAGGCTGGAAAAGTAGTTGGCTTTGACTGAAAATACTGCAAGGAGAACTAACAACCCACAAACACCTGGGGGAAAATGTTACAGGCAAAATATATAACAGTCAGGATACCTAAAGCATGGGAGGAAAAGCTGGGGGACATTCTTTGGGAGATTAAGACATTCAAAAAACTCATGTAGGGCTTCCCTGGCAGCACAGTGGTTAAGTATCTGCCTGCCAATGCAGGGGACACGGGTTTGAGCCCTGTTCTGGGAAGGTCCCACATGCCATGGAGCAACTAAGCCCGTGCGCCACAACTACTGAGCCTGCGCTCTAGAGCCCACAAGCCACAACTACTGAAGCCCACGTGCCTAGAGCCCGTGCTCCACAACAAGAGAAGCCACCACAATGAGAAGCACGCACACCGCAAATGAAGAGTAGCCCCCACTCGCTGCAACTAAAGAAAGCCCGTGCACAGCAACAAAGACCCAAAGCAGCCAAAACAAAAACAAAAACAAAAACATGTATATGGGGTAATTTAGGTAATCTAGGCTATGTGCATGCCTAGATTAAGACACATATTTAGAAAAGTGTTGGGGAGACCCCAAATTTTCACTTCACAGTTATCCGTAGGTTCAGGGCAAGCATGGTATTGAAGGAGGGCCCCGACATAGAACTGGATCTGCAAAGATTGGAAGAGGTTTTTTTTCTTTTTGGTTTGCTTGTTTTTAGTTATTTTTTTAAGCTTCTGGCATTCAAAGAAATCTCTGTCAAAACATTAGGTGAACGTGAGCTAAAGGAACACAGACCTCAGCGACAACACATGACAAGGAATACATCTTCTCAAAAACAGATTGGAAAAGTAACTAAACAAATGGACTACTACAGCCTTCAATAATTATAATAAAACAAACATAAAGCCCCTAGCAAACCCTGGAGAAAGGCAAGAATCTAATCTCCAGTGATACCACACTATAATATTCAAGTATCAAGTTTTTGATAACAACAACAAAAAAATCACAGGGCATACAAAGAAACAGGAAGTATGACCCATTGAAAGGAACAACATTAATTGAAAGTAACTATCCCTGAGAAATTCCAGACATTGGATATACTAGAAAAAGACTAAAATAACTGTTTTTAATAGGCTTAAAGAGCTGAAGAAAAACATGGACAAAGAAATAATGGAAATCAGGAAAATGTATGATCAAAATGCAAATACCAACAAAAAGAAATTATAAAAAGGAACCAAACAGAAATTTTGGAGCTGAAAAGCACAACAACTGAAACGAAAAATTAACTAGAAGGGTTCAACAAATTATCTGATCAGGCAGAGGAAAGAATCCACAAAGATGAAGACAAGAAAATTTAAATTACCCAGTCTGAGGAACAGAAAGAAAAAGAATGAAGAAAAGTGAATAGGCCCAAGAGACCTGAGACACCATCAAGTGGACCAACATATAGATTATGGGAGTCAAACAGAAAGGAGAAGAAAGATTATAGAAAAAATTAAGGGCTGAAAACTTCCCAAATCTGAAGAAAGACAATGTATCTATAAATCTAAAAAACTCGAAAACATCCAAGTACTTTAAATTCAGAGAGATCTTCACTGAAAGACACTATAATCAAACTACTGAAAGTCACAATGAGGGAATCTTAAAAGCAGTGAGAAAATCAACACATGCAAGGAACCCTCAATGAGATTATCAACTGATCTCTCATCAGAATCCAGGGAGGCCAGAAGGCAGTGGGATGATACATTTGTAATGCTGAAAGAAAAAAACTTGTCAACTGAGATTTGTATATTCAGAAAAACTGTGAACCAAAAATTATGATATACCCAGATTAAAAAAAAAAAACTCAGGGAGCTTGTTACCACTAGACCTGGTCTACAAGAAATAGTGAAGGAAGACATTCATGGTGAAATGAAAGAACGTTAGACAATAACTTAAACCCATATGAAGAAATAAATATCTTTGTTAAGTGTAAAAAATGGGCAAATACAAAAATCAATATTATTGTAATTTTGGTTTGTATCTCCACTTTTTATTTTCTACAGGATTTAAAAAACAAAGGTATAAAAATAATTATAAAGCTATATTATTGGAAATACAGTGTATAAAGATATAATTTGTGACATCAATAAAGGATGGGGGATAGAACTGCATAGGAGTAGAGTTTCTGTATGCTATTTAAGTTAATATCAATTCAAATTAGAATGTTATAACTTTGGGTTGCTCTATGTAATGCACATAGTAACCACAAAGAAAATAATCTGTAGAAAAGGAAATGAGGATATGAAAAGGAAATCAAAAGTTGTCACTCCAAATGAGGATATGAAAAGGAAATCAAAAGTTGTCACTCCAAATTATGAACTAAACACAATAGAAAGCAGTAATGGAGGAAATGAGGGACAAAAAGCTACAAGACATACAGAAAACAAATTAGAAAATGGCAGAAGTCCTATCAGTAATTACTTTATATACAAAAAGATTAAAATTTCCAATGAAAGGCAGGTAATGGCAGAAAAAAGAAACGTATTTTGAATTCTAAAATTTCAAAGAAAAGAAATTAAAAAACCCATGATGCCTTGGGTACACAAGATTGGTTCAACATTTGAAAGTTAATGTAATTCATCACATCAACAGGCTGAAGAAGAAAAATCACATAATTATATTAGTAGATTCAGAAAAAGTATTTGACAAAAATGAACTCTGATTCATGATAAAAACTCTCAACAAACTTAGAGAAGAACAAACATCTACTAAAAGCCTACAGCTAACATCACACTTGTTGGTGAAACACTGGAAGGTTTGCCACTAAGATCAGGAACAAGACAAGGATGTCCCCACAAACCACTACTTTTCAACATCATATTAGGAGTCCTAGCTAATGCAGTAAGGTAAGAAAATGAAATAAGAGTAATACAGACTAAGAAGAAAGAAATAAAACTGTCTTAGTTTGCAGCTGACACGATAATCCATGCAGAACATAAGAACTGACAGCAACAAAAAATCTGGAACTTATGATTATTATAGCAAGGTTGCAAGAGACAAGGTTGATATACAAAAGTCAATCAGTTTCCTACATACCACCAATGTACAAGTGGAATTTGAAATTAAAAATCATAATACCGGTTCTCTCATGCCATTTTGGACTTGCTCAACACAGCTCTGCTCGTCCTGGAGAGCTCAATTATGATATTTCAGAGCCTTTGAAATATGTGTGCACACACACATATAAATAAATATATATGTCAACATAGTTTAAGAAACATTGTTAAAGAAGGAATAGTGCTCCAGAGGGCAGAGAGCAGAAGCAAGAAGAACTACAATCCTGCAGCATGTGGAACAAAAACCATATTCACAGAAAGACAGACAAGATGAAAAGGCAGAGGGCTATGTACCAGATGAAGGAACAAGATAAAACCCCAGAAAAACAACTAAATGAAGTGGAGATAGGCAACCTTCCAGAAAAAGAATTCAGAATAATGATAGTGTAGAGGATCCAGGACCTCGGAAAAACAATGGAGGCAAAGATCGAGAAGATGTAAGAAATGTTTAACAAAGACCTAGAAGAATTAACGAACAAACAGAGATGAACAATACAATAACTGAAAACTACACTAGAAGGAATCAATAGCAGAATAACTGAGGCAGAAAAACGGATAAGTGACCTGGAAGACAGAATGGTGGAATTCACTGCTGCAGAACAGAATAAAGAAAAAAGAATGAAAAGAAATGAAGACAGCCTAAGAGACCTCTGGGACAACATTAAATGCAACAACATTCGCATTATAGGGGTCCCAGAAGGAGAAGAGAGAGAGAAAGGACCTGAGAAAATATTTGAAGAGATTATAGTTGAAAACTTCCCTAACATGGGAAAGGAAATAGCCACCCAAGTCCAGGAAGCGCAGTGAGTCCCATACAGGATAAACGCAAGGAGAAACACGCCGAGACACACAGTAATCAAACTGGCAAACATTAAAGACAAAGAAAAATTACTGAAAGCAGCAAGGGAAAAATGACAAATAACATACAAGGGAACTCCCATAAGGTTAACAGCTGATTTCTCAGCAGAAACTCTACAAGCCAGAAGGGAGTGGCATGATACACTTAAAGAGATGAAAGGGAAGAACCTACAACCAAGATTACTCTACCCAGCAAGGATCTCGTTCAGATTCAATGGAGAAATCAAAAGCTTTACAGACAAGCAAAAGCTAAGAGAATTCAGCACCACCAAACCAGCTCTAAAACAAATGCTAAAGGAACTTCTCTAAGTGGGAAACACGAGAGAAGAAAAGGATCTACAAAAACGAACCCAAAACAATTAAGAAAATGGTCATAGGAACATACATATCGATAATTACCTTAAACGTGAATGGATTAAATGCTCCAACCAAAAGACACAGGCTTGCTGAATGGATACAAAAACAAGACCCATATATATGCTGTCTACAAGAGACCCACTTCAGACCTAGGGACAAATACAGACTGAAAGTGAGGGGATGGAAAAAGATATTCCATGCAAATGGAAATCAAAAGAAAGCTGGAATAGCTATACTCATATCAGATAAAATAGACTGTAAAATAAAAAATGTTACAAGAGACAAGGAAGGACACTACATAATGATCAAGGGATCAATCCAAGAAGAAGATATAACAATTATAAATCTATATGCACCCAACAGAGGAGCACCTCAATACATAAGGCAACTGCTAACAGCTATAAAAGAGGAAATCGACAGTAACACAATAATAGTGGGGGACTTTAACACCTCACTTACACCAATGGACAGATCATCCAAAATGAAAATAAATAAGGAAACAGAAGCTTTAAATGACACAATGGACCAGATAGATTTAATTGATATTTATAGGACATTCCATCCAAAAACAGCAGATCACACTTGCTTCTCAAGTGCGCACGGAACATTCTCCAGGATAGATCACATCTTGGGTCACAAATCAAGCCTCAGTAAATTTAAGAAAACTGAAATCATATCAAGCATCTTTTCTGACCACAACGCTATGAGATTAGAAATGAATTACTGGGAAAAAAACGTAAAAAACACAAACACATGGAGGCTAAACAATACGTTACTAAATAACCAAGAGGTCACTGAAGAAATCAAAGAGGAAATAAAAAAATACCTAGAGACAAAAGACAATGAAAACACGACGATCCAAAACCTAAGGGATGCAGCAAAAGCAGTTCTAAGAGGGAAGTTTATAGCTATACAAACCTACCTCAAGAAACAAGAAAAATCTCAAGTAAACAATCTAACCTTACACCTAAAGGAACTAGAGAAAGAAGAACAAACAAAACCCAAAGTTAGCAGAAGGAAAGAAATCATAAAGATCAGAGAAAAAATAAATGAAATAGAAACAAAGAGAACAATAGCAAAGATCAATAAAACTAAAAGCTGGTTCTTTTAAAAGATAAACAAAATTGATAAACCATTAACCAGACTCATCAAGAAAAAGAGGGAGAGGACTCAAATCAATAAAATTAGAAATGAAAAAGGAGAAGTTACAACAGACACAGCAGAAATACAAAGCATCCTAAGAGACTACTACTACAAGCAACTCTATGCCAATAAAATGGACAACCTAGAAGAAATGGACAATTTCTTAGAAAGGTATAACCGTCCAAGACTGAACCAGGAAGAAACAGAAAGCATGAAGAGACCAATCACAAGTAATGAAATTGAACCTGTGATTAAAAATCTTCCAACAAACAAAAGTCCAGGACCAGATGGCTTCACAGGTGAATTCTATCAAACATTTAGAGACGAGATAACACCTATCCTTCTCAAACTCTTCCAAAAAGTTGCAGAAGAAGGAACACTTCCAAACTCTTTCTATGAGGCCACCATCACCCTGATACCAAAACCAGACAAAGATACTACAAAAAAAGAAAATTACAGACCAATATCACTGATGAATATAGATGCAAAAATCCTCAACAAAATACTAGCACACAGAATCCAACAACACATTAAAAGGATCATACACCATGATCAAGTGGGATTTATCCCAGGGATGCAAGGATTCTACAATATACGCAAATCAATCAATGTGATACATCATATTAACAAACTGAAAGAGAAAAACCATATGATCATCTCAATAGATGCAGAAAAAGCTGTTGACAAAATTCAACACCCATTTATGATAAAAACTCTCCAGAAAGTGGGCATAGAGGGAACCTACCTCAACATAATAAAGGCCATATATGACAAACCCACAGCAAACATCATTCTCAAGGGTGAAAAACTGAAAGCATTTCCTCTAAGATGAGTAACGAGACAAGGATGTCCACTGTCACCACTATAATTCAACATAGTTTTGGAAGTCCGAGCCACGGCAATCAGAGAAGAAAAAGAAATAAAAGGAATACAAATTGGAAAAGAAGAAGTAAAACTGTCACTGTTTGCAGATGACATGATACTATACATAGAGAATCTTAAAAATGCCACCAGAAAACTACTAGAGCTAATCAATGAATTTGGTAAAACTGCAGGATACAAAATTAATGCACAGAAATCTCTTGCATTCCTATTCACTAATGATGAAAAATCTGAAGGAGAAATTACGGAAACACTCCCATTTACCACTGCAACAAAAAGAATAAAATACCTAGGAATAAACCTACCTAGGGAAACAAAAGACCTGTATGCAGAAAACTATAAGACACTGATGAAAGAAATTAAAGATGATACCAACAGATGGAGAAATATACCATGTTCTTGGATTGGAAGAATCAATATTGTGAAAATGACTGTACTACCCAAAGCAATCTACAGATTCAATGCAATCCCTATCAAATTACCAATGGCATTTTTTACAGAACTAGAACAAATCATCTTAAAATTTGTATGGAGACACAAAAGACCCCGAATATCCAAAGCAGTCTTGAGGGAAAAAAATGGAGCTGGAGGAATCAGAATCCCTGACTTCAGACTATACTACAAAGCTACAGTAATCAAGACAATATGGTACTGGCACAAAAACAGAAACATAGATCAATGGAACAAGATACAAAGCCCAGAGATAAACCCACGCACCTATGGTCAACTAACCTATAACAAAGGAGGCAAAGATATACAATGGAGAAAAGACAGTCTCTTCAATAAGTGGTGCTGGGAAAATTGGACAGCTACATGTAAAAGAATGAAATTAGAGCACTCCCTAACACCATACACAAAAATAAACTCAAAATGGATTCGAGACCTAAATGTAAGACCAGACACTATAAAACTCTTAGAGGAAAACATAGAAAGAACACTCTTTGACATAAATCACAGCAAGATCTTTTTTGATCCACCTCCTAGAGTAATGGAAATAAAAACAAAAATAAACAAATGGGACCTAATGAAACTTCAAAGCTTTTGCACAGCAAAGGAAACCATAAACAAGACGAAAAGACAACTCTCAGAATGGGAGAAAATATTCGCAAACGAATCAACGGACAAAGGATTAATCTCCAAAATATATAAACAGCTCATGCAGCTCAATATTAAAGAAACAAACAACCCAATCCAAAAGTGGGCAGAAGACCTAAATAGACATTTCTCCAAAGAAGACATACAGATGGCCAAGAAGCACATGAAAAGCTGCTCAACATCACTGATTATTAGAGAAATGCAAATCAAAACTACAATAAGGTATCACCTCACACCAGTTAGAATGGGCATCATCAGAAAATCTGCAAACAACAAATGCTGGAGAGGGGTGGAGAAAAGGGAACCCTCTTGCACTGTTGGTGGGAATGTAAACTGATACAGCCACTATGGAGAACAGTATGGAGGTTCCTTAAAAAACTAAAAATAGAATTAGCATATGATCCAGCAATCCCACTACTGGGCATATACGCAGAGAAAACCATAATTCAAAAAGACACATGCACCCCAATGTTCACTGCAGCACTATTTACAATAGCCAGGTCATGGAAGCAACCTAAATGCCCATCAACAGACGAATGGATAAAGAAGATGTGGTACATATATATAATGGTATATTACTCTGCCATAAAAAGGAATGAAATTGGGTCATTTGTAGAGGCGTGGGTGGACCTAGAGACTGTCATACAGAGTGAAGTAAGTCAGAAAGAGAAAAACAAATATCGTATATTAATGCATGTATGTGGAACCTGGAAAAATGGTACAGATGAGCAGGTTTGCAGCGCGCAAGTTGAGACACAGATGTAGAGAAAAAACGTACGGACACCAAGGGGGGAAAACCACGGTGGGGTGGGGATGGTGGTGTGCTGAATTGGGCGACTGGGATTGACATGTATACACTGATGTGTATAAAATTGATGACTAATAAGAACGTGCAGTATAAAAAAACAAACAAAGAAACAAACAGAACAACTAATACTAAACTTTCTTTGGATTATTTGTATGGAAATATGTTAATATAAATGTTTCAGACATTACATGAAATTTCTAAAAATCTTATGTGTTCTGGTATAATGTTATAAGTCATAATTCTAGTTATTACTTTAAAAGGTATATCTCAGAAATAACTAAATTTCCTTGTCAATTGCATTATTATGAACTTTCATCAAATCTTTAACCGTGGTCATTTTTAAGTCTTTTGTCATTTACAGACAGTTCTGGGTGTACTCTGATGCTTTTGCAAAAATGTTCCTATAAAAGGGTTTCATGTTCAAGGAATTCATGGAAAAGACTCTGACAAGTACAGGTTTCTGGTAACTGACTATACTGCTGAACTGAATGAATAAGCATTTTCAGAACTCTAATGGAAAACTGATGAATTTATAAAAGTGCTAACAAAAGATCAAGATGAAAAAAAAATTAATTACATGGGACTGAGTGAACTGATGAATATGATTATAATTTTTGTAACTTCCTGTTTGAATGAAAAAAAAATCCCAGAAGGACTCAGAGGCAAAAAATATACAAATCAATTTTCACTGCAAAGTTAAGGAGCTGTTACAGTGGAGGATTACTGGACTGAATGTCAATATTATGACATAGTATGAGTGTGTTTCGTGCTTGGTAATTGCAATCATTGTTGCTTTTGTTGTGGTCATCCATTTACAATGCTTGGTGTCAGTTTATTTATCTCTTGTAAAAATAAAATACAGTGTGTGTGTGTGAAAAAAAAAAAGAAGGAATAGTGCTACTAGTTGCAACCAGAATATATAGTGTTATCATGAATATTAAAAATTATACATGAATTCCATAAAGTTGTATCTGTTATGGCCTTTCAGAGATAAAAATTTCAAAATGCATTCTAATATAATTAAAGCACTAAGTTAATCAAAATCCTTTTATATTATACAGAAAAAAAACCTCTACTAAATACATTTCCTATAAGAAAAAAAAATCATAATACCATTAAGAGGGGGATCACAATGGCAGAGAAAGAGGACATGAAGCTCACCTCCCCCCACAAACACATCAAAGAAACATCTACATGTGGAACAATTTTCACAAAAAAGTAACTGGAAACTGGCAGAAGATCTCCTATACAACTAAAGCTGCAAGAAAGATCTCCACATAACCTAGTTGGAAGGGAAAATAAACGAGCATCAGTTTGGGACTGGTGCCCCTGGGAGAAATCTGTAAGGAAGAGAAGGTCCACACAGTGGACACTTGCCATGGGGAGGGAGCAGTTGGCCTCACAACCTGGGCATCCCAGACCTAGAGTCCTGCATAGAAGAGAAAAGCCCCCTAGCCTTCTGGGAAATCTGCTAAGACAGATAGAAGGGCTGGAGAAGCCTAGGCTCTACTCACAAGGAGTGCACGCACACTGGTTTGCTAACAACCAGGGCAGAGAGAGCCCTGCATTGGCAGCTGCTGCCTCACCACAATTCCCAATCTGAAGGGGTGAACACCCCATCTCCATTCAATCCACACCACAGCTTCAAACGAGATCAGTGCAAAGATTTGATCTAGCTATGCAGAGACAGACTGGGGCACCTGAGGTGTGATCCAGGCGGAACCAGGGCAGAGCAGTGACAATGAAAGAGCAAAGAGGAAGCCCTGTATCACATCCAACACAGGCTCTACACACCACAACACCAATCACACCCCCATCAAGGGTATAATGGCTAGCACACTCTGAGGAAAGACGCAGCTGGCATCCAAATCAAAACCAGCCCTCGCACCAATAATACTGGACACACACATTCTACACGTGAATGCTCCAACATAAAAACACCCCTTTGAGTCCACAGGACATAACTATTTCTCCTAAATTCATAGAGAAAGGGAAATTTAAGTTAAATGAAAAAGCAGAGGAACTACTTGCAATTGAAAGAACAAGAGAAATCCCCTGAAAGAATAATGAAAAAGACCTCATCAGTCTACTAGATCCCAAATTAAAAAGGAGGTAATAAAAATGCTAAAGGATTTAAGAAAGATTATTGATAGAAATGAGGATCACAGTGACAAGAAACTAAAAACTACAAAGATGAACCAAGCAAAATTAGTTAGTTGAATTTCCGAGATAAAAACCAATCAAGAAGCAATAAAAAGCAAACTAAATGACACAGAAGAATAAATAAGTAACCTGGAAGATAGAATAATGGAAAACACCCAATCAGAAGAGCAGACAGAAAGACCAATTAAAAAAAAAAAAAGCAACATATAAGATCTATGGAATAATACAAAGCATGATAGGCGTTCCAGAAGGAGGAGAGAGAGAAGGGGATTGAAAATATATTTGAAGAAATTATGGCTTAAAACTTCCCAAAACGAAAGAAGGAAACATGTCCAAATACAGGAAGCAGAGAGGGTCCCAAAAGATGAACCTAAACACACCCACATCAAGACATGTCATAATTAAAATGACAAAAGTTTAAGATAAAGAGAGAATTCTAAAGTCAGCAAGAGATAAAGAGTCAATTACAAGGGAACCTTCATATGGCTATCAGCTGTTTCTCTGCAGAAAGTCTGCGGGTCAGAAGGGAGTGGCATGATATATTCAAAGTCCTGAAAGGGAAAAAATCTGAAGCCTAGGATACTCTACCCAGCAAGATTTATCATTTAGAATAGAAGGAGAGATAAAGAATTTCTCAGACAAGCAAAAACTAAAATAATTCAGCAATACTATATCTACCCTAAAAGAAATATTGAAGGGTTTTCTCTAAATTGAAAAGAAGAATCTATAGGAAAGGGAAAAACACAACAGGAAAGGTAAATATATAAAAGGAATGAAGATCAAAAATATTTTGTAAATGTGATTATAACCACAATTAACAGCAAAAGGATAAGTGTGAAGATATAAAATAGGACATCAAAATCACAAAATATGGGGGAGGGAAGTATAATAATGTAGATCTTTTAGAATGTGTTTGAACATATATGACTATCAGTTTAAAGCAAGTAGATATAATTATGGGTCAACATACTTGAACTCCATCATAACCTCAAATCAAAAAGATACAAAAGATTCATAAAAACCAAAAAGAAAAGAACTCAAGCATAGTACAAAAGAAAATCATTAAACCACAAAAGGAAAAACAAAAAGAAGAAGGAATGAACAAAAAAAAACTACAAAAACAACTGGAAAACAAAGATTAAAATGGCAATAAATACATAACTACCAATAATTACTTTAAATGTCAAAAGGCTAAATGCTCTGATCAAAAGACTTAAAGTGGCAGGTTGGATAACAAAACAAGAACCTACAATAGGCTGCCTACAAGAGACTAACTTCAGGGCAAAAGACACACACAGATGGAAAGTGAGGAATGGAAAAACGTATTTCATGCAAATGGAAACAAGAAAGCAGTGGTAGCAATACTCATATCAGACAAGATAGACTTTAAGAAAAGGTCATAAAGAAAAAAAGAACTACACTTCAATAAAAATCAATCAAAAAAACAAAACAAAGAAAAGAAGAATATTATGTAATGATATGGGATAAATACAAGAAGAGGATATTATACTTGTTAACATACATGCACCCAACATGGGAGGACTTAAATATATAAAACAAATATTATCAGAGAAAGGGAGATATTGTCAGGAGTATAATAATATTAGGAGACATTAGCACCCCATTGACATCAATGTATAGATCATCTAGATAGAAAATCAAAAAGGCAACAGAGGTCCTAAATGATACAATACAGTTGGACTTAATTGATATCTACAGGACACTACATCCAATTAAAACAAAAAACCAAAAAGAAAAAACAGAATATGCATGTTTTTCGAGTCTTCATGGAATGTTCTTTAGTATAGACCACATACTAGGCCACAAAACAAACCTCAACAAATTTAAGAGGATAGAAATTATTTCAAGATTATTTCAAGATTATTACCTTTTTTTGACTACAACAGTATGAAACTAGAAATCGATCACAGAAAGAAAAATGAGAAAAGAAGGAACATGGAGAGCAAAAAAACGTGCTACTAAAAAACCTATGGGTCAATGATGAAATCAAAGAATAAATCAGAAAATACCTCAAGACAAAAAAAATGGAAATATAACCTTACAAAATCCATGGGATGCAGCAAAAGAAGTTCAATGAGGGAAGTTCACAGCAATACTGGCCTTCCTCACTAAACAAGAAAAACCCGAAATAAGCAACCTAATTTACCACCTGAAAGAATAGAAAAAGAAAAACAAAACCCAAAGTCAGCAGAAGGGAGGAAATAATAAAGATCAGAGAGGAATTAAATTAAATACAGTTCCAGAAAAACAATAGAAAAGATCAGTAAAACAAAGAGCTGGCTTTTTGAAAAGTTAAACAAAATTGACAAACCTCTAGCCAGGCTCACCCAGAAGAAAAGAGGGAGGACTCAAATAAAATAAGAAATGAAAGAGGAGAAACAACAATGAATACCACAGAAATACATAAAATCAAAAGAGAATACTATGAACAGTTACATGCCAACAAATTGGACAACTTGGAAGAAATGGAGAAGTTTCTAGAAATATACAGCCTGCCAAAACTGAGTCAAGATGAAACATATAATATGAATAGACTGATCACTGGAAGGTGAAATACAATCTGTAATTTTAAAAAACTCCCTCCAAACAAAAGTCCAGGACTGGAAGGTTTCACTAGGGAATTCTACCAAACATACAAAGCAGAACTTAAACCTATCCTTCTCAAATTATTACAAAAATTGAAGAGGAGGGAACACTCCCAAATTCATTCTGTGAAGCCACCATCACCCTGATACCAAAATCAGACAAAGACACTACCAAAAAAGAAAATTACAGGCCAATATCTTTGATGAATATAGATGCAAAATCCTCAACAAACTATTAGCAAACCTAATCTAACAATACATAAAAAGGATCATACACCATGATCAAGGTGGATTCATTCCAGGGGCACAAGGATGATTCAACATATGCAAATCAATCAATGTGATACACCACATTAACAAAAGGAAAGATAAAAAACACATGATCCTCTCAACAGATGCACAAAAAGCATTTGACAAAATTTAACATCCATTCATGATACAAACTCTCACCAAAGTGGGTATAGGGGGGAAATATCTCAACATAATACAAGTCATTTACTGCAAACCTCCAGCCAAACGAATACTCAGTGGTGAAAATCTGAAAGCCTTCCCACTAAATCAGGAACAGGAAAAGGATGCCCACTCTCACCATGTTTATTCAACATAGTATTGGAAGTCCTAATCACAGAAATCAGTCAAGAAAAAGAAATAAAATGTATCCAAATTGGAAGGGAAGAGGTAAAACTGTAACTATCTGCAGATGACATGATGCTCTATATGGAGAACCCTAACATCTCCTCACAAAAACTATTAGAACTAGTAAATGAATTCAGAAACGTAGCAAGATACAAGATTAATATACAGTAATCTGTTGCATTTCCTTACACTAACAATAACATATCAGAAAGAGAAAGTAAAAACCAATCCCACAAGAGAGAGGGGATATGGGGATATATGTATGCATATGGCTGATTCACTTTGTTGTACAACAGAAACTAACACAGTATTGTGAGGCAATTATACTCCAATAAAGATGTATTAAAATTTTTTTTTAAATAAAATAAAATCACATCAAATAAAAAAAGAAATAAAATACTAGGAATAAACTTAACCAAGGATGAAAAAGACCTATACACTGGAGAAACCCTAGATAAACTTGAATATGGGGGTGACAATTTAGTTACAACACCAAAGGCATGATCTATGAGAGAAACGATTGATAAGCTGGAATTCATTAAAATCAAAAACTTCTGCTGTGCAAAATATATTGTCAGGAAAATGAGAATACAAGCCACAGATGGGGAGGAATTATTTTCAAAAGATATATCTGATAGTACAAATGAACTTATTTACAAAATAGAGGCAGAGTCACAGATGTAGAAAACAAACTTATGGTTACCAGGGGATAAAGGAAGAGAGGGATAAAATTGGGATATTGGGATTGACATATACATACTACTATATATAAAATAGATAACTAATAAGAACCTGCTGTATAGCACAGGGAACTCTACTCAGTAGTCTGTTATGGCCTATATAGGAAAAGAATCGGAAAAAAGGTGGATATATATATAACTGATTCACTTTGCTGTACACCTGAAACTAACACAACATTGTAAATCAACTATACTCCAATAAAAATTTTTTAAAAGATATATCTGATAAAGGATTTTATCCAAAATATACAAAGAACTCTTAAAACTCAGAAATGAGAAAATAACTCAAATAAAAATGAGGAAAACATCTGTACAGACACTACACTAAAGACAATATACAGATGCAAAATAAGAATATGAAAAGATGCACAAAATCATATATCAATAGGGATTTGCACATTAAAGCAGATGGCTTCACTGTTGGATTCTTCCAAACATTTAAAGAATTAATACCAATCCCTTCCAAACTCTTCCAAACAATAGAAGAGAAAGGGCCACTTCCTAACACATTTTATGAGGTCAGCATTACCCTGAAAACCAAACGAGACAAAGTTATAATGAGAAAGTAAAATTACAGATTCCCTATGTATATAGATGCAAAAATACTAAAAAACTGAATCCAATGGCATATTAAAAGGATTGTACATCAGACTATGTGGGATTTATCCCAGGAATGCAAGGGTGGCTCAGCATAAAAAAAATCAGTGTAATACATAACATCAAGAGAAAAAAGGGAAAACACCACACAATCATCTCAACTGACACAGCAAAGACATCTGACAAAATCCAACAGTTTCATGATAAAAACATTCAACAAATTAGGAATAGACAGCAGTTCCTCAATGCCCTCTTAATGAAAAATCCATACCTAATTTCATACTTAAGGTTGAAAGACTGAAAGATTTCTCTCTAGTATCAGGAACAAGACAAGGATGCTCACTTTAACCACTGCTATTCAACATTTTTCTGGAAATTCTAGCATTGCAATTAGGTAAGCAAATAAATAAGAGGCATCCAGATTGGAAAGGAAGAAGTAAAATGATCTCTGTTTGCAGATGACATGAACTTATATGTAGTAATTCTAAAGATTAAACAAAAAAACTGTTAGAGCTAATAAAAGAATTCAGCAAAGTTACAGGATACAAATTCAACACACAAAAATTAGTTGCATTTCTATACATTGGCAATGAACAATCTGAAAGGAATTTAATAAAACAATTCCATTCACAATGGCATAAAAATGAAAAAATACTTAGAAATAAATTTAACCAAGGAGGCTAAAGGTTTTTACACTGATAACTATACAACACTGATGAAAGAAATTAAAGAAGATATAAATAGATTAACCAAGATGGCGGAGTAGAAGGACGTGCTCTCACTCCCTCTTGCGAGAGCACCAGAATCACAACTGGCTGCTGGACAATCATCGACAGGAAGACACTGGACTTCACCAAGGAGGATACCCCACGTCCAAGGACAGAGGAGAAGCCACAGTGAGACAGTAGGAGGGGCGCAATCAGAGTAAAATCAAATCCCGTAACTGCTGGGTGGGTGACTCACAGACTGGCAAACACTTATACCACAGAAGTCCACCCACTGGAGTGAAGGTTCTGAGCCCCACATCAGGCTTCCCAACCTGGGGGTCCGGCAATGGGAGGAGGAATTCCTAGAGAATCAGACTTTGAAGCCTAGTGGGAATTGATTGCAGGACTTCGACAGGACTGGGGGAAACAGAGACCCCAGTCTCTGGGGTCTCTTGGAGGGCACACACAAAGTAGTGTGCGCATCGGGGCCCAGGGGAAGGAGCAGTGACCCTGGGGGAGACTGAACCAGACCTATCTGCTGGTGTTGGGGGGGGGTCTCCTGCAGAGGCGGGGGGTGGCTCTGTTTCACCGTGGGGACAAGGACACTGGCAGCGGAGGTTCTGGGAAGTGCACCTTGGCGTGAGCCCTCCCAGAGTCTGCCATTAACCCCACCAAAGAGCCCAGGTAGGCTCCAGTGTCGGGTTGCCTCAGGCAAAACAACCAACAGGGAGGGAACCCAGCCCCACCCATCAACAGTCAAGTGGATTAAAGTTTTACGGAGCTCTGACCGCCACAGCAACAGTCATCTCTACCCACCACCAGAGCCTCCCATCAAGCCTCTTAGATCGTCTCAACCACCAGAGGGCAGAGAGCAGAAGCAAGAAAAACTACAATCCTGCAGCCTGTGGACCAAAAACCACAGTTACAGAAAGATAGACAAGATGAAAAGGCAGAGGGCTATATACCAGATGAAGGAACAAGATAAAACCCCAGAAAAACAACTAAATGAAGTGGAGATAGGCAACCTTCCAGAAAAAGAATTCAGAATAATGATAGTGAAGATGATCCAGGACCTCGGAATAAGAATGGAGGCAAAGATTGAGAAGATGCAAGAAATGATTAACAAAGACCTAGAAGAATTAAAGAACAAACAAACAGAGATGACCAATACAATAACTGAAATGAAAACTACACGAGAAGGAATCAATAGCAGAATAACTGGGCAGAAGAACGGATAAGTGACCTGGAAGACAGAATGGTGGAATTCACTGCTGCGGAACAGACTAAAGAAAAAAGAATGAAAAGAAATGAAGACAACCTAAGAGATCTCTGGGACAACATTAAACGCAACAACATTCACATTATAGGGGTCCCAGAAGGAGAAGAGAGAGAGAAAGGACCAGAGAAAATATTTGAAGAGATTATAGTCGAAAACTTCCCTAACATGGGAAAGGAATTAGCCACCCAAGTCCAGGAAGTGCAGAGAGTCCCATACAGGATAAACCCAAGGAGAAACACACCGAGACACATAGTAATCAAAGTGGCAAAAATTAAAGACAAAGAAAAATTATTGAAAGCAGCAAGGGAAAAGCGACAAATAACATACAAGGGAACTCCCATAAGGTTAACAGCTGATTTCTCAGCAGAAACTCTACAAGCCAGAAGGGAGTGGCATGATATACTTAAAGCGATGAAAGGGAAGAACCTACAACCAAGATTACTCTACCCAGCAAGGATCTCATTTAGATTTGATGGAGAAATCAAAAGCTTTACAGACAAGCAAAAGCTAAGAGAATTCAGCACCACCAAACCAGCTCTAAAACAAATGCTAAAGGAGCTTCTCTAAGTGGGAAACACAAGAGAAGAAAAGGATCTACAAAAACGAACCCAAAACAATTAAGAAAATGGTCATAGGAACATACATATCGATAATTACCTTAAACGTGAATGGATTAAATGCTCCAACCAAAAGACACAGGCTTGCTGAATGGATACAAAAACAAGACCCATATACATGCTGTCTACAAGAGACCCACTTTAGACCTAGGGACACGCACAGAATGAAAGTGAGGGGATGGAAAAAGATATTCCATGCAAATGGAAATCAAAAGAAAGCTGGAGTAGCTATACTCATATCAGATAAAATAGACTTTAAAATAAAGAATGTTACAAGAGACAAGGAAGGACACTACATAATGATCAAGGGATCAATCCAAGAAGAAGATATAACAATTATAAATCTATATGCACCCAACAGAGGAGCACCTCAATACATAAGGCAACTGCTAACAGCTATAAAAGAGGAAATCGACAGTAACACAATAATAGTGGGGGACTTTAATACCTCACTTACACCAATGGACAGATCATCCAAAATGAAAATAAATAAGGAAACAGAAGCTTTAAATGACACAATAGACCAGATAGATTTAATTGATATTTATAGGACATTCCATCCAAAAACAGCAGATTACATGTTCTTCTCAAGTGCGCACGGAACATTCTCCAGGATAGATCACATCTTGGGTCACAAATCAAGCCTCAGTAAATTTAAGAAAATTGAAATCATATCAAGCATCTTTTCTGACGACAACGCTATGAGATTAGAAATGAATTACAGGGAAAAAAACGTAAAAAAGACAAACACATGGAGGCTAAACAATACGTTACTAAATAACCAAGAGATCACTGAAGAAATCAAAGAGGAAATAAAAAAATACCTAGAGACAAATGACAATGAAAACACGACGACCCAAAACCTATGGGATGCAGCAAAAGCAGTTCTAAGAGGGAAGTTTATAGCTATACAAACCTACCTCAAGAAACAAGAAAAATCTCAAGTAAACAATCTAACCTTACACCTAAAGGAACTAGAGAAAGAAGAACAAACAAAACCCAAAGTTAGCAGAAGGAAAGAAATCATAAAGATCAGAGCAGAAATAAATGAAATAGAAACAAAGACAACAATAGCAAAGATCAATAAAACTAAAAGCTGGTTCTTTGAGAAGATAAACAAAATTGATAAGCCATTAGCCAGACTCATCAAGAAAAAGAGGGAGAGGACTCAAATCAATAAAATCAGAAATGAAAAAGGAGAAGTTACAACAGACACTGCAGAAATACAAAGCATCCTAAGAGACTACTACAAGCAACTTTATGCCAATAAAATGGACAACCTGGAAGAAATGGACAAATTCTTAGAAAGGTATAACCTTCCAAGACTGAACCAGGAAGAAACAGAAAATATGAACAGACCAATTACAAGTAATGAAATTGAAACTGTGATTTAAAATCTTCCAACAAACAAAAGTCCAGGACCAGATGGCTTCACAGGTGAATTCTATCAAACATTTAGAGAAGAGCTAACACCTATCCTTCTCAAACTCTTCCAAAAAATTGCAGAGGAAGGAACACTCCCAAACTCATTCTATGAGGCCGCCATCACCCTGATACCAAAACCAGACAAAGACACTACAAAAAAAGAAAATTAGAGACCAATATCACTGATGAATATAGATGCAAAAATCCTCAACAAAATACTAGCACACAGAATCCAGCAACACATTAAAAGGATCATACACCACGATCAAGTGGGATTTATCCCAGGGATGCAAGGATTCTTCAATATACGCAAATCAATCAATGTGATACACCATATTAACAAATTGAAGAATAAACACCATACGATCATCTCAATAGATGCAGGAAAAGCTTTTGACAAAATTCAACACCCATTTATGATAAAAACTCTCCAGAAAGTGGGCATAGAGGGAACCTACCTCAACATAATAAAGGCCATATATGACAAACCCACAGCAAACATCATTCTCAAGGGTGAAAAACTGAAAGCATTTCCTCTAAGATGAGTAACGAGACAAGGATGTCCACTGTCACCACTATAATGCAACACAGTTTTGGAAGTCCGAGCCACAGCAATCAGAGAAGAAAAAGAAATAAAAGGAATACAAATTGGAAAAGAAGAAGTAAAACTGTCACTGTTTGCAGATGACATGATACTATACATAGAGAATCCTAAAACTGCCACCAGAAAACTGCTAGAGCTAATTAATGAATATGGTAAAGTTGCAGGATACAAAATTAATGCACAGAAATCTCTTGCATTCTTATACACTAATGATGAAAAATCTGAAAGAGAAATTATGGAAACACTCCCATTTACCACTGCAACAAAAAGAATAAAATACCTAGGAATAAACCTACCTAGGGAAACAAAAGACCTGTATGCAGAAAACTATAAGACACCGATGAAAGAAATTAAAGATGATACCAACAGATGGAGAAATATACCATGTTCTTGGATTGGAAGAGTCAACATTGTGAAAATGACTCTACTACCCAAAGCAATCTACAGATTCAATGCAAGCCCTATCAAATTACCAATGGCATTTTTTACAGAGCTAGAACAAATCATCTTAAAATTTGTATGGAGACACAAAAGACCCCGAATAGCCAAAGCAGTCTTGAGGGAAAAAAACAGAGCTGGAGGAATCAGACTCCCTGACTTCAGACTATACTACAAAGCTACAGTGATCAAGACAATATGGTACTGGCAGAAAAACAGAAACATAGATCAATGGAACAAGATAGAAAGCCCAGAGATAAACCCATGCACCTATGGTCAACTAAACTATGACAGAGGAGGCAAGGATATACAATGGAGAAAAGACAGTCTCTTCAATAAGTGGTGCTGGGAAAACTGGACAGCTACATGTAAAAGAATGAAATTAGAATACTCCCTAACACCATACACAAAAATAAACTCAAAATGGATTAGAGACCTAAATGTAAAACTGGACACTATAAAATTCTTAGAGGAAAACATAGAAAGAACACTCTTTGACATAAATCACAGCAAGATCTTTTTTGATCCACCTCCTAGAGTAATGGAAATAAAAACAAAAATAAACAAATGGGACCTAATGAAACTTCAAAGCTTTTGCACAGCAAAGGAAACCATAAACAAGACGAAAAGACAACCCTCAGAATGGGAGAAAATATTTGCAAACGAATCAACGGACAAAAGATTAATCTCCAAAATATATAAACAGCTCATTCAGCTCAATATTAAAGAAACAAACACCCCAATCCAAAAACGGGCAGAAGACCTAAATAGACATTTCTCCAAAGAAGACATATAGACGGCCATGAAGCACATGAAAAGATGCTCAACATCACTAATTATTAGAGAAATGCAAATCAAAACTACAATGAGGTATCACCTCACACCAGTTAGAATGGGCATCATCAGAAAATCTACAAACAACAAATGCTGGAGAGGGTGTGGAGAAAAGAGAACCCTCTTACACTGTTGGTGGGGATGTAAATTGATACAGCCACTATGGAGAACAATATGGAGGTTCCTTAAAAAACTAAAAATAGAATTACCATATGACCCAGCAATCCCACTACTGGGCATATACCCAGAGAAAACCATAATTCAAAAAGACACATGCACCCCAATGTTCATTGCAGCACTATTTACAATAGCCAGGTCATGGAAGCAACCTAAATGCCCATCAACAGACGAATGGATAAAGAAGATGTGGTACATATATACAATGGAATATTACTCAGCCATAAAAAGGAACGAAATTGAGTCATTTGTTGAGACGTGGATGGATCTAGACTGTCATACAGAGTGAAGTAAGTCAGAAAGAGAAAAACAAATATCGTATATTAACGCATGTATGTGGAACGTAGAAAAATGGTATAGATGAGCCGGTTTGCAGGGCAGAAGTTGAGACACAGATGTAGAGAACAGACATATGGACACCAAGGGGGGAAAACTGCGGTGGGGTGGGGATGGTGGTGTGCTGAATTGGGCGATTGGGATTGACATGTATACACTGATGTGTATAAAATTGATGCCTAATAAGAACCTGCAGTATAAAAAAACAAACAAACAAAACAACTAATACTAAACTTTCATTGGGTTATTTGTATGGAAATATGTTAATATAAATGTTTCAGACATTACATGAAATTTCTAAAAATCTTATATGTTCTGGTATAATGTTATAAGTCATAATCCTAGTTATTACTTTAAAAGGTATATCTCAGAAATAACTAATTTTCTTGTCAACTGCATTATTATGAACTTTCATCAAATCTTTAACTGTGGTCATTTTTAAGTCTTTTGTCATTTACAGACAGTTCTGGGTGTACTCTGATGCTTTTGCAAATATGTTCCTATAAAAGGGTTTCATCTTTAAGAAATTCATGGAAAAGATTCTGACAAGTACAGGTTTCTGGTAACTGACTGTACTGCTGAACTGAATGAATAAGCATTTTCAGAACTCTAATGAAAAACTGATGAACTCATAAAAGTGCTAACAAAAGATCAAGATGAAAAAAAAATTAATTACATGGGACTGAGTGAACTGATGAGGATGAGTATAATTTTTGTGACTTTCTGTCTGAATTAAAAAAAAAAAAATCCCACAAGGACTCAGAGGCAAAGAATATACAAATCAATTTTCACTGCAAAGTAAAGGAGCTGTTACAGTGGAGGATTACTGGACTGAATGTCAATATTATGACATAGTATGAGTGTGTTTCATGTTTGGTAATTGCAATCATTGTTGCTTTTGTTGTGGTCATCCATGTACAATGCTTGGTGTCAGTCTATTCATCTCTTGTAAAAATAAAATACAGTGTGTGTGTGTGAAAAAAAAAAGATATAAATAAATAGAAAGATATCCCACTTGCTGTAAGACTTAATACTGTTAAGATGAAAATCTATCAACAGATTCAAGATAATCCTATCAAAATCCAAATGGTAACTTTTTGCAGAGATAGAAAAGTCTATCCTAAAAATCATATGGAATGTCAAGGGACCCGAAATAGTCAAAACAATCTTGAAAAAGAAGAACAAAGTTGGAGGACGCACACTTCCACATTTTAAAAATTATCCCAAAGCTATAGTAATTGCCAGAGTATTTTTGTGGTTTAAAGACAAAAATACAGACAAACTGAATCAAATACAGAGCCCAGAAATAAATTCTTGTATGTATGGGCAAATGATTTTTTACAATGATATCAAGACCATTCAGTGGGAGGAAAGGATATTCTTTTCAAAAAATGGTGGAACAAAAACTGAATATCCACATGCAAAAGAATAAATCTCACCCTTCTCTTACACAACACACAAAAGTTCAATCTTTGATAAATCAAATCAGGAGTTAAGAGCTAAAACTTTAAAACTCATAGAAGATACCTGTGCAAAATCTTAATGACATTCAACTTGGCAATAATTTCTTGGATATCACACCAAAAGAACAGGCAACAAAAGAAAAACTCGATAAATTTGACTTCATCAAAATTAAAAACCTTTGTGTATCAAAAGACACTATCGGGGCTTCCGTGGTGGCACAGTGGTTAAGAATCTACCTGCCAATGCAGGGGACACGGGTTCGAGCCCTGGTCTGGGAAGATCCCACATGCCGTGGAGCAGCTAGGCCCATGAGCCACAACTACTGAGCCTGCGCATCTGGAGCCTGTGCTCTGCAACGGTAGAGGCCGTGACAGTGAGAGGTCCGCGCACCGCGATGAAGAGTGGCCCCCGCTCGCCGCAACTGGAGAAAGCCCTCGCACAGAAACGAAGACCCAGCACAGCCAAAAAAAAAGACACTATCAAGAGAATGAAAAGACAATCCACAGAATGGGAAAAATGTTTGAAATCATATATCTGATAAGAGTTCAATATTCAGAATATATAAAGAACTCCTACAACTCAACAACAGAAAACAAACAACCCAATTCAAATATGGACAAAGGGCTTGAATAGACAATTTTGCAAAGAAGATATACCGATCGTCAATAAGTACATGAAAAGACTTTCAAAATCATTAGTTATTAGAGAAATGCAAATTATGACCACAATGAAATACCACTTCACATCCAGTTAGGATGGCTATAGTAAAAAACAGAAACAAACAGAAAAGGAAGATAAGTGTTAGCACAGGTGTGGAGAAACTGAAACCCCAGTGCACTTGTAGTTGGAACGTAAGATGGTGCTGTGGAAAATGGTTTGGGGGTTGCTCAAAAGTTTAATAAAGAGTATCACATGACCTGGCTGATAACTCCTAGGTATATATCCAAGAGAACTGAAAGCTGGGACTGAGATACTTCCACACCAATGTTCACTGCAGTATTATTCACAATAGCCAAAAGATGGAAACAACTCAACTGTCCATCAACAGAAACATGGCTTGAAGAGTTTCATCTCCAACATCACAAAGCAGAATATATAAGGGTGTGCGTGACTGATAGTTACTTTCAAAAGTCACCTTGACAAGGCCACGGGGTGCTCAGATGCTTGGTTAAACATTATTTCTGGGTGTGCCTGTGAGGGTGTTTCCAGATGAGATTGTATTTGAGTCGACAGACTGAGTAAAGCAGATGGCCCTCCCTCATATGGGTGGACATCATCCAATCTGTTGAGGGCCTAACTGGAACAAAAAAGTGAAGAAAGGGAGAATTCACTCTCCCTGCCTGACTTCTTGAGCTTAGACATGTGTCTTCTCCTGGCCTCAGGCTGAGACTTACACCATCAGCTCTCTTCATTCTCAGGCCTTCAGACTGAGACTGGAACTACCCCCCAGCCTTCTTGGGCCTCTAGCTTACAGACAACAGAGCATAGGACTTCTCAGCTTCTATAATCATGTGAACCAAGTTCTTATGATAAATCGCTTTACAAATATCATTTTTGTTTCTCCAGATAAACCTGACTAACACAAGGGGTTTAGAAGCTGAAATATCTTATAAACTAGCACAGTCCACCCTTGGCTATTCTGTATCTGTGTCCATCCTTCTAGATGTAGTCGACCTTCCATCCGCAATAACAACTTTATGCTTTCATCTAACAATATATAGCTATTCTTCAAACAAGCAAAGATGCTGTTAGCTTCTACCTAAAATGGTGAGACAGAAAAATCATTGTATATTCATTGTATCCCTCTCTGGGCAACACTCATGGTATTCATTACTAGGAAATATTAATTATCCTTAAAATTAAGTACAGTCTGACCTGCAACCTGAAATTGAAACTTTAACCACTATAAACAGTTTAGACTAATAAGGTGAAAGGAGAAGAGAGAAAGAGAGAGAACACACAGACATCAATGAAGAAAATATGCATACTTGCTATAGTTGTTACTTTTGTAACTGATCATGAGTTTGCAGTTGGTATTTATAATTCCTTCTTCCACAACCAATTTCATGTTACCCTAACCTTCAATACAAACATCAACCTATTGGGTTCTTAAGCTGAAGATCTGATCATCAGATCTGTTGCCTTTTTGTTGTTGTTGTTAATTTTTAATTTTTTTTCTTTTTTTGGCCGTGTGCAGCATGTGGGATCTTACTTCCCCGACCAGGGATAGAACCTGCGCCCCCTGCATTGGAAGCAGAGTCTTAACCACTAGGGTGCCAGGGAAGTCCTGAATTTTCAATAAGTTTTAATAGTGAATGTGGTCAGAATAAGAGATAGCCCAGAGAATTCCCTGGTCTGCAGGCATAATCCTTTCTGCTCTCACTGTATAATAACAATCCAATTTTACCTTGGTAATCAAGATCAGTCATTTCAACCAAAGAGCGAAACACTTTGCCTGTTTAGTGGCATGAGAAGCCCAGGATGGGCAGGTGGAAGCCTTAATTTCCAAATCAGTGAAACTATTGCTATGTCCTTTGGGGGCATACTCCTCCTTTGGTAAATAAGATCTCTAACGAGCAGATCTCAAAGTTTTGGGGATGAGAAGCATGTGTATGCACGTCTGAGTCCAAATTTCCCCTTTTATAAGGACACCAGTCATATTGGGTCAGGTCCCACCCTAATGACCTCATCTTAACTTACCTAATTACATCTGCAATAACCCTATTACCAAATAAGATCACATTTTGGGGGTTAGGACTTCAAGAGAATTTTGAGGGGAACACAGTTCAACACATAACCAATACCATGAGAGTAAATAACACATTCTACCCAGAGATAGCCAGAAATATTTACAGGCAAGGAAGGCAAATCTATATACAGAATATATGTCTATTTGAGTGATGACAAATTGCTTCCCCTTCCTTATAAAAGAGGTACAATGTAATTAACCTGTTACCAGGTGGCAGGCTGGGCTGCCCAGAGAAGGGTGTCATACTAAGAGGTCTGCATAAGATTTTGTTCTTGATATGTTAGGAAGTCAGAGTGGTGGTGCCCAACTGATCAGAGGAAGTCCATGTTGCTGAGTCTATGCAGAGCCTCCCTCCGACACCATGGCTGCTTTATATCTATTTCCATTAAGTAAGAACAAGGATGCCTGAAGAAAAAGGCCAATCAATCCATAAGTTCTATGATCCATAGAATGTGTCAATTTGCCCACCTGATTACTGAAACATCCTCTGGAGTGGATGCCCTTTGGTGAACATTCACATGGGACAATAATATCCTCCTATTCTGTGCCTATTCTCAGAGGTCTAGTTAAATACTTCTTCCCCAGATTTCCTTGACACTGATTTTTCAATCTTGTTCTTTACAATCCCTCTGGTCAACCAGCCAAACCATTAGACACTGACCATGAATACATGTAGATCTGTACTTCTGGCCACCTCTATACCAGAAAAGTGGGCAAATATCTCTTGATACTTGGGAATATTTCTCCTCATAGGCCAATATTTTTCTTCCTCTGTTAACCTGTCATAAGGAATTCCTCAGTAGGCTAAAGGAGAGCTAAGGCAATGCAGCAGAAATGGGTGTCAAAGGGATCTGAAACACCTGCTCATGCATCTTTCTAGAGCCTTTTGAACCTTTCTAGTGCTCAAGCCCCATCTCAACACCATTCCACTTGAAGATGAACTGTGCTGGACACACCCAACCTGACAGCTTGGTAAGTCAGATAACCCCCAGTTCATTACGGGTGCCTCGGCTTACATGAATTCTTGATATCTATGGTCCATCTTGACCAGGGTTTAATAGCAAGCCCAAAGCTGTTTCTCAAAGGGAGAATGGTAGTCTGGAGAAGAGAACCTTGCTTTGCTCCAAAATACTAGGGTTCTGGATTGTGCTCTCCTATTGGAACTTGACAGAGGCTCCATATAGCATTCCTATTTGCTATATGCACCTCAAATATCACTATATCTGTAAATGGTAATGCAGCCTGTACTGCATCCTGGACTTGTTGCAGATCCTTCTCTTACTCTTGTATCCACTCAGAACTAGCAGATTGATGGGATACCATACAGTAAATGGGTCTAAGCAGTATAGTCAAATGTGATATACAATGCCCTCAAAATCCAGTATGGGGAACAGAAAAAAAAAAAAAAGAATGAAGAAAAGGAACAGGCCTAAGAGACCTATAAGACACCATCAAGTGAACCAACATATGGATTATAGGAGTCAAACAAAAAGAGAAAAGAGAGAAAGGAGCAGGAAGATTATTGGAAGAACTAAAGGCTGAAAACTTCCCAAATTTGAAGAAAGACATGAATCTTCAAATCCAAAAACCTCAAAAACATCCAAGTACTTTAAAGTCAGAGATCTACACTGAAACACACCATAATCAAACTACTGAAAGTCACAATGAGGGAATCTTAAAAGCAGTGAAAGAATTAAAACATACAAGGGATCATCCTCAATGAGATTATCAACTGATCTCTCATCAGAATCCAGGGAGGCCAGAAGGCAGTGGGATGATACATTTGTAATGTTGAAACAAAAAAGTCTTCAACTAAGACTTCTATATCTGGAAAAACTGTCCTCCAAGAATCAGGGAGAAATTAAGATATAACCAGATTTAAAAAAACAAAACAAAACTCAGGGAGCTTGTTACCATTAGACCTGTTCTACAAGAAATAGTGAAGGAATTCATTTAGGGTGAAATGAAACAACACTGGAAAATAACTTAAACTCATATGCAGAAATAAATGTCTTTGTTAAGTGTAAAAAATGAGTAGATACAAAAATCAATATTATTGTAAGTTTGGTTTGTATCTCCAACTTTTTATTTTCTACAGGGTTTAAAAAACAAAGGCATAAAAATAATTATAAATCTATATTATTGGGCATACAGTGTATAAAGATAATTTGTGACATCAATAATATAAAGGGTAGGGGAGAGAGCTGCATAGGAATAGAGTTTTTGTACACTATTTCAGTTAATATCAATTCAAATTATAATGTTATAACCTTGGGTTGCTATATGTAATGACCATAGTAACCACAAAGAAAATAGCTATAGAAATGGAAATGAGTAAATGAGAAGGAAATCAAAAGTTGTCACTCCAAATAATGAGCTAAACACAGAGAAAGTAGTAATGGAGGAAATGAGGACAAGAAAAGCTGTAAGACATACAGAAAACAAACTGCAAAATGGCAGAAGTCCTGTCTTATCAGTAATTACTTTAAATATAAATAGATTAAATTTTCCAATAAATGGCAGGTAACAGCAGAACAAAGAACTTTTTTAATCCTAAAATTTTAAAGAAAAATATTAAAAAACCCCTTATCTACTGGGTATGCAAGGTTGGCTGAACACTTGAAAATTAATGTAACTTATAACACCAACAGCCTGAAGAAGAAAAAGTCACATAAAAATATCAGTAGGTTCAGAAAAAGTATTTGACAAGACCAACCCCTATTCATGATAAAAACTCTCAACAAACTTAGAGAAGAACTTTCTCAATTTGATAAAGAACATCTACAAAATCTTACAGCTAACATTATACTTATTGGTGAAACACTGGAAGCTTTCCCACTAAGATCAGGAACAAGCAAGAATGTCCCTCACACCACTACTTTTCAACATCATATTGGAAGTCCTAGTTAATGCAATAAGATAAGAAAATGAAATAGGAGGTATACAGATTGAGAAGGAAGAAATAAAATTGTCTTAGTTTGCAGCTGACATGATAACCTATGCAAAAATTAAGAAAGAATTGACAACAACAAAAAGACTGAAACAAAAAACCTGGAACTTACAGCAATTTTTACAGCAAGGTTGCAGGATACAAGAATGATGTTTAAAAGTCACTCATTTTCCTACATACCAGCAATGAACAAGTGGAATTTGAAATTCTACATATGGATGCTCTGAAATAAAAACACTGCTTCAAGTCCATGGTAGATAACTGTTTCTCCTAAATTCATAGAAAAAGGGAAATTTAAGTAAAATGAAAAAGCAGAGGAACTACTCCCCATTAAAAGAACAAGAGAAATCCCCTGAAAGAACAATGAAACAGACCTCATCAGTCTCCTAGATGCTGAGTTTAAAATGGAGGTCATAAAAATGCTAAAAGATTTAAGAAAGATTATGATAGAAATGCAGATCACTGTAACAAGGAACTATAAAGATGAACCAATAAAAATTAGACAATTCAAATACCAAGATAAAAACCAATCTAGAAGCAATAAAGAGAATAAATAACACAAAACAAATAAGTACTCTGGAAGATCGAATAATGGAAATCACCCAATGAGAACAGTATAGAGAAAGAGAACTGAAAAAAAATGAAAGCAACATATGAGATTTATGGGATAATACAAAGCATGCCAACCTACACATAATAGGGGTTCCAGAAGGAAAAGAGAGAGAGAGAAGAGGGGACTGAAAATGTATTTGAAGAAATTATGGCTGAAAACTTCCCAAACATAAAGAAGGAAACAGATATCCAGTACAAAAAGCACAGAGGGTCCCATACAAGATGAACCCAAACAGACCCACAGAAAAACATATCAAAACTAAAATGGAAAAAGTTTTTTTTTTTTTGACTTCTGTACAATTTATGTTTAAGATTGTTTGCCATTGTTCTTTTTATTCTGGTGGGCAGAATGGTGTTATAAAAAGCAGAAGCGTATTCCTAGGATAAAATTCCACATTTAATAAGACGTAATCGTTCTTTCTTTCTTTCTTTTTTTTTTAAATTTTATTTTAAATACCTAGGAATATACCTACTTAAGGGAGCAAAAGACCTTAAAATTACTCTGAAAACTAAGATGCTGATGAAAGAAATTGAAGATGACACAAATAGATGGAAAGATATATTGTATTCTTGGACTGGGAGAATCAATTTTGTTTAAATGACCATACTACCTAAGGCAATCCCTATCATATTACCAATGGCATTTTTCACAGAACAAGAACAAAAAATTTTAAATTCATATGGAAACATAAAAGATCCCAAATAGCCAAAGCAATCTTGAGAAAGAAGAATGGAGCTGGAGGAATCAGGCTCCCTGACTTTAGACTATATAACAAAGCTACAGTCATCTAAACAGAATGGTACTGGCACAAAAACAGACATATAGATCAAAGGAACAGGACAGAAAGCCCAGAAGTAAACCTACACACTTATGGCCAATTAATTTATGACAAAGGAGACAGGAATATGCAATGGAGAAAAGACAGTCTCTTCAATAAGTGGTGCTGGGAAAACTGGACATCTACACATAAAAGAATGAAATTAGAACATTCTCAAACACCGTATACAAAAATAAACTCAAAATGAATTAAAGACCTAAATGTAAGAGTGGATACTCTAAAACTCCTAGAGGAAAACATAGGCAGAACACACTTTGACATAAATCCCAGCAATATCTTTTTGGATCCATCTCCTAGAAAAATGGGAAAAAACCCAAATATAAACAAATGGGATATAATTAAACTTAAAAGCTTTTTGACAGCAAAGGAAACCATATACAAAATGAAAAGACAACCTATGGACTGGAAGAAAACATTTGCAAATGATGCTATGACAAGGGATTAATTTCCAAAATATACAAAGAGCCCATACAGCTTAATATCAAAAAACAACAACCCAATCAAAATATGGGCAGAAACCTAGATACTTTTCCAAGGAGGAAGTGCATATGGCCAACAGGCACATGAAAACTGCTTAATATCACTAATTATTAGAGAAAAGCAAATCAAAACTACAATGAGGTTATCACTTTACACAAGTTAGAATGGCCATCATCAAAAAGTTTCCAAATAATAAATGCTGGAGAAGGTGTGGAGAAAAAGGAACTTTCCTACACTGTTGGTGGGAATGCAAATTGATGCAGCCATTACAAAGAACAATATGTAGGTTCCTTCAAAAACTAAACATAGAGCTACCATATGATCCTGCATTTCCAACTCCTGGGCATATATCTGAAGAAAACTCTAATTTGAAAAGATACATGCACCCCAATGTTCATAGCAGCACTATTTACAACAGCCAAGACATGGAAGCAACCTAATGTCCATCAACAGATGAATGGATAAAGAATATGTGGTACATATACACAATGGAATACTATTCAGCCATACAAAAGAATGAAATAATGCCTTTTAGAGCAACATGGATGGACATAGAGATTGCCATATTAAGTGAAGTAAGTCAAAGACAAATAGCATGTGATATCACTTATATGTGGAATCTAAAAAAATGATACAACTGAACTTATTTACAAAACATCAATAGACCCATAGATATAGAAAAAAAATTTATGATGACCAAAGGGGACAGCAGGAGGGGGGAAGAGATAAATTCGGAGTTTGGGATTAACATACAGACTACTATATATAAAATAGGTAAACAAGGACCTACTGTGGACCTACAGGGAACTCTACTCAATATCTTGTAATATTAAACCTATAATGGAAAAGAATCTGAAAATTATATACATATTTATATATGTCTATCTCCGAATCACTTTACTGTACACTTGAAACTAACACAATATTGTAAACTAACTATACTTCAAAAAAAAAAAAAGGATTTTCTTCTAGAGAAAAGAAACCTACAAAAACAACTGGAAAACAAGATTTCAAATGGCAATAAGTACCCACCTATCAATAATTACTTTAAATGTCAAGGGATTAAATGCTCCAAGCAAAAGACACAGAGTGGCAGGTTGGATAACAAAACCAAGAACCTAAAATAGGCTGCCTATAAGAGACTCACTTCAGGTCAAAATACACACACAGACTGAAAGTGGGGAATGGAAAAGGTTATTTCATGCAAATGGAAATGACAGGAATGTCGGGGTAGCAATACTCATCAGACAAAATAGACTTTAAAACAATCCAGATGGGTTACAGTAGATAATGGTGAACTACTGTAACTGAGCAGGAGTCCCAATTACAGCTGGGTGGTCCAGATGTTGGTTCTTTACTAGAACAGAACATCACAGCCTCTGAGAACTGGTGTACTAATAGTTATCCAGCAAATTTATTCTTTTCAGTCCCTCTCAGGAAAGAGAACAGGAAGCAGTCTGAATTCTTGGTGCGTCAGCAGCATTCATTCAGGATCTTACCCCAGGTCTACGGTAATTTTTCACTCTCTGGCACAACGTAGTCTGAAGGGACTTGATGATTTAGAAGAGAAAGCAGCAACTTAATGCCCACAGGTCAAATCTGGCCCACTGCCTGTTTTTGTAACTGAAGTTTTATTGGAACACAACTACACTCCTTTGTTTATGTATTGTCTATGGCTGCTTTCACTCTACAATGAAGAATTGAGTAGTTGTGACAGCAAAACGGAAAGTATTTACAACCTGGCCCCTTACTAAAAAAGTTTGCAGACCTCTGCTATAGAACATGAGGGTGGTTCACTATGTTGATGAATCATTTTTTCAGACTCAGGGAGCAAAGGTGGTAAGTACTCCAGGTGCCTTGATAAGACTAGTGGTAAGTACTCCAGGCGCCTTGATAAGACTAATGCACTCCAGGGGAGGGGAAATAAACTGTGAAGATTCTGGGGCCGGCCACACTGGCGAGGTTTCTGGAGGTCCAGTCGGCAGGGGCATGCATGCTGAGGCACCCCAAGGCAAAGGCCTTAACTTATTCAAGTTTGCATCTCCTGCATGAAGAAAGAGACACAGCTCGTTAGGCCTCTTCTGATTTCACAGACGGCACATTCACTCATGGGAATACTGTTTGATCCATTTCCCAGGTACCTTGAAAGGCTGCCAGTTTTGAGGGGACCTCAAAGGCCAAGGGAAGGCTTTGCAGCAAATCCTGGCTACCGTACAGAAGCTGCTGCTTGGGGCCATGTGACACAGGCATCGATGTCACAGTGTTCGCTGTGCCCGTGAGGGCCAGGCCTTCTGTTTGGCTGTGTGGAGTGGGAAAGGGGATCTCCAAGGCCCAACTTTTTGTTTTAAAAACATTTAAACAGTCCTCTATATTTTTACCCCATTTGCCTTCTGAGGTGCCAGGTACCTCCAAGGCCTGCAACTTCCTAGGGGTCTTGTGAACTCTGCTTACTTCTCATCTTTCCCCGCCTAAAAGCTTAGACTAATTTTGGTTTTCTTAGGTCTGACAAAGAAGTCATCTGCAATCCAGTTTTCAGTTTCCAAAATGTTGACTTTTCTTCCCTGCCAACATTTCTGCTCCTCTTCTATTTACTGAGATATATTTATACCTTTGTTATTCCTTTATGGCCATTAGAGAATTTGGGTAGGGAGCGGAAGTCAAATCTTTTGTTTTCAATACTCTGCATTTACCCCAAAGGCTCTCTTTATTTTTAAAAATTGCCCTGTATTGTTCAGAACAAAGTCAGAGGAAACTTTTATAAACATTTATTGTTCCCAACAATTATTCTGTTGTTCCTATCTAGTCTTTATTCATATGTTTACCTTTTTAAAATGCAGTTACCCAAGTGACAATTTTGTTTTGATTCTTTCTGAATTATTCATAAATATCTTTCCATAAAGGTGCATGGTATTCACAATTACCATATAAATAAACTGTGCAAAAGATACATTTCTTTTGCAGACTCTGTTCTGACACACACACTCAACAGAGATCCTTTCCCTAAATAAAAAAGGGGACTTCCTATTCTGTGGTATAGGACTCTTTGTTCCATCATTTTGACCTGATAGAGATTTGACTCTGTTCATAAATACAAATATTTCAATAAAAATGATGCAAATATTAAGTTTTTTTTTAATTAAGAAAGTATTTTCTGGCACTAACTCTGTTTTGGGATTTGCCCCAGATCTGGGTGACTTCCCTATCTGCCAGAATTGCCAGGTTCACTTACTGAGTGTATTAGTCAGCATTCTCCAGAGACACAGGACCAATAGGATCTACCTATCATCTATCTATCTATCTGGAGATTTATTATAAGGAATCAAGTCACCAGTTAGGGAGGCTGAGAAGTCCCAAGAGCTGCAAGCTGGAGCCCCAGAGGGGAGCCAATGATGTGAGTTCCAGTCTAAGCCTGAGTCCAAAGGCCAGCGAAGACTGATGTCCCAGCTTGAAGACTGTCAAAGAGAAAGATCGAATCCTCCCTGACTCAGCTTTTTGTTCTATTCAGGCCTCCACCATATTGGATGAGGTCCACCCACATTGGAGAAGGCAATCTGCTTCACTTAGTCTACTGACTCAAATGTTACGTTCATCCAGAAACACCCTCAGAAACACAACCAGAATAATATTAACCAAATATCTGGACACCCAGTGGCCCAGTCAAGTTGACACTGACAATGAACCATCACAATGACAGGGAGTCAGAAATTTCAGGAGAAAGAGATAGAGACTGGCTTATGTCTCATCAAATATTATGCCCAAACCAACTTACAGTGCAGAATTTTTGTTGGGGAGGAGATCAAGATGGCGGAACAGAGGGATGTAGAGCTCACCTCCTCCCACGAATACATCAAACATCCATCTACACGTGGAACACTTCTCACAGAACACCTACTGAACGCCTGCAGAAGACCTCACGCAACCCAAGCTGCAAGAAAGATCCCCACGTAACTGAGAAGGACAAAGGGAAAAGGGAGAAGAGGAATCGAGACAGGACCTGTGCCCCTGGGAGAGAGCTGTGAAAGAAGAAAGGCCCCCTCACCCTGGAAACCTCCTTTACCAGCTGGGAGGTCTGCTGGGACAGATAAAGAGATTCAGAGGCTTGGGAGGAGAGTGCATGAGCTGGTCTGAGGCCCCACAGGGTAGACAGAGACCAGCACCGATGGTCCTTGAAACACCACCCGCACTTCCCAGGGCAAGACACGCCCCTGCTTGTTGCACAGCAACTCGGTGCTGAAACTGGGCTTCCGAGGACAGACCCCGGGAGAGGACTCGGCTTGGCCATGCGGAGACAGCCTGAAGGGCCTGGAGCGTGGCCCGGGCCGCAACTGGCAACGCACACAGGATGGAGCGCAGGTCCGCCACAGGCACTCCATTCTCGACATGGGAAAGGAGGGGCGTGCGCCAGGCAAGCAGCCTCACTATCAGCACGCTCACAGACGGCCTGTGGCTCCAGCTGCCGCAGGTTCGATGAACTCTGCGGGCACACGTATGTGGAGGCCCGGGTGAAATCTGAGCCAACTGCCAGTGCTCTCACAGCAGAGGTGGGCCCAAGGGCAGGGCCAGCAACAGTGGTCTCTGTGGGCACACGTACCAGGTGGGAGGTGGCATCACAGAGTCGCATGTCCCAGCAGACAGCTCCTGGGGAAGAACACACAGAGGCTCCTTTCTGAGATGGAGCGCTGCAACCCGCCTACCTCAAACCACAGCTGAGAACAGAAGCTGGTGGTGTCTACTCTGACAACTGGGCAGCAGGACCTGCCTCTTATGGGGTTGTGACACCCAAAGAGCAAAGAGAAGGCCCCGGCCAACATCCAGGGCAGGCTCTGGTCACCACAACACCAAACACACCCCCCTAGCAAGGGACAAGGGCCAGCACGCCCTGAGGAAAGAGGTGTCCAGCATCCATACCCAAAACAGCCCTCGCAACAAAATAATGGACTCACAGTCTACAGAGGGCTGCTCCCACATAAAAAACAGCCCTTCGAGACCACAGTCAATAACTATTTCTCATAAATTCATAGAGTCAGAGAAATATAAGTAAAATTAAAAAGCAGAGGAACTACTTCCAATTAAAAGAACAAGATAAATGCCCTGAAAGAACAAACAATGAAACAGACCTCTCCAGTCAACCAGGCCCTGAGTTCAAAAAAGGAGGTAATAAAAATGCTGAAGGAATTAAGAATGACTATCAGTAGAAATGTGGATTACTGTAACAAAGAACTAGAAACTATAAAGAGGAGCCAATCAAAATTAGACACCCCAACTGCCAAGATGAAAACCGAGCTAAAGGCAATAAAGAGCAAACTAAATAATGCAGAAAAATGAATACATGGTCTGGAAGACAGAATAATGGAAATCACCCAATCAGAACAGTAGAGAGAAAGACAAATGAAAAAAATGAAAGCAACAAATGAGATCTATGGGATAATATAAACCATGCCAATGTGCGCATAATAGGGATACAAGAAGGAGAAGAAAGAGAAAAGGGGATCAAAAACGTATTTGGAGAAATTATGGCTGAAACTTCCCAAACCTAAAGGAAACAGATATCCAGGTAGAGGAAGCACAGAGGGTCCCAAACAAGATGAACCCAAACCACACCAAGACATATCATAATTAAAATGGCAAAAGTTAAAGATAAAGAGAGGATTCTAAAGGCATCAAGAGAAAAACACAGAGTCAGTTACAAGGGAACCCCCATAAGGTTATCAGCTGATTTCGCTACAGAAACTTTGCAGGCCAGAAGAGAGTTACAAGATATATTCAAAGCCCTGAAAGGAAAAAACCTGCAACCTAGGATACTCTACCCAACAAGACTATCATTTAGAATAGAAGGAAAGATAAACAATTTCTCAGACGGGAGGAGCTTCAAGATGGTGGAAGGGTAAGACGTGGAGATCACTTTCCTCCCCACAAATACATCAGAAATACATCTACATGTGGAACAACTCCTACAGAACACCTACTGAACGCTGGCAGAAGACCTCAGACCTCCCAAAAGGCAAGAAAACTCCCCACGTACCTGGGTAGGGCAAAAGAAAAAAGAAAAAACAGAGACAAAAGAATAGGGACGGGACTTGCACCAGTGGGAGGGAGCTGTGAAGGAGGAAAGGTTTCCACATAGTAGGAAGCCCCCTTGCGGGTGGAGACGGCGGGTGGTGGAGCGGGGGAGCTTCGGAGTCACGGAGGAGAGCGCAGCCACAGGGGTGTAGAGGGCAAAGCAGAGAGATTCCCGCACAGAGGGGCGGTGCCGACCAGCACTCACCAGCCCGAGAGGCTTGTCTGCTCACCCGCCGGGGCGGGCGGGGGCTGGAGCTGAGGCTCGGGCTTCGGTCAGATTGCAGGGAGAGGACTGGGCTTGGCGGCATGACCACAGCCTGAAGGGGGCTACTGCGCCACGGCTAGCCGGGAGGGAGGCCGGGAAAAAGTGTGGAGCTGCCGAAGAGGCAAGAGACTTTTTCTTGCCTGTTTGATTCCTGGTGCGCGAGGAGAGGGGATTAAGAGTGACGCTTAAAGGAGCTCGAGAGACGGGCGTGAGACGCGGATATCAGCGTGGATCCCAGAGACGGACATGAGACGCTAAGGCTGCTGCTGCTGCAGCCACCAAGAAGCCTGTGTGCAAGCACAGGTCACTATCCACACCTCTCCTCCTGGGAGCCTGTGCAGCCCGCCACTGCCAGGGTCCCGTGATCCAGGGACAACGTCCCGAGGAGAACACACGGCGCCATAGGCTGGAGCAACGTCATGCTGGCCTCTGTCGCCGCAGGCTTGCCCCGCATCCATACCCCTCCCACCCACCGGCCTGAGTGAGCCACAGCCCCCGAATCAGCTGCTCCTTTAACCCTGTCCTGTCTGAGTGAAGAACAGGCGCCCTCAAGCGACCTACAGGGAGAGGCGGGGACAAATCCAAAGCTGAACCCCAGGAGCTGTGCGAACAAAGAAGAGAAAGGGAAATCTCTCCCAGCAGCTTCAGGAGCAGCAGATTCAATCTCCACAATCAACTTGATGTACCCTGCATCTGTGGAATAACTGAATAGACAAGGAACCATCCCAAATTGAGGAGGTGGACTTTGGGAGCAATGATACATATATTTTTTTCCCTTTTCCTCTTTCTGTGAGTGTGTATGTGTATGCTTCTGTGTGTGATTTTGTCCATATAGCTTTGCTTTTACCACTTTTTCTAGGGTTCTGTCTGCCCTTTGTTTTTTCCTTTTTTTAAAATATACATTTTAGTGCCTATTATCATTGGTGGATTTATTTTTTGGTTTGGTTGCTCTCTTCATTCTCTTTCTTTTTTTTATTACTTAAAATTTTTTTAAATAATTTCTTTTTTTTATTTTAATAACTTTATTTCATTTCATTTTATTTTATCTTTTTCTTTCTTTCTTTCTTTTTTTCTCACTTTTATTCTGAGCCGTGTGGATGACAGGCTCTTGGTGCTCCACCCAGGCGTCAGGGCTGTGCCACTGAGGTGGGAGAGCCAAGTTCAGGACATAGGTCCACCAGAGACCTCCCAGCTCCACGTAATATCAAATGGCGAAAATCTCCCAGAGATCTCCATCTCAATGCCAAGACCCAGCTCCACTCAATGACCAGCAAGCTACAGTGCTGGACACCCTATGCCAAACAACTAGCAAGACAGGAACACAACCCCATCCATTAGCAGAGAGGCTGCCTAAAATCAGAATAAGGTCACAGACACCCCAAAACACACCACCAGATGTGGACCTGCCCACCAGAAAGACAAGATCCAGCCTCATCCACCAGAACACAGGCACTAGTCCCCTCCACCAGGAAGCCTACACAACCCACTGAACCAACCTTAGCCAATGGGGGCAGACACCAAAAACAACTTGAACTACAAACCTGCAGCCTGCAAAAAGGAGACCACAAACACAGTAAGTTAAGCAAAATGGGAAGACAGAAAAACACACAGCAGATGAAGGAGCAAGGTAAAAACCCACCAGACCTAACAAATGAAGAGGAAATAGGCAGTCTACCTGAAAAAGAATTCAGAATAATGATAGTAAAGATGATCCAAAATCTTGGAAATAGAACAGACAAAATGCAAGAAACGTTTAACAAGGACCTAGAAGAACTAAAGAGGAAACAAACAGTGATGCACGACACAATAAATTAAAATAAAAATTCTTTAGAAGGGATCAATAGCAGAATAACTGAGGCAGAAGAACGGGTAAGTGACCTGGAAGATAAAATATTGGAAATAACTTCTGCAGAGCAGAATAAAGAAAAAAGAATGAAAAGAATTGAGGACAGTCTCAGAGACCTCTGGGACAACATTAAACACACCAACATTCGAATCATAGGGGTTCCAGAAGAAGAAGAGAAAAAGAAAGGGACTGAGAAAATATTTGAAGAGATTATAGTTGAAAACTTCCCTAATATGGGAAAGGAAATAGTTAATCAAGTCCTGGAAGCACAGAGAGTCCCATAGAGGATAAATCCAAGGAGAAACACGCCAAGACACATATTAATCAAACAATCCAAAATTAAATACAAAGAAAAAATATTAAAAGCAGCAAGGGAAAAACAACAAATAACATACCAAGGGAATCCCCATAAGGTTAACAGCTGATCTTTCAGCAGAAACTCTGCAAGCCAGAAGGGAGTGGCAGGACATATTTAAAGTGATGAAAGGGAAAAACCTACAACCAAGATTACTCTACCCAGCAAGTATCTCATTCAGATTACACGGAGAAATTGAAACCTTTAGACAAGCAAAAGCTGAGAGAGTTCAGCACCACCAAACCAGCTTTACAACAAATGCTAAAGGAACTTCTCTAGGCAGGAAACACAAGAGAAGGAAAAGACCTACAATAACAAACCCAAAACAACTAAGAAAATGGTAATAGGAACATACATATCGATAATTACCTTATATGAAAATGGACTAAATGCTCCAACCAAAAGACATAGACTGGCTGAATGGATACAAAAACAAGTCCCGTATATATGCTGTCTACAAGAGACCCACTTTAGACCTAGGGACACATACAGACTGAAAGTGAGGGGATGGAAAAAGATATTCCATGCAAATGGAAATCAAAAGAAAGCTGGAGTAGCAATTCTCATATCAGACAAAATAGACGTTATAACAAAGCCTATTACAAGAGACAAAGAAAGACACTACATAATGATCAAGGGATCAATCCAAGAAGAAGATATAACAATTGTAAATATTTATGCACCCAACATAGAAGCACCTCAATACATAAGGCAAATAATAACAGCCATAAAAGGGGAAATCGACAGTAACACAATCATAGTACGGGACTTTAACACCCCACTTTCACCAATGGACAGATCATCCAAAATGAAAATAAATAAGGAAACACAAGCTTTAAATGATACATTAAACACGATGGACTTAACTGATATTTATAGGACATTCCATCCAAAAACAAGAGAATACACATTTTTCTCAAGTGCTCATGGAACATTCTCCAGGATAGATCATATCGTGGGTCACTAATCAAGCCTTGGTAAATTTAAGAAAATTGAAATCGTATCAAGTATCTTTTCCGACCACAACGCTATGAGACTAGATATCAATTACAGGAAAAAATCTGTAAAAAATACAAACACATGGAGGCTAAACAATACACTACTTAATAACCAAGTGATCACTGAAGAAATCAAAAAATACCTAGAAACAAATGACAATGAAAACATGATGACCGAAAACCTATGGGATGCAGCAAAAGCAGTTCTAAGAGGGAAGTTTATAGCAATACAATCCTACTTTAAGAAACAAGAAACATCTCAAATAAACAACCTAACCTTACACCTAAAGCAATTAGAGAAAGAAGAACAAAAAAACCCAAAGTTAGCAGAAGGAAAGAAATCATAAAGATCAGATCAGAAGTAAATGAAAAAGAAATGAAGGAAACAATAGCAAAGATCAATAAAACTAAAAGCTGGTTCTTTGAGAAGATAAACAAAATTGATAAACCATTAGCCAGACTCATCAAGAAAAAAAAGGAGAAGACTCAAATCAATAGAATAGAAATGAAAAAGGAGAAGTAACAACTGACACTGCAGAAATACAAAGGATCATGAGAGATTACTACAAGCAAATATATGCCAATAAAATGGACAACCTGGAAAAAATGGACAAATTCTTAGAAATGCACAACCTGCCGAGACTGAACCAGGAAGAAACAGAAAATATGAACAGACCAATCACAAACACTGAAATTGAAACTGTCATTAAAAATCTTCCAACAAACAAAAGCCCAGGACCAGATGGCTTCACAGGCGAATCTATCAAACATTTAGAGAAGAGCTAACACTTATCCTTCTCAAACTCTTCCAAAATATAGCAGAGGGAGGAACACTCCCAAACTGATTCCACGAGGCCACCATCACCCTGATACCAAAACCAGACAACGATGTCACAAAGAAAGAAAACCACAGGCCAATATCACTGATGAACATAGATGCAAATATCCTCAACAAAATACTAGCAAACAGAATCCAACAGCACATTAAAAGGATCATACACCATGATCAAGTGGGGTTTACCCGAGGAATGCAAGGATTCTTCAATATACGCAAATCAATCAATGTGATACACCACATTAACAAATTGAAGGAGAAAAACCATATGATCATCTCAATAGATGCAGAGAAAGCTTTCGACAAAATTCAACACCCATTTATGATAAAAATCCTCCAGGAAGTAGGCACAGAGGGAACTTACATCAACATAATAAAGGCCATATATGAGAAACCCACAGGCAACATCGTCCTCAATGGTGAAAACCTGAAACGATTTCCACTAAGATCAGGAACAAGAAAAGGTTGTCCACTCTCACCACTATTATTCAACATAGTTCTGGAGATTTTAGCCACAGCAACCAGAGAAGAAAAATAAGAGGAATCCAAATCAGAAAAGAAGAAGCAAAGCAGTCACTGTTTGCAGATGACATGATACTATACATAGAGAATCCTAAAGATGCTACCAGAAAAATACTGGAGCTAATCAATGAATTTGGTAAAGTAGGGATACAAAATTAATGCACAGAAATCTCTTGCATTCCTATACACGAATATTGAAAAATTTGAATGAGAAATTAAGGAAACACTCCCATTTACCACTGCAACAAAAAGAATAAAATACCTAGGAATAAACCTACCTAAGGAGACAAAAGACCTGTATGCAGAAAACTATAAGACACTGATGAAAGAAATTAAAGATTGTACAAATAAATGGAGAGATATACCATGTTCTTGGATTGGAAGAATCAACATTGTGAAAATGACTCTACTACCCAAAGCAATCTACAGATTCAATGCAATCCCTATCAAACTACCACTGGCATTTTTCACAGAACTAGAACAAAAAATTTCACAATTTGTATGGAAACACAAAAGACCCCGAATAGCCAAAGCAATCTTGAGAACGAAAAATGGAGCTGGAGGAATCAGGCTCCCTGACTTCAGACTATACTACAAAGCTACAGTAATCAAGACAGTATGGTACTGGTACAAAAACAGAAATATAGATCAATGGAACAGGACAGAAAGCCCAGAGATAAACCCACACACATATGGTCACCTTATCTTTGATAAAGGAGGCAAGCATATACAGTGGAGAAAAGACAGCCTCTTCAATAAGTGGTGCTGGGAAAACTGGACAGCTACATGTAAAAGTTTGAAATTAGAACACTCCTTAACACCATACACAAAAATAAACTCAAAATGGATTAAAGACCTAAATGTAAGGCCAGACACTATCAAACTCCTAGAGGAACACATAGGCAGAACACTCTATGACATAAATCACAGCAAGATCCTTTTTGACCCACCTCCTAGGGAAATGGAAATAAAAACAAAAATAAACAAATGGGACCTAATGAAACTTCAAAGCTTTTGCACAGCAAAGGAAACCATAAACAAGACCAAAAGACAACCCTCAGAATGGGAGAAAATACTTGCAAATGAAGCAATTGATAAAGGATTAATCTCCAAAATTTACAAGCAGCTCATGCAGCTCAATAACAAAAAAACAAACAACCCAATCCAAAAATGGGCAGAAGACCTAAATAGACATTTCTCCAAAGAAGATACACAGATTGCCAACAAACACATGAAAGAATGCTCAACATCATTAATCATTAGAGAAATGCAAATCAAAACTACAATGAGGTATCATCTCACACCGGTCAGAAAGGCCATCATCAAAAAATCTAGAAACAGTAAATGCTGGAGAGGGTGTGGAGAAAAGGGAACCCTCTTGCACTGTTGGTGGGAATGTAAATTGATACAGCCACTATGGAGAACAGTATGGAGGTTCCTTAAAAAACTAAAAATAGAACTACCATACGACCTAGCAATCCCACTACTGGGCATATACCCTGAGAAAACCATAATTCAAAAAGAGTCATGTACCAAAATGTTCATTGCAGCTCTATTTACAATAGCCAGGACATGGACGCAACCTAAGTGTCCACTGACAGATGAATGGATAAAGAAGATGTGGCACATATATACAATGGAATATTACTGAGCCATAAAAACAAACGAAATGGAGTTATCTGTAGTGAGGTGGATGGAGTTAGAGTCTGTCATACAGAGTGAAGTAAGTCAGAAAGAGAAAAACAAATACAGTATGTTAACACATATATATGGAATCTAAGGGAAAAAAAAAAAAGGTCATGAAGAACCTAGTGGCAAGACGGGAATAAACACACAGACCTACTAGAGAATAGACTTGAGGACATGGGGAGGGGGAGGGGTAAGCTGGGACAAAGTGAGAGAGTGGCGTGGACATATATACACTACCAAATGTAAAATAGCTAGCTAGTGGGAAGCAACCGCATAGCACAGGGAGATCAGCTCGGTGCTTTGTGACCACCTAGAGGGGTGGGATAAGGAGGGTGGGAGGGAGGGAGATGCAAGAGGGAAGAGATATGGGAACATACGTATATGTATAAGTGATTCACTTTGTTATAAAGCAGAAACTAACACACCATTGTAAAGCAATTATACTCCAATAAAGATGTTAAAAAAAAAAAAAAAAAGAGTCATGTACCAAAACGTTCATTGCAGCTCTATTTACAATAGCCAGGACATGGAAGCAACCTAAGTGTCCATCATCGGATGAATGGATAAAGAAGATGTGGTACATATATACAATGGAATATTACTGAGCCATAAAAAGAAACGAAATGGAGTTATTTGTAGTGAGGTGGATGGAGTTAGAGTCTGTCATACAGAGTGAAGTAAGTCAGAAAGAGAAAAACAAATACCGTATGCTAACACATATATATGGAATCTAAGGAAGAAAAAAAAAAGGTCATGAAGAACCTAGTGGCAAGACGGGAATAAAAACACAGACTTACTAGAGAATGGACTTGAGGATATGGGGAGGCGGAAGGGTAAGATGTGACAAAGTGCAAGAGTGGCATGGACATATATACACTACCAAACGTAAAACAGATAGCTAGTGGGAAGCAGCCGCATAGCACAGGGAGATCAGCTCTGTGCTTTGTGACCACCGAGAGGGGTGGGATAGGGAGGGTGGGAGGGAGGGAGATGCAAGAGGGAAGAGATATGGGAACATATGTATATGTATAACTGATTCACTGTGTTATAAAGCAGAAACTAACAAACCATTGTAAAGCAATTATACTCCAATAAAGATGTTTAAAAAAAAAAGAAAGAAAGAAAGAGAACACTATATAATGATGAAAGGATCCACACAAGAAGAGGATATTACACTCGTTAACATATATGCATTCAATAAGAACACCTAAGAACATAAAACAAATACTAACACAGGAGTAGAAGGATGTGGAGCTCATCTCCTCCCACATATACATCAAAAATACATCTCTATGTGTAACAATTCTCACAGAGTACTTACTGAATGCTGGCAGAAGCCCTCAGACTTCTGAAAGGACAAGAAGTATCTCCAGGTGGCAGGATAGGATAAAAGAAAAAAGAGACAGAGAAGGGAATCAGGACAGGACCTGTGTCCCTGAGAGAGAGCTGTGAAGAGGGAAAGTTTCCCGCACCCTGAGAAGCCCCATCACTGGCGGGGAGATCAGCCAGGATGGAGGGGGGTCTTCAGAGCCTCGGAGGCTAGTGCAGCAACTGGTATGCAGAACAGACAGAGATCTGCACAGATGGTCCATGCCACAGCCCTGTATTCCCCAGATGGAGATATGTGTCCACTGGTGTAGGGAGGGGCTGGATGCTTGAAGCTCGAGCTTTGGAGGTCAGACCCGGGGGAGGAGGGACTGGGGTTGGCTGCATGGAGACAGCCTGAAGGGGCTGGAGTGTGGTGAGGGTGCAACCAAGGGTATACACAGACGGAGACCGGGCCTGCCATAGAGGCGGGGCATCATTGTTGGAGGGCGCGAAGGGAAGGTAGGGTCCTCCACAGCAGCCTCTTTCTCCGCATGCATGACGTCAGCCAACAGGGCAACCCCCTGCAGGCTCTGGGAGTGGGTGCAAGCAGCTGCCACTGCCACTGCCACCTTGGGCTCCTGGTTGAGGTGCCAGACACTGCCACTGACGCTGGCTCCAGGAGCAGGTACCAGCTGCCGCATCTCCACACCCCTTATCAAGGGGATAATGGCAAGCACACAATGAGGAATGAGGCAGCAGGCATCCATACTAAAAACAGCTCTTGCACCAAAAATATTAAACTCACATAAGCTACACAGGGACACTCTCACATAAAAATAGCCCCCCAAGACCACAGTAGATAATCGTCTCTCCTAAAGTCACAGACTAAAAGAAATATAAGTAAAATGAAGAAGTAGAGGAAGCACTCCCAGTTAAAAGACCAAGAGAATTCTCCCTGAAGGAACAAACAATGAAACAGAACTCTTCAGTCTAATAGACACTGAGTTCAAAAAGGAGATAATGAAAATACTAAAAGAACAAAGAAAGGCTGTAAACAATTGCAAATGACTGTAAAAAGGAACTAGAAACTATCAGGAGGAGCCAAGAAAAATCAGAAAATTCACTTGCCAAAATGAAAGCTCAGCCAAAGGCAACGAATAGCAAAATGAATAATGCAGAAGAATAAATAAATGATCTGGGAGATAGAATAATGGAAATCATCCAATCATAACAGCGGACAGAAAACCAAATGAAGCCCAGGTTCTCTCTTTCTTTTTTCTTTGGCCACACTGTGCAGCATGTGGCATCTTAGTTCCCCAACCAGGGATCGAACCTGCCCCCCTTGCAGTGGAAGTGCAGAGTTGTAACCACTGGACCGCCAGGGAATGGAGTTGGAGGAATCAGGTTCCCTGACTTCAGACTATACTACAAAGCTACAGTAATCAAAACAGTATGGTACTGGCACAAAAACAGAAATATAAATCAATGGAACAGGATAGAAAGCCCAGAGATAAACCCATGCACCTATGGTCACCTAATCTACGACAAAAGAGGCAAGAATATACAAGGGAGAAAAGACAGTCTGGGAAAACTGGACAGCTACATGTAAAAGAATGAAATTAGAACACTCCCTAACACCGTACACAAAAATAAACTCATAATGGACTAAAGACCTAAGTGTAAGGCCAGATACTGTAAAACTCTTAGAGGAAAACAAAGGCAGAACACTCTCTGACAGAAATTGCAGCAAGATCTTTTTCGATCCGCCTCCTAGAGTAATGAAAATAAAAACAAAAGTAAACAAATGGGACCTAATTATACTTAAAAGATTTTGCACAGCAAAGGAAACCATAAACAAGACAAAAAGACAACCCTCAGAATGGGAGAAAATATTTGCAAATGAAGAAACCGACAAGGGATTAATCTCCAAAATATACAAACAGCTCATGCAGCTCAATATCAAAAAAACAAACAACCCAATCAAAAAATGGGCAGAAGATTTAAATAGACATTTCTCTAAAGAAGACATACAGATGGCTAAAAAGCACATGAAAAGATGCTCAACATCGCTAATTATTAGAGAAATACAAATGAAAGCTACAATGAGGTATCATCTCACACAGGTCAGAATGGCCATCATCAAAAAAATCTACAAACAATAAATGCTGGAGAGGGTGTGGAGAAAAGGGAACCCTCTTACACTGTTGGTGGGAATGTAAATTGGTAAAACCACTGTGGAGAACAACATGGAGGTTCCTTAAAAAGCTAAAAATAGAGCTACTATATGATCCAGCAATCGCACTCCTGGTTATATACTCAGAGAAAACCATAATTCGAAAAGAAACATGCTCCATAATGTTCATTACAGCACTATTTACAATAGCCAGGACATGGAAGCAACCTAAATGTCCATCAACAGAGGAATGGATATAGAAGACGTGGGATGTATATACAATGGAATATTACTCAGCCATTAAAAAAAAGAAATAATGCCATTTGCAGCAACATGGATGGACCTAGACATTGTCATACTGAGTGAAGTTAAGTCAGAGAAAGATAAATATCATATGATATCACTTATATGTGGAATCTATAAAAAGGTTACAAATAAACTTATCTACAAAACAGAAATAGAGTTACAGATGTAGAAAACAAACTTATGGCTACCAGGGGGCAAGGGGGGAGGGATAAATTGGGAGATTGGGAATGACATATACACACTACGATATATAAAATAGATAACTAATAAGGACCTACTGTATAGCACAGGGAACTCTACTCAATACTCTGTAATGGCCTATATGGGAAAAAAATCTAAAAAAGAGTAAATATATGTATATATATAACTGCTTCACTTTGCTGTACACCTGAAATAACACAACATTGTAAATCAACTATACTCCAATAAAAATTTTAAAAAAGAAAGCCTAGTGAAAAAAAATGAAAGCAGTACAAGAGACCTATGGGATAATATAAAGTATGCCAATCTATGCATAATAGGGATTCCAGAAGGAGAAGAAAGAGAAAAGGGGATCAAAAATGTATTTGAAGAAATTATGGCTGAAAACTTCCCAAACCTAAAGAAGGAAACAGATATCCAGGTAGAGGAAGCACAGAGGGTCCCAAACAAGATGAACCCAAACAGACCTACACCAAGAGATACTATAGTTAAAATGGCAAAAGTTAAAGATAAAAAGAGGATTCTAAAGGCAGCAAGAGAAAAACAAAGAGTCAGTACAAGGGAACCCCCATAAGGCTATCAGCTGATTTCTCTACAGAAACGTTGCAGGCCAGAAGGGAGTGGCAAAATATATTCAAAGTCCTGAAAGTACAAAATCTGCAACCTAGAGTACTATACCCATCAAGATGATCATTTAGCATAGAAGGAGAGATAAAGAATTTCTCAGACAAGTAAAAACTAAAAGAATACAGCAATACTAAATTTACGTTAAAAGAAATATTGAAAGTTGTTCTCTAAATAGAAAAGAAGCAAGAAGCTATAGGAAAGTGATGATAAACATAATGAACAGCAAAAGTATAAACATGATAATGTAAAAGAGGACATCAAAATCATAAAATGTGGGAGAGTAAGAAAATGTAGATTCTTTTTTGTTTTTAGAATGTGCTTGAGCCTATATAACTGTCAGTCTAAAGCAATTAGATATAATAAGGGGTTAACATACTTGAAAAACAGGGTAACCACAAATCAAAAACATACAACAGATTCCCAAAAACCAAAAAGAAGAGAACACAATCATAAAATAAAAGGAAATCATCAAACCACAAAAGGAAAAACAAAAAGAAAGGAACAAAGAAGAAACACGGAATCCACTAGTAAACAAGGTGTAAAATGGCAGTAAATACTTGTCTATCAATAATTACCTTAAATGTCAATTAACTAAATGCTTCAATCAAAAGACACAGAATGGCAGATTGGATAAAAAAACAAAGAGCCTACAACATGCTGCCTACTAGAGACCCACTTTAGGGCAAAGGACACACATAGATTGAAAGTGAAGGGGATAGAAAAAGATATTTCATGCAAATGGAAATGACAAGAAACCGGGGGTCACAATACTTTTATCAGACAACACAGACTTTAAAACAAAGGCCATAAAGAAAGCTAAAGAAGGACACTATATATTGATAAAAGGATCAATACAAAAAGAGGATACTACACTCATCAACATATATGCACCCAATATAGGAGAATCCAAATACATAAAATAAATACTAACAGAAATAAAGGGAGAAACTGATGGGAATACAATAATAATAGTAGGGGACTTTAACATCCCACTCACATCAATGGACAGATATTCTAGACAAAAAAATCAATAAGGCAACAGAGATCCTAAAGGATACAGTAGAACAGTTAGACTTAACTGATATTTTCAGGATGTTACATCCAAAAAGAATAGAATACACATTCTTTTCAAGTGCACATGGAACATTCTCTAGGACTGACCACATACTAGGGCACAAAACAAGCCTCAACAAATTTAAGAGCATAGGAATTATTTCAAGCATCTTTTCTGACCACAACGGCATGAAACTAGAAATCAACAACAGAAAAAGAAATGAGGAAAAAAACGATTTCATGGAGGCTAAACAACATGCTACTAAAAACCCAATGGGTCAACAATGAAATCAAAGAGGAAATTAAAAAATACCTTGAGACAAATGACAATGAAAATACAATCATACAAAATCTATGGGATGCAGCAAAAGCAGGTATTACAGGGATAAAGGCCTTCATAGTGATACAGGCCTTCCTCAAAAAACAAGAAAAGTATCAAATGAACCACCTAACCTATCACCTAAAAGAATTAGAAAAAGAAGAGCAAAGAAAACCTAAAGTCAGCAGAAGGAAGGAAATAAAGATTAGAGGAAATAAACAAAAGAGAGCTTAAAAAACAATAGAAAAACAACCAATAAAACCAAGAGCTGCTTCTTTGAGACAAACAAACAAAAAAATCAACAAACCTCTGGCCAGGCTCACCAAGAAGAAAAGAGAGAGAACCCAAATAAACAAAATAAGAAATGACAGGAGAGAAATAATAACCAATGTGGCAGAAATACAAAAAACCATAAAAGAATATTACGAATAATTATATGCCTACAAATTTGTCCTAGAAGAAATGGACAATTTCTAGCAACACACAGCCCACCAAAACTGAATCAAAATGAAATAGATAATTTGAATGGACCTATCCCTAGAAGTGAAATAGAATCTGTAATTTATAAACTCTCTACAAACAAAAGTCCAGGACCACATGGCTTCTCAGTTGGATTATACCATACAAACAAAGGACTTATACCGAGACCTCTCAAACTCTTCCAAAAGATTGAAGAGGAGGGAAAACTCCCTAAGACATTCTATGAAGCCACCATCACCCTGATACCAAAACCAGACAAAGATACCAACAAAAAAGAAAATTACAGGTCAGTATCTCTGATGAATATAGATGCAAAAATCCTGAGCAAAATATTAGCAAACTGAATCCAACAACACATAAAAAGATCACACACCACAACCAAGCTGGATTCATGCCAAGTTCACATGGATGGTTCAACATATACAAATCTATCCATGTGATATACCATATCAACAAAAGAAAAGACAAAACCACATGATCATCTCAATAGATGCAGAAAAAGCATGTGATAAAATTCAACATCCATTCATTATAAAAATTCTTACCGAAGTGGGTGTAGAGGGAACATATCTCAACATAATAAAAGCTATTTATGACAAACCCAGAGCCAATATAATACTCAATGAGAAAAGCTGAAAGCCTTCCCTTAAAATCTGCAACAAGACAAGGATGCCCACTCTCACCACTTCTATTCAACATAGTATTGAAAGTCCTAGCCACAGAATCAGAAAAAGAAATAAACAGTATCCAAATAAGAAGGGAAGAGGTAAAATTATAATTATATGCAGATGACATGATACTCTACATAGAAAATCCAAAAGACTCCACACAAAAAATACTAGAATTGATAAACGAATTCAGCAATGTAGCAAGATACAAGATTAACATACAGAAATCGGTTGTATTTCTTTACACTAACAATGAAATATCAGAAAGGGAATGCAAAAAACAAAAAAAACCCTTTTAATTAATTAATTTATTTATTGGTTACTTTTGTCTTTATTATTTTTTTAACATCTTTATTGGAGTATAATTGTTTTACAATAGTGTGTTAGTTTCTGCTATATAACAAAGTGAATCAGCTATGTGTATATATCCTGATATATCCCCATATCCCCTCCCTCTTGCATCTCCCTCCCATCCTCCCTATCCCACCCCTCTAGGTGGTCACAAGGCACTGAGCTGATCTCCCTGTGCTATGAGGCTGCTTCCCACTAGGTATCTATTTTACATTTGGTAGTGTATATATGTTCATGCCACTCTCTCACTTCGTCCCAGCTTACCCTTCCCCCTCCCCATGTCCTCAAGTCCATTCTCTATGTCTGCGTCTTTATTCCTGTCCCTAGGTTCTCCAGAACCATTTTTTAAAATCCCTTTTTAAATCGCACCAAAAAAATAAAATACTTAGGAATAAACCTAACAAAGGAGGTGAAAGACTTATATGCTGAGAACTATAAAACATTGATAAAGGAAACTGAAGATGATTCAAAGAAATGGAATGATACCCCATGCTCTTGGATTGGAAGAATATTGTTAAAACTGTCATACTACCCAAAGCAATCTACAGATTTAATGCGATCCCTATCAAATTCCCCATGACATTTTTCACAGAACTAGAACGTAAATCCTAAAACTTATATGGAACCATAAAAGACCCAGAATTGCCAAAGCAATCTTGAGAAAAAAGAACAAAGCAGGACGCATAACCCTCTCAAACTTTAGACAATACTACAAAGCTATAGTAATCAAAACCACATGCTACTGGCAGAAAAACAGACATATGGATCGATGGAAAAGAATAGAGAGCCCAGAAATAAACCCACACACCTATGGTCAATTAATCTTTGACAAAAGAGGCAAGAATATACAATGGGAAAAAGACAGTCTCTTCAGCTAGTGGCGTTGGGAAAGCTGGACAGCTGCATGTAAATCAGTGAAGTTAGAATACACACTCACACCATACATGAATATAAACTCAAAATTGCTTAAAGACTTAGATATAAGACAGGACGTCATAAAACTCCTATAGGAGAACGTAGGCAAAATATTCTGACATAAATCGTACCAGTGTTTTCTTAGGTCTGTCTTCCAAGGCAATAGAAATAAAAGCAAAAATTGGGAGTCTGGGATTGACAGGTACACACTGCTATATTTAAAACAGATAACCAACAAGGACCTACTGTAAAAAAATTTTTTTAAAAAGAAATAAAAGCAAAAATAAACAAATGAGACTTAACCAAACTTACAAGCTTTTGCACAGCAAAGGAAACCATAAACAAAATGAAATGACAACCTATGAAATGAAAGAAATATTTGCAAATGATGCGAACAACAATGGCCTAATTCCCAAAATATACAAGCAGCTCATACAACTCAACAACAACAACAAAACAAACAACCCAATGGACAGAAGACCTAAACAGACATTTCTCCAAAGAAGACATACAGATGTCCAACAGGCACATGAAAAGATGCTCAACATCACTAATTCTTAGAGAAATGCAAATCAAAACTACAATGAGGTACCACCTCACACCAGTCAGAATGGCCATCTTTAAAAAGTCTACAAATAACAAATGTTGGAGAAGGTGTGGAGAAAAGGGAACCCTCCTACACTGTTGGTGGGAATATAGTTTGGTGCAGCCACTATGGAAAACATTATGGAGCTTCCTTAGAAAACTAAACGTATAGCTACTATATGATCCTGCAATCCCACAACTGGGCATATAACTGTACAAAACTATAATTCAGAAAGATACATGCACCCCAATGTCCATACCAGCACTACTGACAATAGCCAAGACATGGAAATAACCTAAATGTCTATCAACAGATGAATGAATAAAGAAGATGTGGTACATATATACAATGGTATACTACTCAGCCATAAAAAGACTGAAATAATGCCATTTGCAGAAATATGGATGGAACTAGAGATTGTCATACTAAGTGAGGTCAGACAGAAAGAGAAAGACAAATACCATATGATATCACTTATATGTAGAATCTAAAATATGACACAAATGAACTTATCTGTGAAACAGAAACAGACTCACATACATAAAAAACAGACTTGTGCTTACTAAGGGGAAGAAGAGGGTGGGGAGGGATGCAGTGGGAGTTTAGGGTTAGCAGACGCAAACTATTATATATAGAAAGGATAAACAACAAGATTCTACTATATAGCACAGGGAAGAATATTCAATATCCTGTGATAAATCAAAATGGAAAAGAATATTAAAAAATGTATATATATGTATAACTGAGTTACTTTGCTGTATAGCAGAAATTAACACAACATTGTAAGTCAACTATACTTCAATTTAAAAAAACAAATACTAACAGAAATAAAGGGAGAAATGGATGGTAATGCAGTAACAGTAGAAGACTTTAGCACCCCACTGACATCAATAGACAGATCTTCTAGACAGAAAATCAATAAGGCACCAGAGATCCCTGAATGACACAAGAAAACAGTTAGACTTAATTGTTATCTAGAGGACACTACATACCAAAAAAACCAAAAACCAAAAAAGAACACATTCTTTTCAAGTGCACAAGGATCATTCTCTAGGACAGACCACATCTAGGTCTCAAAGCGAGTCTCAACAAATTTAAGAAGATAGAAATTATTTCAAGCATCTTTTCTGAACACAACAGTATGAATCTGGAAATCAACCACTGGAAAAAGAAATGAGAAAAAAAATGATTACATGGCGACTAAACAATATGCTATTATAAAAACCAATGGGGGCTTCCCTGGTGGCGCAGTGGTTGAGAATCTGCCTGCTAATGCAGGGGACACGGGTTCGAGCCCTGGTCTGGGAAGATCCCACATCCCACGTGGAGCAACTGGGCCCGTGAGCCACAGCTACTGAGCCTGCGCGTCTGGAGCCCATGCTCCGCAACAAGAGAGGCCACGATAGTGAGAGGCCCGCGCACCGCGATGAAGAGTGGCCCCTGCTTGCCGCAACTAGAGAAAGCCCTCGCACAGAAATGAAGACCCAACATAGCCAAAAATTAATTAATTAATTAATTAATTAATTTTAAAAAAGATCTACCTTCAGTTATTAAAAAAAAAAAAACCAATGGGTCAACAATGAATTCAAAAGGAAATTTAAAAAATACCTTGAGACAAACAATAATGAAAGCACAACCTTACAAAATCTATGAGATAAAGCAAAAGCAATTCTAAAAGGGAAGTTCATAGTGATACAAGCCATCCTCAAAAAATAAGAAAAATCCCCAGTAATCTAATGTACCACCTAAAAGAATCAGAAAAAGAAGAAACAAAACCTAAAGTCAGCAGAAGGAAGGAAATAATAAAGATCAGAGGAAATAAACAAAATAGAGATAAAAACAATAGAAAAAAATCAATAAAACCAAGAGTTGTTTTTTTGAATGGGTAAAGAAAATCAACATACTCCTGGCCATGCTCACCAAGGAGAAAAGAGAGAGGACCCGAATATACAAAATAAGAAATGAAAGGGGAGAATAACAATCGATACCACAGAAATACAAAATACCATAAGAAAATATTATGAACAGTTACATGCCAACAAAATGGACAACTTAGAAGAAATGGAAAAGTTTCTAGAAACATACAGCCTGCCAAAATTTAATCAAGAAGAAACAGACAATTTGAACAGACCAATCACTAGAAGTGAAATAGAATCTGTAATTTAAAAAAAAAAAAACTCCCTACAAACAAAAGTCCAGGACTAGATGGCTTCACGGCGAATTCTATGAAACATACAGAGAAGAAATTATACCTATCCTTCTCAAACTCTTCCAAAAGACTGAAGAGGAGGGAACACTCCCAAATTCATTCTACGAAGGCACCATCACTCTGATACAAAAACCAAAGACTAGCAAAAACTAAAATTACAGGCCAATATCTTTGATGAATAGAGATGCAAAAATCCTCAAGAAAATATTAGCAAACTGAATCCAACAACACATAAAAAGGATCCCACACCATAATCAAGTTGGATTCATTCCAGGGCCGCAAGGATGGTCCAACATACACAAATCAATCAATGTGATACACCACACCAACAAAAGACAAAACCCACATGATCATCTCCATACATGCAGAAAAAGCATTTGATAAAATTCAACATCCATTCATGATAAAAATTCTTCCCAAATTTGGTATAGAGGGAACATATCTCAACATAATAAAAGTTATTCATGACAAGCTCACAGCCAACATAATACTCAATGGTGAAAAGCTGACAGACTTCCCACTAAATTCAGGAACAAGACAAGGATGGCCACTTTCATCACTTCTATTCAACATAGGATTGGAAATACTAGTCACAGCAATCAGACAAGAAAAAGACATAAAGGGTATCCAAGTTGGAAGGGAAGAGGTAAAATTGTCATTATATGCAGATGACATGATACTCTATATAGAAAACCCTAAACACTCCACACAAACTATTTGAACTAATAAATGAATTCAGCAAGGTAGCAGGATACAAGATGAATATACAGTAATCAATTGCATTTCTTTACACTAACAATGAAATGTCAGGAAGGGAATGTAAAAAAACAATACCTTTTAAAATCACATCAAAGAACCCCAAATATTTAGGAATAAACCTAAGGAGGTTAAAGACTTACACTCAGCGAACTATAAAACATTGATAAAGGAAACTGAAGATGCTTCAATGAAATGGAAAGATATTCCATGTTCCTGAATTGGAAAAATTAATATAGTTAAAATAGCCATATTACCCAAAGCAATACATAGATTTAATGTGATCCCTATCAAATTCCCCATGACATTTTTCACAAAACTAGAAAATAAATCCTAAATTATGTATGGGCCTACAAAAAGCCCAGAATTGCCAAAGCAATCCTGAGGAAAAATTAGAACAAAGACAGAGGCATAACCCTTCCAGACTTCGAACTACACTGCAAAGCTACATTAGTCAAAACAGCATGGTATTGGCACAAAAACAAATATATGGATCAATGGAACAGAACAGAGATCCCAGAAATACACCCATACACCCACGGTCAATTAATCTATGACAAAGGGGTAAAAATATACAATGGATAAAAGACAGTCTCTTCAGCAAGGGGTGTTGGGAAAGCTGGACAGTCACATGTAAATCAATGAAGTTAGAACACTTTTTCACACTACACACAAAAATAAACTCAAAATGGCTTAAAACTTAAATATAAGACATGACACCATAAAACTAAAGGATAACATAGGCAAAACATTTTCTGACATAAATTGTAGCAATATTTTAAGTCAGTCTCCCAAGGCAAAAGAAACAAAAGCAAAATAGACAAATGGGACCTAATGGGACCTATGTAAGCTTTTGCAGAGCAAAGGAAACCATAAACAAAACAAAAAGACAACTTACAGAATGGTGTGTACTTTAAATTTACAGTACATCTCAATTCCAACTGATCACCTTGCACGTGCTCAGCACCATATGTGGGGTGTGGGTGGCTATGGGACAGTGTGGTCCCCGACTAGACCATCTACTCCTGCAACTGAAAGGGGAACCCTGGTGCTATTTTCAATAACTGGGCGCAGAAGTTGTGGCCCAGTGATGTAATTTACTCACTTGTTCCGTGTGGCTTATTATTATTCCTTCTGAGCCCAAGTCCCTATTGAGGCAATCTATTAGACTTTACACAGAAACAAGCCCCTCCATTCATATTTTAGATTAAAGCACTATGGAATCCTAAAAGGAAAGCATGGAATTTACATGTGCTGTTCATTCTTCCTTAACTACACACGGAGATATCTTAAACAAACAAAAACATTACCTTTGGACAGGCCCTGTTTAGGAATTTATGGTCATAAACGTTTACATATTGTCTAATTGCATAGAAAGAAAAATGTTTTTAATAAGTCATTATAAGCCTGTGATCAGTTTTCTATAAGTTATTTGTTTTTCTCTTCTTTTCAATCTTCCTTTACTGAATTATTTGGAATTAATTACTTTCCATTAAATTTTACAACAAAGATTTGATTCGTCTCCCGTTTTCTTTGCTCATTTTATATTTAAACAAATACAACTTCTCCTATTGTGAATCTCCTTTTCTGGTCATTATTTCCACAAAGTCTATTTTTCCCAAGTGAAATTTTACATATTTACATTTTGTTAAAAGATTTTTAGTCATTTTTATTAAGTGACAGGTTATACTGCATGCATTCTTTTTACTTTAAAGAATACTTTTAAAATGTTTGCTATCATTTTAGACTTACAGAGAGCAAAAACAGTACAGAGTTCCTTTATACCCTTCACCCAACCTCCCCTCATATTAACATCTTACATAACCATAGGACAATTCTCAAAACTAAGGAAGTAACATCGGGACAATACTATGACCTAAACTACCAACTTTATTCAGGTTCTGCCCGTTTTTCCACTGTTGTTTCTCACTTCCAGGATCCGTTCCAGGACCCACCTTACACTTAGTCATTGCGTCTCTTTATTCTCCCTTAATCTGTGACCATTCCCATCTTTCCTAGCTTTGAGACTTTTTTAAAATTAATTTATTAATTTATTTATCTTTGGTTGCGTTGGGTCTTCATTGCTGTGCGCGGGCTTTCTCTAGTTGCAGCAAGTGGGAGCTACTCTTCCTTGGGATGTGCAGGCTTCTCATTGCGGTGGCTTCTCTTGTTGCGGAGCACGGCCTCTAGGCGAGCGGGCTTCAGTAGTTGTGGCTCGTGGGCTCTAGAGCGCAGGCTCAGTAGTTGTGGCACACGGGCTTAGTTGCTCCGCGGCATGTGGGATCTTCCCAGACCAGGGCTCGAACCCGTGTCCCCCGCATTGGCAGGCAGAATCTTAACCACTGTGCCACCAGGGAAGTCCCCCGGCTCTGAGACTTTTGAAAGGAGTGGTCAGTTACCTTGTAGACTGTTTCTCTATGTGTGCTGTCTGATGTATTCTCATGATTAGATTGAGAGTATGCACTATTGGGAAGGACACCACAGGGTGATAAGCTGTTCCCAGGGCCTCACATCATGGGGTACATGATGTCAACATGTCTTATTTCTGACGATGTTAACCTTAGTCGCTTGGTTAAGGTGATGACTGCCAGTCTTCTTTACCGTAAAGTTACTGTCTTTCCCCTTGTTATTAATAAACATCTATTTGGGGAGAGATACCTTGAGACTATGCAAATATCCTGCTTCTCCTTAAGCCTTCCCCCACTAATTTTAGCATCTATCTGTGAACTTGCCTGCAGCAATTACTGCTGTGGTGCTCTATGGGGAATGTCTATTTCCCTCATTCCCTCCATGCTGATTAGTTGAAATTCTTCTATAAGAAAGAGTTGTCCCTTCTCCTTCATTCATTCATTCATTCACTCATTATATCAATATGAACTAGGGGATATTTATTTCACTTCTTATTATTTGGGTTTGTGACCTGAGAGCCAAAATCTCAACCCTGAAAATGGAAGGAAAGTCTGAAAATTATCATTATATCACTATCCAAGTTAGGGTAAGAGAAACCTACTTCCCTGACTTAAGCCAAAGGATATGAAGAAGACACAGCCTGGAAAGGGGCAGGAAGCCCACAGGCAATGGCCCCGGGCATGACTGACCTTCTCAGAGGGCCTCTGCCGGTGGGGACTGCACCTGCTGTCTTCAGACTCTCAGTCAGTCCAATCAGGACTCAGATCCTGAGGGAGTGTCTGTCCCTTGACTGGGGGAGGCAGAGGGCTGGTGACATTCATACCAGGCTGTGTCTGTGGGGAAGAGAAGAAATAGATGTTAAGACCTTAAGCCCAGAAGACAGCTTCTCAGATTGCTCTGAGGGACTGCCCCGAAGAGGCAAGGGAGGAGCCAAATATATAGGAGGGCTTCCCTGGTGGCGCAGAGGTTAAGACTCTGCCCGCCAATGCAGTGGACACAGGTTCGAGCCCTGGTCCAGGAAGATCCCACATGCTGTGGAGCAACTCAGCCTGCATGCCACAACTACTGAGCCTGTGCTCTAGAGCCCACGAGCCACAACTACTGAGCCCTCGTGCCACAACTACTGAAGCCCACGTGCCTAGAGCCCGTGCTCCACAACAAGAGAAGCCACTGCAATGAGAAGCCCGCACATTGCAACAAAGAGTAGCCCCCGCTCGCTGCAACTAGAGAAAACCCGTGCACAGCAACAGAGACCCAATGCAGCCAAAAATAAATAAATAAAATAAATAAATAAATAAAAAATTTTAAAAGTTATACAAAATATATAGGAGCTTTGCAACAAAAACCAGGTAGTCAGAACATCAAAAGATTACTGTTAAAGAAAACCAGACATCTCAAGTTAATGAATTTAGCGCTTTTCTAGGTATGGGAAGATCCAAGAGTCTGGGCTCATTTAAATCATTCCTTTGATACGCACCTTAACTATCTAAGGCAAGTATCCTGCTTTTCTCCATCCTGAATCCCCTCAGGGTGAACAGGCAGGGCAGCTGCAGTGGCTGCTGGCTTGATGGCTGCAACATCCTTTGTTTACTGATAACGGCAGGCAACACTTTTCATCCACAGTGCCTCCCCTTGGTCATAAATTCAACCAATGTTTGGGAGGCATTTCATGAACAATTTTGTCCCATGGCACTAGGAATTCTCACTCCTCTATCAGGTGAAGATTCTGTTGACAGGCCATTCAATGTGCTGATCTTTTCTGGATCAGGCCCTATTGATAATCTATAATTCTCTGGATTGACTGTCTTAGTAGCCTATTATGATCTGGGAAATGTTTTCCCTTGTTGCTTCTTCCCATACCTAGAGTTGCATAATTACAATTATTCTATGTAGAGTTATATATATGATTAACTCTCTCAAGACATCATTAATTTTGTTGGAGGCCTGGATACACATTGGGAAATGCAAGAGACAACAATCTTATAAAACAGACAGGATATAAGCAATACAGATAGTAACATTAATAGAGTCATAATGCAGCAGAGAGAGACACAAACCATAAACAAAATGAAAATAAAGAGAACAAATTAAAACAATGATTAGTATAACTAGTTGTAACCTGGTTGCAATAAACCATCAAGTCCACAGGGGAGTCAGCTGGAGAAGCCAAATTCTGGAAGGATCAGGTAGAGAAAAAAAATATATGTTTCATCTTTGTTTACCAAGGTATACTTTATCAACTCATTGTAGGTCACAGCATAAGAGGAAATGTTTTTCTAGAAAACAAAGATTAAAAGCCGGTATATTTCAGAAAAAGTCATATAATTATAAATCATATTTATCAGTTCATTTGGTCCCATGTAATTAATCCCTGTTGATCTGGATGAAATCATCAGGTTTTCCATCAGGGTTTTGTAATTTCTTATGCAGTTTAGTGGTATTATCTAAAAGCTATCAGAAACTTATATTTATCAAAAAGTTTAATGAATTTTCTTGAACATCTTCATTTTATAAAAGCATCAGAGTAAAACAATGATCGTCTATAAACCACAAAAGACTTAAAATAGCATGGTTAAAGATCTGATTACAATGCAATTGACAAGAAACTTGGATATTTCTGTGACATACAACATTTTAAGATAATAACTAGAATCATGACTGAAAACATTGTACCAGGACATATCACATTTTTAGGAAGTCCATATAAAGTTTAGAATATCTATTGATATATTAATGACATTTACCCATACAATATAAGGCTTATCTCCAATCACTTGACAATGCTTCTCAAGTAATTTAACATACCAAATAAGCCCAATTACTTTAATTTTCCTCTCTGAGATGTCTCAAGGTTCCTTTGAAGCATCCCAGAGTTAGCTGGAGGTCAAAAAAACTTTAGTTAGAATTTGATATTTGGAAAGCTTGTCAAAAATATAAAAAAGGTTTCAAAACACTTGGTCCAATAGGATCATAGGTCACTGTGAAACAATACTTATTCACTTAACCAAAGTGACAAAAAGATTTCAAAAAACAAATACAGATCACTTAAAGGCAAAGAAACTCACACAATCTGTTACCAAAAGCAGTATTCCAAGAAAACTTTGTTCTCTTAACAGAGAGAGGAACAAAATCTAGTCTTGCATCAGCCTACTTTTAAAACAAAATCCATTTATCTAACTAAATTTAATCTAATCCCAGACTGACCATGTACAAAACTCCTTTTCAGGGCTCCCTTTCTACAAACCTTCTACAACTTTCTGTTTCCATATTAGTTTGTCCCTTATTTTCCCATCCAAAAACAACCAACCAACCAGCTCTAGGACACAATCATTCTTTCCCCTTAACAAAATGTTTTTCCATTCCTCATACCTTCTTTTGCTGAAAACGCACATCCTACTTTCCTTGCATACTGAAATGTTTCCCTTATTATCTTTATAGCTTTTATTACATATTACAATTTTAACCCTTAAAAACCTTAATCTTATGGTTTTTAAGGGTTAAAATCCTAACCTTAACGTGGGTCCAGGAAGATCCCACATGCCGCGGAGCAACTAAGCCCATGTGCCACAACTACTGAGCCCGTGTGCCACAACTACTGAGCCTGCACTCTAGAGCCTGTGAGCCACAACTACTGAGTCCACATGCCACAACTACTGAAGCCCACACGCCTAGAGCCCGTGCCCCACAACAAGAGAAGCCACTGCATCGCAACAAAGAGTAGCCCCCGCTCGCTGCGACTAGAGAAAGCCCACGCGCAGCAATGAAGACCCAAAGCAGCCAAAAGTAAATAAATAAATTTATAAAAATAAATAAAATTAAATTAAAACTCTTCTCTCATTTACCTTTCTTTTACAACTTATGAAAACATTACCATACCAAGTTAATTTTTTGTTGTTGATGTTGACAAACTCTGTAACAGAAAAAACATGAACGTACTGACCTTCAGTAAACCTAGGTACAACAAAAGTAAAACATGTCTATATTGATTACACCAGTAAGCTTAAGCTAGCTTTAACACCAGATGTTAATTTAATACTGAATATTTCCTAGATCACGTGAACCTGAAATTCATTCTGGCCAGTTTCTCTCGTATTTAGATATATTCAGTTTTTAAGTGCTTACTCTTAAGTAATAAATAAAGCTCTTTTATAAATCTAATTTTGATAATATTTTCCAGAGGTAGAGATATCTCATATAACGTACACAGAGACATAAACAGACAAAACTAGAGATCTCATAGCTTCATTTTAACAGTTATGAATCAAGTATTACAATATAATCTTACTAGTTATTTATAACAGTTGGAATAAGTTAAAATTTATTTGCTCAAGTGACTAAGGCTTTACTATTTGTGGGAAAGATTTTTAAGATTTGTGTTTGTTCTTTTTTTTTTTAATACATCTTTACTGGAGTATAATTGCTTTACAATGTTGTGTTAGTTTATGCTGTATAACAAAGTGAATCAGCTATATGTATACATATATCCCCATATGCCCTCTCTCTTGCGTCTCCCTCCCACCCTCCCTATCCCACCCCTCTAGGTGGTCACAAAGCACTGAGCTGATCTCCCCGTGCAATGCAGCTGCTTCTCACTAGCTAACTATTTTACATTTGGTAGTGTATATATGTCAATACTACTCTCTCACTTCATCCCAGCTTACCCTAACCCCTCCCCGTGTCCTCAAGTCCATTCTCTATGTCTGCATCTTTATTCCGGTCCTGCCCCTAGGTTCCTCAGAACCATTTTTTTTTTAAGATTCCATATATATGTGTTAGCACACAGTATTTGTTTTTCTCTTTCTGACTTACTTCACTCTGTATGACAGACTCTAGGTCCATCCACTTCACTACAAATAACTCAATTTCATTTCTTTCTATGGCTGAGTAATATTCCATTGTATATATGTGCCACATCTTCTTTATCCATTCATCCGATGATGGACACTTAGGTTGCTTCCATGTCCTGGCTATTGTAAATAGAGCTGCAATGAACATTGTGATACATGTCTCTTTTTGAATTATGGTCTTCTCAGGGTATATGCCCAGTAGCAGGATTGCTGGGTCATATGGCAGTTCCATTTTTAGTTTTTTAAGGAACCTCCATACTGGTTTCCATAGTGGCTATTACACATTTACATAATGTAAGTGTATCAATTTACATTCTCACAAAGAGTGCAGGAGGGTTCCCTTTTCACCACACCCTCTCCAGCATTTATTGTTTCTTGTTTTTTTGATAATGGCCATTCTGACCATTGTGAGGTGATACCTCGTAGTTTTGATTTGCATTTCTCTAATAATTAGTGATGTTGAGCAGCTTTTCATGTGCCTCTTGGCCATCTGTATGTCTTTTTTTGTGAAATGTCTATTTAGGTCTTCTGCCCATTTTTTAATTGGGTTGTTTGTTTTTCTGATATTGAGCTCCATGAGTTGTTTGTATATTTTGGAGATTAATCCTTTGTCCGCTGTTTCATTTGCAAATAATTTCTCCCATTCTGAGGGTTGTCTTTCTGTCTTGTTTATGGTTTCCTTTGCTGTGCAAAAGCTTTTAAGTTTAATGAGGTCCCATTTGTTTATTTTTGTTTTTAATTTCATTACGCTAGGAGATGGGTCAAAAAAGATCTTGCTGTGGTTTATGTCAAAGGGTGTTTTTCCTATGTTTTCCTCTAAGAGTTTTATAGTGTCCAGTCTTACATTTAGGTCTTTAATCCATCTTGAGTTTATTTTTGTGTATGGTGTCAGGGAGTGTTCTAATTTCATTCTTTTACATGTAGCTGTCCAGTTTTCCCAGCACCACTTATTGAAGAGGCTGTCTTTTCTCCGTTGTATGTTCTTGCCTCCTTTGTCGTAAATTAGGTGACCATATGTGCATGGGTTTATCTCTGGGCTTTCTATCCTGTACCATTGATCTATATTTCTGTTTTTGTGCCAGTACCATACTGTCTCAGTTACTGTAGCTTTGTAGTATAGTTTGAAGTTGGGGAGCCTGATTCCTCAAGCTCCATTCTTCTTTCTCAAGATTGCTTTGGCTATTTGGGGTCGTGTGTGTGTGTGTGTGTGTGTGTGTGTGTGTGTGTGTGTGTGTTTTACATATATAAACATTCTTTTTCATTCTGGTTTATCACTAAGATTTGTATTTGTTCTTAATAAACTTTTAAAGGGGCTATGAATTAGATTTTGGCTGAGGGAGCCTTTCCAGTGGTTTGAGTTTTTTTGCTCCGTGGCATGTGGGATCTTCCCAGGCCAGGGCTCGAACCCGTGTTCCCTGCATTGGCAGGCGGATTCTTAACCACTGTGCCACCAGGGAAGCCCTCTAGTGGTTTGAGTTTTAAAAGGCCACTTTTTCCTTTTTTGCCCCCTTGGTTTCAAGTTCTACCTGATTGAGCTAATTAGGCTCAGTCTCAGGTCCTCGTGGGCTCTATTTACACTTCTGTCTTGTAGAGATTTGCAAGACAAAAACAGTTGCTTTTAATTCCCCAAAGAACCGGTCTGTCACCTAAATGATATTAAAAGATTGATTTTCACAGCTATATTTTCATTAATTTGATTTTCTATATTAGTGAGAAGACGTCCAACTAAACCAAAATTTAAGAGATCTATGTTCTAGGGACTTCCCTGGTGGCACAGTGGTTAAGAATCCACCTGCCAATGCAGGAGACACAGGTTCGATCCCTGGTCTGGGAAGATCCGACATGCCACGGAGCAACTAAGCCCATGTGCCACAACTGCTGAGCCTGCACTCTAGTGCCCGCAAGCCACAACTACTGAGCCCATGTGCCACAACTACTGAAGCTTGCGTGCCCTAGAGCCCGCACACAACTACTGAAGTCTGTGTGCCGCAACTACTGAGCCTGAGTGCTGCAACTACTGGAGCCCACGCACCCAGAGCCTGTGCTCTGCAAGAGAAGCCACCACAATGAGAAGCCCGCGCACCGCAATGAAGAGTAGCCCCTGCTCGCCTCAACCAGAGAAAGCCCGTGTGCAGCAATGAAGACCCAATGCAGCCAAAAAAATAAATATAATTTAAAAAAGAGTTCTAATGGAATCTAAAAAAAAAAAAAATGGTAATGAAGAACCTAGGGGCAGGATGGGAATAAAGACATAGACCTACTAGAGAATGGAACTGAGAACATGGGGAGGGGGAAGGGTAAGCTAGGACAAAGTGAGAGAGTGGCATGGACATATATACACTACCAAATGTAAAACCGATAGTTAGTGGGAAGCAGCCGCATAGCACAGGGAGATCAGCTTGGTGCTTTGTGACCACCTAGAGGAGTGGGATAGGTAGGGTGGGAGGGAGGGAGATGCAAGAGGGAAGAGATATGGGGATATATGTATATGTATAGCTGATTCACTTTGTTATAAAGCAGAAACTAACACACCGTTGTAAAGCAATTGCACTCCAATAAAGGTGTTAAAAAAAAATAAATAAATAAAAATAAAAATAAAAAAGAGTTCTATGTTCTAGAACTTTAGGGTTTAATTCATCATGCCTTCTAAAGCTTTCATAAGGCAGTCAACAAAGGCCCTCTTTCTGAGTGCACAGGTTAAACTCAGAGCAAAATCTCTACTATTAATTTGCCCCTAAATATTGGTTCCCAGTATATATATTTTTTTTTTTGTAAAGAGCTCAGGTAACCCTATTAGTTTCCTTTAGTATGTTTCATTAATATTTATTGAGGGGCAAATCTACTTGGGGAAGTATTCCCCAGTGAAACATGTCTATCCCATAATGTAATTAAGCAAAGGAGATATAACTGTGAGGGGAAACACTGACTGAAACCGCCCACCCTGGCCAAGCACCAGAGTAACCATTTGCATGAGTTATCTTAAACAGGAGGTCCTGGTAAGGAACACGGAACTAACAAGGCACCACCAACTGGAAGAATTCGGGAAAGGTCAAAAGGACACACCAGTCCATATGTCCTACCAACCTCCCAGAATCCTCCTTGCTGGAATCCATCCTGGCTGAGTGATGCTCGTGCCACCAGGAAGGACCCTGAGTCAGAATGACAGGCCAGAGACAACCCGGAAACTAATCCCATTACCATAAAACCCGAGACTTCGAGCCACATGGCAGAGCAGTCCTCCTGGGTTCCCTTACCCTCCTGCTCTCTGCCCGGGCGCCCCTTCCCAGTAAGGGCTCCTGCGTTGTCAGCATGTGTGTGTCCTCGGACAATTCATTTCCGAGTGTTAGACAAGAGCCCACTCTCGGGCCCTGGAAGGGGTCCCCCTTCCTGCAACATAACCATCTTATATAAAGCCCATTTAAACATACCAATTTTTACAAACTTTAATCTCAATTGTATATATTTTAGTTTCCATTAGGACTCAATCAACAAGCCTTGGTTTTACAACGAGTCCTAGAGCTTTCCTTACTTATTTTATCTATTTTGTATAAAAGGTTCTGGGGTCCCCAGTGAGGGGTTAAGCCCAGAGACTCAGGCCCTTTTGTCAATCTTTTAACTTGATTAATTGGCCTAACTGTTGTCCCAAGTAATTGTTGGTCAGGTATCTCAATATAATTTTCTTCCAGCCATATATGTTTTTTAAACTGGGGTAAATAGAGCAGACTTGTTTGGGGCCATTTAATGTTGAGGACCAGCAGGGGGTTCCTCTGGCCCATCCAACCTTAGGTAGTGTTGTATCAAACCTTTGATTTAATCCCATTAATGTCCATTTTATTTCTCTCATCTTAAAATAACCACCTAAAGATTTCTTTATCCATTTGGGACAAGCCCCTTTAAAATTTCCACCTGGTTGGGAAAAAGTCTCTAGACTTCCTTCAGTTTTTTTTCTTAGTCTGTTAATCAATCTAATTAACATTAATTATTCTAATGTTTTCATTAGCATCTGTAAGACCCAGCGAGGGCAAGAGGAGACCATAAATAGGATTCCCAAAATGGTTTTTCTTGTTTGTTTTAAACTAAAGGAGTTCTTAGGTTAACCATTAGATATATATTTTTTCCACTTTTTTTTTTAAACTTTGGGTTTGTTTGTTTGTTTGTTTATTTATTTATTTATTTATTTATGGCTGTGTTGGGTCTTCGTTTCTGTGCGAGGGTTTTGTCTAGTTGTGGCGAGCGGGGGGCCACTCTTCATCGCGGTGCGCGGGCCTCTCACTATCGCGGCCTCTCGTTGCGGAGCACAGGCTCCAGACACGCAGGCTCAGTAGTTGTGGCTCACGGGCCTAGTTGCTCTGCGGCATGTGGGATCTTCCCGGACCAGGGATCAAACCCGTGTCCCCTGCACTGGCAGGCGGACTCTCAACCACTGCGCCACCAGGGAAGCCCCACTTTTTTTTTTAATAGGCACCAATAAAACAGCTGTTTATAATGAGAGGTCTCTAAAAATTTACCAATTTAGAGTTTTTCCAATTTAAAGGATCCATCATCTGCCATTAATGAGATATATCTTAACAGTGACTCAAACCAATAAGACACAAGAGGCTTCCCCACACGAGAGTGTGAAGGATGCCACCTAAACAAGATCCAGAAAGTTTATTCCCAAAAACAGTCTAAGAAAGTAAAGGCCTTCATTGTACTTCCTGATGCAAGAAAGTTAAAATGGTAAAAAGCCCCTGAGAGTTGGCACAGTTAGACAAAAGACTGCTCAGAATCCCAGTCTAATCTACTGGCGGCCAAAAGTACACCACATGTATACCTTTTGGGTGGCAGAGACCGAGTTCTCAAAACATATACACACACGCAAAATGTTAACTGCGTAAGCAATAAAAAAGCCCCATCTTAGTCATTTTCAGGGTGAGATTTTCTTTAATTCCCAATTAAGTATTAGGTTAGCCAAAAAGTTCCTTTGGTTTTTAAGTAAAAATAAAAGACACATTTCATTTTCCACTTTCACCAAGAACTTTTTCACCGTTTTGTTCCACTACCTTCTGCCATTTTTCAGGCAACTTCACAATTCCATCTTCCCAAAACCTTCTATCTTTTTGAGCAAAGAACTGTTCCAAGTGCCTTTTACAGTCTTCCAGGGAATTGAAATTTTTTCCATTAAGAGAATTTTGTAAAGACCGAAATAAATGGAAATCCGAAGGTGCAATGTCTGGTGAATACGGTGGATCAATCAGAACTTCCCAGCCAAGCTGTTAACATTTTGCGTGTGTGTATATGTTTTGAGCACTCGGTCTCTGCCATCCAAAAGGTATACATGTGGTGTACTTTTGGCCGCCAGTACAGTTTTTGCCTGGTCATCAAAGAAACATGTGGCCTTGCGTTATCCAGATGGAAGAGTATGAGTTTTCTGTTGACTAATTCTGGACACTCTTTGTTGAGTGCTGCTTTCAGTTGGTCTAACTGGGAGCAGTACTTGCTGGAATTAATCGTTTGGTTTTCTGGAAGGAGCTCATAATAGAGGACTCCCTTCCACTCTCACCATATACACAACATAACCTTCTTTGGATGAAGACCAGCCTTTGGTGTGGTTGGTGGTGGTTCATTTCGCTTGCCCCACGATCTCTTCCATTCCACATTATTGTACAGTATCCACTTTTCACTACCGGTCACAATTTGTTTTAAAAACGGAACGTTTTCGTTATGTTTAAGTAGAGAATCGCATGCAGAAATACGGTCAAGGTTTCTTTCGCTTAACTTATGTGGAACCCAAACATCAAAGCGATTAACATAACCAAGCTGGTGTAAATGATTTTCAATGCTTGATTTGGATATTTTGAGTATGTCAGCTATCAGGTGGTGTAACGTTGATCATTCTCAATTTGATCGCTATCAACTTTAACTGGTCTGAGCGTCGTGAAGCATCATCCAGGGAGAAATCTCCAGCATGAAACTTTGCAAACCACTTTTGACAGGTTCGATCAGTCACAGCACCTCCTCCATACACTGCACAAATCTTTTTTTGCATTTCAGTTGTGTTTTTTACCTCTCTTGAAATAATAAAGCATAATATGCCAAAAATGTTTTTTTCTTCAATCTTCAATATTAAAATGGCTACACAAAAATTCACCAATTTTGAAAAGTTTTTTTTTAAATGCACGCTGATATGACAGCTGTCACAATACAATCTAACAAAACTGTTTCAAATGGCATTAAAGACAATTAAGCACTACTAGAGCCACCTTATGGAAAAAACTGAATGAACATTTTGGCCAACCCAATAAGTACTCGTAAGCTTTATTTTTTATTTAATTTTTTAAAAGTTTTTTTTAAAGTGAACTATTTTTAAAGTCTTTATTTAATTTGTTACAATATTACTTCTGGTTTTTTTTTTTTAATGTTTTGGTTCTTTGGCTGTGAGGCATGTGGGATCTTAGCTCCCCGACCAGGGATCAAACCCGCACCCTTTGCATTGGAAGGCAAAGTCTTAACCACTGGACCACCAGGGAAGTCCTGGTACCTCTAAGCTTTATACGTACATAAACCTGGCTGGGGTATTAGTTGGAAGCTGGCAATCTGTTGTTCCTTTTTCTTTTGTTTTGGAAGCTTTGTTTCCCATTCCAAGGTTGGTTTGTTGAGATCACTTTTACTTCAACAAACTCTATTAAAGTAGCCAATTCAGGGAAAACTGATAGGCCAGTCTTCTACTTAATTACCCAGCCCAACCCTACTCAGTGTCTTTCAAATGAGCAAAGTCTTCCCAGTCTTTCAACTGAGGATAAACCACTCAGTGTCTAAACTGAGCAAAATCTTCCCAGTGTCTTTCACTGAGGATAACGCAGGTACCTCTTCTTGAAACTAAGTTTAAACACCACTGAATAAAACCTAGGATCATCAGCCAATAATGGGAGATCCAAGAACCCGGAAAGACTCACCCAAATTCGTCTGGACTCTCTGACAAGGTGCATGGACCAAAGAGGCCTCTGCTGGTACCAAGCTCCAGATCCTCGTAGAGTTCAAGTGAAGAAGACAAGTCTGCTCTGGGCCCTTCGTGGTCACCAAAACCGTCAACTGAAAAAAAAAAAAAAAAAAGCACAACCTAAAAGTTGAGAATTATGTTTTATTCAGCAGATTTTCTGAGGACTTAAGCCCAGAAGATAGCCTCTCAGACTGCTCTGAGGGATTGCTCCGAAGAGGTCAGGGAGGAACCAGGATATACAGAGGTTTTTGCAGCAAAAACCAGGTAGTGGGAACATCAAAAGATTATGTTAAAGAAAACCAGACATCTCAGGTTAATGAATTTAGCACTTTTCTAGGTATGGGAAGATGCAAGGGTCTGGGCTCATTGAAATCATTCCTTTGATACGCACCTTAACTATCTAAGCCCAGTATCCTGACTTTCTCCATCCCATATGCCTTCAGGGTGCACAGTCGGGGGCTGCTGGCTTGATATCTGCAACATCCTTTGTTTACTGATATGGCAGGCAACATTTTTCATCCACACCAGAAACCAACTCACGTTTCAGTCCCTTGGTAATCATGCCTTTTTCTTGCCCTGTCCTCAGGAGCAAAGGTTGAAGCCACGCTTCCTCCCCTCCCCCCCCCCCCCCCCCCCCGCAAACAAGCAGCATCCTCAGTGGGTTGCTCCACCCTGAAACATCCCTGTCTGCAACCCACTCAAAGCAAGTTCAGTGTCATCTCTGACCTCACCACAATGTTTGAGGAAAACCAAAAATAACTCCTAAATGATATGATGTGGTGTATTAGAAAGGGCAGTGACCCAGAGCCTGGGGCAGTATTCTGGTCCCCCTGGCCTCTGGGGAGATCTCTTCACCTGTCTAGGTGGGGCTCCACCTCTTCCTCTGTCAAGTGGGCACAGTGGCCTTGATAATCTCCTAGGTCTCTTGAGAGGCTAAAAGTCTAATTAAAATTTGAAAACTCAAGTGCACTAGAGAGAGACCCATAATGAAGATCATGTCATATGAGAAAAAGTTGAAGACATGAGGCCTTCTAAGAGTCTGTAAAACAGAAAGACATATTTCATAAAATCATGGATTCTCAATGTTGGAGGGGGCCTTAGAGCTGTTTTTCCAAAACCCTAACGTGCACACAAACCACTTGGAGAGCCCCTTGAAATGCAGACTGTGATTTAGTAGGTCTGGGAGGGGGCTGCTTTCTCCAGGGACCACACTTGGAAGACCAAGCCTCTAGGGTATATCCGTGTTTCTCACCATGACAGCACATGGGGATCACTTGTTTCTCACCTCGATAGCACATGGGGATCACTAGAGAAGCTTAAAAAACAACTTATGCCTGCGCTTCCTGCCGCCCCTCCTTCCCCCGCCGACAAGATTCTGATTTATTTGGGAGGTTCCAGAATTCCCCGGTGATTCTAATCTGCAGCCAAGTCTGAGAAACCACTCCCCTAGATCAGCGCTTCTCAACTTTAGCACAGATCATCATCACCTGGAGGGCTTGTTAAAACACAGCTCACAGGGCCCCAACGCAGAGATTCTGACTCAGCAGGTCTGGGGTGCAGCCTCAAATCTGCATTTCCAACAAGCTCCTAGGTGATGCTGACTCTGCTGGTCCGGTGGCCTTGGAGGTCATCTAATTTCACAGCGATGTTTCCCATGTGGGAAACCAAGATGAAATGACCCTCTCAAGGTCTCTTTGTACCGTATGTCCTGACCCCGGTCCGGAGCTGTTTCCCCTGCCAATCCTTCCAGCTTTCCCTTCGGCGTCCCGCATTCCTCCTCAAGTCCACTGCTGAGCCGCTAAACGCCGGCACGGGCCGGGCCCCTTATGTTGGGAGGCCCTTGAGCTGTCCCCACCTGGAGAGTCCCACGCGAAGACCTGCGGGATGGCTCTGCCGCTGCCGGGGACGCCGCACGCTGGACTCGAACGCCTCCCTCTTCTTCCGCGAGCTCTTCGGAAGATGGGTCGGGGGCGGAGCCCGCGTGAGGGGCGCGCGCCGCCAGGAACACTACGGAGACCCTCGGGGAGGGTTACCATGGCAACCGGCGCCCTCCCACGTGGTGCTCCGACGTTCACGCCAGGGCGGCCCGGACCGAAGAAGGGGATTGGTGCGCCGGGGGGCGGGTTTGCGCGCAGAGAGGATAAAGGCGCCGCGCGCGGCGAGCTCTGGTTGCTGTTCCGCGCTTCCGGACTTCGTGCCACGTGCAGCTGCCTCTCCAGGTCCGGCGCCGCAGCAGCGCAGCATCTCTGGGCGCCTGCGTCGGAAGGTCAGTGCGGAGGCGGCCGGATGCTTCCCCGGCGGCTGACCCCAGGAGCTGAGCCTCTTCAGAACCGAGGCTGACGGTGCAGGTCCCCTTGACCACCTGGTCCCCGCTGGCCCGATCGGTGTGACGCGGCGCGGGGCTGGAGACTCAGCGCTCCCGGGCGCGAGTCGGGGTCCCCAGCAGTCGCCGCGGAGCTGGGAGGCCGGGGGAGGGCCGGGGCACTGCTGGGGTCGCCAGGCGGGGCTCCCGGCCCTTCGTACTTTTCGGAAGGGCACACCCTGCCAGGGAATAGGGGCGGGAGCGGCTGTTCTCATAAAACCGGTTTATCCAGCCATGCTGGGAGGCGGAGGCCGGAGACCCGCGTGCGGCCCAAATCCCCGCGTCTTCTTGGTTTCCCTCTCCCGGGTCGGCGCGCGTAGGAGGGAGTATGGGGGCGCCCGCTCCGCGAAGCCAGATCTCCCTCTAAAACCCTCTGTAGCTCACGCTGAGAGCTCCGGGATTTTTTCCCCCGACCCTTTCTGGCTTTCGGATCAACCCCACATTAAGTCTAGACTTTACCAGCTGGTTGATGGAGTCTTTATACTGACTGAGCAGTTTGCTAAGTGCTTTTCTAAATGGCTTTTATTAAATCCTCCCAGCAGTCTAACGTGGTGGTCCGATCATTTTCCCTTTTCTAAGGATGGGGAAACTTGAGGTTTGGCAAGGTAGTGTGCGCAGGCTCGCACGGCGAGGGAGGGCCGTGTCTGGCCTTGAACGCCCTCGGCTCGTGGGTGCTCTCCTCCTGGGGAGCGGCGAGGAGGAGGAGCCGAGCTGTAGGGGAGGAGGGGCGGCGGGGAAGGTGCCCCCTACGCCACCACGAGGATGTTTCCTCTTTGTCCTCTCTCTTAGGTACCTGATGTTATCCCTTATCTTGAGGGAGAAGAGTGGGGGTGATGGAAGGAGGGTTTGAGACTCAACGGACCTGGTTTGCAACCCCTCCTTTTGGTAATTAGTATCTGCCTGACCTTGGGCGGGTCAAAATTCATTCAGCAAAATGGAGAAAAGATTCCAGCTTCAGAGTTACTCTGAGGCTTAAATAAGAGTTCAGGAAAGCAGGTGCTTCGTCAGCGCTCAGTAGTTGAGGTGCCTGATTTTTCCTTGGGTCATTACTATGAAGAGGACATGTTTGCTTTTATGATTTAATGAACTGGAGGATGTAAAGCAGAGACTGCCTTGCAAATGTGTCTTACAAGCGTTATTAGTCCTTAGAAGCGTTGTTAGTCCCCGGGGCCAGGAAGTTGTCAACTGGGCAGTGGCTGACCTTTGGTGAAAGCAGTTCCACTGGGTGCAGAGCAAGAGGCCCCACTTGGAGGGGCAGAGAACTCTCTGGAGATCCTTGAGATGGGAAGGAAAGGTAAAGGCTGGAGGAGAATAATAGGTTTCAGCAGGTTTATAAGCAGAGGGAACAGAACCATTTAGGGGGTTCGGTGAGACAAGGGCTGGGGAGTTTGGATGGGACGGGGGTTTGATGGGTCTCTGGGGTGGCGTTGATCTCCATTGGGCTAATTTTCTAGCTCCTCAGTAGTATATGTATGCACTGACCATTTCTTGGGGCTGGACTTTTTTAAAAATTTAAGTTGTGGCTTCAATTACATAACGTAAAATTTACCATCTTAACCATTTCTAAGAGTACAGTTCAGTACTGTCAGGTATATTCACAGTGGATCTCTAGAATTTTTTTATCCTGCAAAACTGAAGCTATGCCTGTTAATTAAATACTTGTATCCCCTCCCCCTTTCTCCCACCCCTTGGTAACTACCTTTCTACTTCCTGTTTCTATGATTTTTTGATTACTTTAGATAACTGGTATAACTCATATGAATGGAATCATACTGTATTTGGCCTTTTTTTTAATATAAATTTATTTATTTATTTATTATTTATTTTTGGCTGCACTGGATCTTTGTTGCTGCGTGCGGCTTTCGGCGAGCGGGGGCTACTCTTCGTTGCGGTGCGCGGACTTCTCATTGCGGTGGCTTCTCTTGTTGCAGAGCACGGGCTGTAGGTGCGTGGACTCAGTAGTTGTGGCTCGCGGGCTCTAGAGCGCAGGCTCAGTAGTTGTGGTGCACGGGCTTAGTTGCTCCGCGGCATGTGGGATCTTCCCGGACCAGGGGTCGAACCCGCGTCCCCCGCACTAGCAGGTGGATTCTTAACCACGGTGCCACCAGGGAAGACCGCATTTGGCCTTTTGTGACCAGTTCATTTCACTCAGCATAATGTCCTCCAGGTTCATCCATGTTGTTGCATGTGACGGGTTCTCCTATTTCAAGTCTGAATAATATTCCATTGTATGTATATACCACATTTTCTTTATCCATTCATCTGTTGGAGGCTGGATGCTTTTAGCTTCATGCTTAATGTGCTGGAGACATTACTTAATACGTCTTTATTTACTGTCTCCGTGGCTGAGGATGATTAGTGCTAGAAATTTGGAGAAAACACAAGACAGCAAGAATATTAAGGGCGGGCTTCCCTGGTGGCGCAGTGGTTGAGAATCCGCCTGCCAATGCAGGGCACACGGGTTCGAGCCCTGGTCTGGGAAGATCCCACATGCCGCGGAGCAACTGGGCCCGTGAGCCACAGCTACTGAGCCTGCGCGTCTGGAGCCTGTGCTCCGCAAAAAGAGAGGCCGCGACAGTGAGAGACCCGCGCACCGCAATGAAGAGTGGCCCCCGCCGCAACTAGAGAAAGCCCTCACACAGAAACGAAGACCCAACACAGCTAAAAATAATAAATAAATAAATTTATTAAAAAAAAAAAAGAATATTAAGGGAAATTGATGGTGCATTCTCAGGGAAAAGGCCTATTTCGTTGGTTTTCAATATTTCAAATTGGAGTTTCTTTTAATATTTCTGAAATAGAATTATCTGTCTTCAGAGCAATCACAGTTAAGGTTTTTTCCCCCAAGAAACAGAAGTAATGTTTTCTGACAACAGGGGACATTCTGTTTATTGTGGTGTAGACAAACCCCTGATATTTCTTGGTTTCTTCTTCCTGCCTACCTGTTTGACATGCTGTTTGAGTTCTGACATGCATCAGGCACTGCTAGGAACTGCTCAGTGGGACTCACAGCTCCATGGGAAAGGCAGCCATACTGGCTCCTGGCACCTAAAACCAACATGTCCAAAAACAAGCTCGTTTGTCTTCTTACCTGACCTGCTCATCCAGAAAGCCCATGCTTGCGGCAGCACAACTTGGAAGCCTGTGTTACTCTCCTCCGTTCCTTCACAAGTTGCCCCACATCCGAGCAATCAAGGCCAGTTGGGCTCTGAGTCTGTATCTCTATCACCCCACTGTCTTCCTGATGCCACTGCTTTCTTAGAGTTCTGCTGTGGTCAGTGCAGAAAGGGTAAATGCCGGGAGACGGGAAGAGTCATGTAAGAGAGGCTTGGGCTGGGGAGACGCTCCATTATTTAAGGAGGAATGTCTGTTGGCCTGTTTCTTTTTCATCCCTTGGAGTTAAAGTAAGCAAGGTGCTTAGGGGAGAAGGTCTACGGACTCTCATCTGATCTTCAGTCATCTTTGACGGTTCCCCTGTATAAGTTTAATAACTAGCTTGGCAAAGCAAGTTTTACTTTAGAACACCTGTTCTCAGGTGTGATCTGGGGAGCCCTGGGGTTCCCTGAGACCTCTGTAGGATCCGTGAGGTCAAGGCTATTTTTAAAATAATACTAAGAGACTGTCTGCCTTTTTCATTCTTTCTCTCTCAGGTGTAAGGTGGAGTTTTCTAGAGGCCAAATGGCTTGTGATGAGCTTTTCCTCTGATGGCTAATGAGATGTGTGCTTGTGTACTCTCATGTTTCTAGAATCTTCTAAGGATAGTAGGCTTAGAATATAAATATGTGCATTTTCAGAGATGAACTCTGTTTGTTCTTAGTACTTCTTTGCATTCTTACTAGCTACCTGCAGTTATATCTGCTATCATCTCTGGGGCCTGTTTTCTTTTAATAAGTCATAACTTTGAAATCCCTAAATTGAGTCTTGTGGGTATATGGAAAAAGAACAAAAAGTTTATAGTCTTGATTTTAAAACTTTTCTAAAATTTTAAATGGTATAAAAATTCTTTTGAACTTAATGTTTTATTCTAACATAAAAAGATATTAATTTATATATTTTTATATTTAAGGATAGATCAATGGTTTAAAAAGGGGGATATTAGAGGACTTGATTTTTTTCAACTCAAAGCTGTACCATATGTATAAATGCTGAAAAAAAAATGAAACAACGACACAACAGAGTTCTCTGACTCATGGAAAGAGGAATTTACTCCAAATAAATGTGCAGAACTAAATAATACATGAAAATATGAAGGCTTTCGTCAAGTTTTACAGATGTCAGAAATTTACCTTATGTGTCTGATGCCACAGAACTTTTTTGAATAGTATTTTGGTCGCAATAGCATTATTCTTAGACCAACCATTCATCATCTAAAGAAAAACAAAACGAATGAATTAAATGTAGATATGATGAGCTCTTTAAAAGCCAAAAATTATTTGTTACAGCTTTCCAAACTAGAAAAGAAAAAGCTAATAAGATAGGTTATCAAATTGCAGTGGCTGGAGAAACACACAATAAAGCCTTGTTTGGATGAAAAAGCATTGAAAGAAATAATAGCACTGCCACTTTCTAATAATACGGTAACTTGTCAAATTAAAGATTTAGCTGCAAACATGAAGACTAGTTTGGTATCTTGACAGAGAAGTGTATTTTTACCTTACAAATGGAAGAATTTGTAGTCATGGCTGGACTTGCCTTTTTGTTTGTATTTATCTGGTATCAGCGCCAAACCAATTATCAAAGAATATCTTTTTGGTGAACGTTTGACAGCAAACACAAATAGTGCCAAAGTATTCAGCGTGGAATAACTTTTTTGAATTTCATGGTTTATTCCAGAACAACTGTGGTGAATTTGCACTGACGGTGCACAAGTCACACCTGCTAAAAGTACTGGTGCCTTTGCAGGAATCAAGGCAGTGGCACCACGTGGTACTAGAAGTCATGGTATTCTTCACCGCCATGTGCTTTCAGTGAAAAATAAAATAAAAAATGGAAAGCTTTACGTAAGAATGCCCTTTATGAAGCAGTAAAAATGACTGATTTTATTAAATCTTGACCCTAGAAACATCTTTTTAACGTGTCATGTGGTAAGTGGATGTACTTGTTCCATATTGAAATATGATGGTTGTCTTGAGATAAAGCATTTTGTGTGATTGAATTGTGAGCTGAACTGGTCTCTGTTTTTCATAGAGAACCATTTTTGCTTGAAAGAATGACTGACAAACGATGGTTATTCATACCTGGATAATCGGCATACATTTTCTAAAAAAATGAACCAAGCGAGCCTTCCAAGGTATTTGTTGCAAGTTAAGTTGTATCCACTACCATGAATTTGACAGCTTCCCAATACTTAGGAATTTTCTGATGAGATCAGTGATATCAACCAGTATGACTTTTGGGTATTGTACAGTGAAGTGTGTTAACAGTTGGAAGCTCTGCATAACTCACTGAACCAATATTTTCCAAAAAACAATGTATGAAATTACAAAACCATGCAGGAGTAAAAGATGTGTTCAAGGGACTTCCCTGGCGGACCAGTGGTTAAGACTTTGCCTTCCAATGCAGGGGGTGCAGGTTCAATCCCTGGTCCGGGAGCTAAGATTCCTGCATGCCTTGCAGCCAAAAAACCAAAACATAAAACAGAAGCAATATTGTAACAAATTCAATAAAGACTTTAAAAATGGTCCACATGAAAAAAATCTTTAAAAAAAAAAGATGTGTTCAAAGCATTAGATATACCAGTGGTTTTAATGTAACAGGTACAAAAGTTCACTGATAATGGCTTCAGATTCTACATTGCAACTAACCTTTAAGAAACTACCATGTGTTAAGTTTTGGATATCCAAGATGAGTATCCAGAATTATCTGAAAAGGCTTTTAAAATACAGCTTCCTTTCCCCACTGCTTTGCTTTGAGTCTGGATTTTCTTCATTTATTTCAATCAAAGCAGCAGACAGATTGAGTTAGAAGCAGATGTGAGAATCCAGCTGTTTTCTATGAAGGAAAACATCAAAGAGACAAGTAAATGTAAAACAGTGCCACTCAGTAAATTTTTTGTTTTGGAAAATACAGTTATTTTCATAAAATATGTTTATTTTAACACGTTTATTGGTGAACGTGAACTCATTCATAGGTTAAATGTTTCTCAGTTTTGCTCTCTACTACAGCAAACAGTGTTAGATAGACCCCACTTAAACAAAAGCTCTCTGTAGTCCCCAATTTTTAAGAGTGTAAAAGAGTCCAGAGACCAGAAAATTTGAGAGCTGCTGCCTTAAAAGTATTAAATTGAGTTTGGCAGTGGCAAGATAATAATCTTGACTTGAAAAAGCTACATGCAGTAGATGGTTGGAGGGTTTTTTGGTTTTGTTTTTAATGTACATGCATTGTTAATCAAAGCAATCCCATTATAGGGACAGTAGAGCTGCTTGACGGTTAAGAACTGGGTTCCCTGAGAGGGATGGTGCTTGCCATGGTTAAATGCCATGATTCAGAAAGGCATTCACAGGCCTCTGGCCTGTCGTGAGCATCAGGTGTTAGCTTGTAATAGTTGTGGAATAAGAACCAACTCAAGCATGAATTGTCCACATTGTTAAACTAAAATACTTTATATTCAATGAAGAATTTGTGCCTCCTTCATGCTTTCCCCTTCTGGGGAAAGAGAAGATGAACTGAGTTGTACGTATTTCACATCCATGTTTCACGTCTTCAGGGTTTACCTTTTCCCAGACTCCAGTGTCTTCAACCTTTAAAAGAAAAAAAGAACCCCAAACTTCTTCACCTGTGGCCATCACTACTTTGCTTTTGGGAACTGAGAATTGTCTTTGAGTTTCAGATGTTCTGGTAAATCTGGCTGCTTCTTGGCTTCCTCGCCATCCTCTTGAACTTGCTGAAATAAGTGACTTTAAGAATCAAAAGTTCTTACCTGGTCTCGGGTGTCAGCAGTGGCTGCAAAGATGGTTTGAAGGGATGATGGAAGAAAAGCTTGGGTCTCTCCTATAGTGACCTCCCTTCCAATCCTGAGATGCGCCATCAGAAGGTTGTCTTCTGCCTGTTTGGGAAAGTTAGCTGGGATGCAGGGCCTCAGGACCTTGGCGGGGCTACGTCTCAGGCTGGGGACCTGACGGGCCAAGCCCCTGACCCGACAGAAGCCATTGGGGCTCTGCCCGCCTTATTTCGGTGTCCTAAAGAACAAGACCTCTGCGGCTCACAAAAGGGTGTTCAAGCATAGGGTTTCAGCAGATTGTATTGCCCTTTTGTTTTCTATAATCTGGATTTTAGGGATTGCGGGAAAGCTTCTGATACCTCTGGCGGTTTTAACTTAGAATTACTGTTACCTGCTCAAGGCACTGGGTTGAGTGTGATGCCAGGCTAAGTTCAGATCCTAAATGGGAAATGTCTCCAAGTGTGGTTTACTTTTTCTTGTTTTATGATGCAAAATATAAGATGGTTGAGATCTGGCCACTTCTTTCTGAGGGGGTTGGGCACTGGGGTCTCTCTGAAGGCTCATCCGCCAGTGCTGTTGCAAATCTGACAGCTGCCGGAGGTGGAGGCCACGGGACAGTGTGCAGAGTGCAAAGGCCTGACCTTTGGGGGCAGGAAGGTCGCTGTTAGAACTGAGCAGCTCTGATCTGCTCTTGTGACATGCTTGTCTGGGTAAAGCTGACGAGGAAGGGGAGCTGGACTGCAATAAAATATACATGATCTGGGAACAGAGGAGAAAATGGCTGTTCTAAATGGTCCTTCCTAAAGAGTTGGCAGTGAAACAGAAATTAGTCACAGCTTAGCTCAGTATTGCCGGGGGCCTTTTTACCTTAACTATCTGCTTTTCTAGTCTGGTTCATCCTAAAGATAACATCTGAGTTAGCACGAGAGTCACAGGGCTCTGTGTTATTTAATCGGGGACCTGTTCGCACCTCGATGGTACTGGACAGATGATTACAGTTGTGAAGATCTGACGCCTTTGCCGGGATCCGTGATGTTCGTGGCGTGGACGGCTCTGTACGCAGTAACCTCCGCGGTGACTTTAGATCCCAGTTGATGTCAGCGCTGTGCGGCTCCAGTTCTAAATCGCGGCCAGTCTTTGTTTGCCTGCACTTTGCACCAGTGACGTTTATCCCCTTTTCACAGGGCTGGGCTCACGGCTGGCTCTTGACTGGCTCCCTGTCTGCGCAGTCAGCAGTCTCTTTAGTTCGATTCATGAATCCATAACATGGCTTTGCTCGTGAGCTGGCGATCTTAGTGTTAGTTGAGGTTAAAGGGTTTGTGTTTTGAGGGGTCGAGAGGGTAAGCAGTTACATACTGAACTCTGCTTCTTTTGTTTGTTTTTTAAAATTTTATTGACGTATAGTTGATTTACAGTGTTGTGTTAATTTCTGCTATACAGCAAAGTGACTCAGTTATACAGATATATATATTCTTTTCCATTGTGATTTGTCACAGGATATTGAATATAGTTCCCCGTGCTCTACAGTAGGACCTTGTTGTTTATCCATCCTATATGTAATAGTTTGCCTCTGCTAATCCCAAACTCCCAATCCTTCCCTCCCCTACCCCCCACCCCCCTTGGCAACTATTGATACAAGTCTGTTTTCTATATCTGTGAGTCTATTTTGTTTCATAGATATGTTGATTAGTATCGTATTTTAGATTCCACATATAAATGATATGTGGTATTTGTCTTTGTCTAGCTTACTTCGCTTAGTATGATAATCTCTAGGTCCATCCATGTTGCTGCAAATGGCATTATTTCATTCTTTTTGATGGTTGAGTAATATCCTGGGGGGGTGTGTGTGTGTGTGTGTGTGTACACACACACCACATCTTCTTTATCCATATTCATCTGTTGATGGCCTCTTAGGTTCCATGTCTTGGCTAGTATAAATAGTGCTGCAGTGAACATTGGGGTGCATGTATCTTTTCTCAACTCTGCTCCTTTTGTGTTACAGTGTCTGCAGAGATTATGCCAGTCGTTTGGATGCTGCGGCGGGTTGCCAGCCAGATGCTGCAGAGGCCGGCCTGTGGCTGCCAGGCTCCTGTCCTGCCCAGCCGGTTTCTGGGCACCTTCCCTCAGCAGATTCCAGCGGATGCCAACTTCCACTCTACTTCGTTCTCTGAAGCAGACCAACCACGCGTCTTAATTACAGGTTGGGTTTTTTTCTTTTTTCCACATTTGTGGCTGTGTTATTTTCTTTGTGTGGCAGTGTATTTGTTTTTGGAATGTCACCAGGTAACATGCCACCAGGTAACACTTATTAATCAGAAACTCGCTTTTCCACTCCTGGCTCCCTCCGAAATAGCACAAGTCCCCCTGTCCTTATTTTGCTGCTGTTGCCAGGGCTTGGTTTCCCTGCCCAAATCTTTTATTGTCTGAAGGGAGGACCTGGGCACCTGAAGAGGACCAAAAAGCTGCTGTGGGACTCAGTTCCCCTTTCCTGCTAGGAATGGCCTGGGAGCCAAGGTGTGTGGATAGAACGCGGCCTCTGGAATCACGCGCATCTTTCCTTGGCCAAGCTCCTCAGGCCAGGCAGTTCCTGCACATTTGTATGGAAGAGATAGCCAGGGCCTGCCCAGGGCCCGAGGAACTCCTCACCATCACCTCGTGACACTTGCATCTCATTGTCCACAGACTGGCTTGCTGAGCCCTCTCCCCTCGTATCCACCCAGCACCTGGTTCTGTATCTGCTCGCTGCAAACTTGGCCGTCTGTCCGCAAGTCCTTCCAGCTGACTCAAGCCCACCTCTGATCTGACTGACATGTTTTATTGTCCTCCGTTTGCCAGAGTTTCATCCCTTGGCTTCACGTCCTTATCCTTCTTACATTCCTCAGTGTGTGTGTGTTTCTTTCACTGGCACCTCCTCCTCCTCTCCTGCTGTAAATGGGTTTCAAGTGAGGCCGGTTCCCTCTGCACTTCCCCCCTGACTCTCCCAGCTTCTTGTCTGTGTGTTGTTTGATTCCCTCCTCCCTGCACCAACAAAGCATCTTCCAGGGCCCAGTGTTACTGTCAGTGGGCTGTTTTCAGTCCCATCTTAACACATGTTTACAGGAAATCCCACTGTCCCTATCTTCCTGCCTCTTACTTTCTCCCAAATGGAACTTAGGGTTGTATTCCCCTAAAAGTGCTCCCAGACCCCTAGCTCTCCCATTTCCATCAATGGCATCTGTAAGCGTCCAAATTAAGATGCTGTAATACTCATCTTTAATGTTCTTAGCAGCTCCTTGGCCATCCAGATATCTGCCCCTTTTTTCAGGTGACTTCTTGGTTTGTCCCTTCTTTCTTTCTCCCTTCCTATTCCTCTCCAGGTCTAATGGAAGGAGGGTGCTCTGGATAATCCCAGCAGAGGTTGATATCAAACTATTATATCTAGCTTTGAGTGTTCTGGTACCCGTAGCAGATAATTTTCACAGCCCATCAAATAACCAAGGCAAAGCTGGTAGTGACTTCCTGACCAGGAGGTGGTCCTGCTCCTCTGTGATTGTTCTCTTACCTGTTCCCTGGCTTCCCCTCAGCCACTCTGTGCTGGAGAGCACTTTTGTCTCTGAAACTGATCTTACCTGTACTGATTCTGTCCTAGCTCCGAGAAGGGAATTCGGTTCTATCAGGCCAACCTGGGGCTTTACCTAGTTAGCTAAGAGTGCCAGTAGAGTTTTATTCTATTATTACATACTGGGAATAATTGAATTGGTTAGATTTCGATTAAAGATTCACTTTTTTCTTCTTTATCCAGGGGGTCTTGGCCAGCTTGGAGTGGGGCTTGCTAGCTTTTTGAGGTAAGAGCTCGCAAAGTTTAAATTTAAATTCTGAGTTTTTCGGGGCTTGTCTTTGGCCCCATTTAACCATTGAATCTTTTCTCTCCCCTCTTGCTTCTGACCACTTTAAGATATCGTATGTAAATGACCGTTTGGAATGCATTTCCTTGTGCCTTCATATCACAGACATTGTTTCAGGTCCGTGACTCAGCATCCCCCAAGCTGGTCCTTCGCCCTCTGCCTTTGCTAGGTTAGGCAAAGTAAGACCTGCCTCCCAGTAAATCACTTGGTTTTCAGATGTTTGGGGACAGAGGGAAGTATTGTATGTGTAGAAACTGAAAAGGAACAGTGTGGGATTTGGCGAGTGGGATAAACGGATAAGAGGAGAGAAGAACGGGGAGGGAAAGGGAGAAACTCAGGGGCACTGGGAAGAAATTGGTGACAGATACCGGGATGATAATGGGCTGAGGTAGAAGCAGGAGGTGCAGCCCTGAGTGTGGCTGCAACTGCAGGGCTGTGAGTTGAGGACGAAGAGGGAAGAAAGGTGTGGAGAGGAGGGATTTGGAGGCTGACGGGACATGACAGTTCCTGTTGGAAAGACTGTTTTCATAGGACCTGTTATGTCCTCAGTGTACCAACTCGTGTGTTTTGATTTTCCCTTTAGGAAACGATTTGGGAAGGACAACGTGATTCTGTCTGACATTCGGAAGCCCCCTGAGCACGTCTTCCTTAGTGGTAAGAGGCTCACAGAGCAGGTAGAGAGGCAGCTCCTAGAATCGGTGTCACCGCTCATAACCAGGCTTGTGAATTAAAGAAAGAGGTGTAGTTGAGGCACACTTGTGCCACTTAAAAATGTTTCATGGTTTTGTCCTCATTAGTTGTGTAAAACGCCTACGGTACAGCTACTGCTTGTTCAAGGGATCCAAGGACAGGAGAGTTCTTCAGACCTTGACATGAAGTTGTGGAATAGTATCTTTGGATATTATCTGGAGCAGTATCTGTGGAATAAAACTGATTCCTATCTTTCAGAGTTTTTAGTGAACTTAGCTCAGAGAGAAAGCAAACAAAAATCAAGTTCTGAAATGAGGAAAAGGAACTTTAAATTTTGGAGAAATTAATCCTCGTATTTCAACGTGGACTTGTTCTTAAACTACTGTGCACACAGACCCCAGACTCCTCTAGTCAGGTTGTCTACACCTCAAAGATGTTTTTATAATTCTCCTAGTCCTTTCTGGTTCTGTGTCAGCCTTTTGCTGTTTACCATGGGGAAGAGCGGTAATTCGCTGAAAGTGGGGGAAATTGGCACAAAATCGGCTCTACCTCTAGCCTAACCAGGTGTGGCGAACTCTTAATTTATAGTTCTTTTATACCATGGTGGGTTTTTTGTTTTTGTAAACCCATTTCTCTATTCCTTTAAAATATGCAACTTTTTTTTGTTTTGTGTTTTGGCTGCACTGCGCGGCATGCGGATCTTCCCCAACCAGGGATTGAACCCGTGCCCCCTGCACTGGAAGCGCAGAGTCTTAACCACTGGACCACCAGGGAAGTCCTAAACTATGCAACTTTTTTTTTTTTTTTTTAAATAAGGTTGTGGTTTTATTTATTTATTCATTTATTTTATTATTGGCTGTGTTGGGTCTTCGTTTCTGTGCAAGGGCTTTCTCTAGTTGCGGCAAGCGGGGGCCACTCTTCATCGCGGTGCGCGGGCCTCTCACTATCGCGGCCTCTCTTGTTGCGGAGCACGGGCTCCAGACGCGCAGGCTCAGTAATTGTGGCTCACGGGCCCAGTTGCTCTGCGGCATGTGGGATCTTCCCAGACCAGGGCTCGAACCCGTGTCCCCTGCATTGGCAGGCAGATTCTCAACCACTGCGCCACCAAGGAAGCCCCTATGCAACTTTTAAGCAGGGTGAAATCTCTGTGTGCCTATAGGTTTGGCAACTCAAGCCAGTTGCCTGGTCATTACTCCAGTTCTTAATTTTATTCTGTTTGATACTGGCAAGCTACTTAACCTCTCTATGCCTCAGTTTCCTCATCAACAAAATATCCGCCTCGAAGGCTGTGAGAGTTAAATATACAGAAAGCCCTTAGAACAGCACCTGGCAGGTGTATGTCCTGTATAAGCATTAGCTGCTGTTAGCCGTGGGGTGGCTGGGATTTGTTATTCTCCATAAGGAAAATGCTGGGGAGTGTCCAAGTTGTTGCTACCAGGTCGGTACCAATGGAATTCAAAGTCAGCGGGGGAGGGGAAAAGATCTGTTGAGATTTTCAAGCCCGGAACTCTTTGACTTCCTGGTTTCACTGCTCCTTGCAGGCCCGTTTATTTATTCCGACATCCTGGATTACAAGAATCTGCGGGAGATCGTGGTGAACAACCGTGTCACCTGGCTATTTCATTACAGCGCCCTGCTCAGTGCAGTGGGAGAGGCAAACGTGTCCCTGGCCAGAGCTGTGAACATCACGGGTGAGTCTCTGGATCTTGCCCCAGGTGACCCGTCTGCCAGATTTCCCAGTTCTTTGGGAAGAGGTTTCCCAGGTTACGACATCTGCTTGTTTCAGGACTGCACAATGTCCTGGATGTCGCCGAGGAGCACGGTCTGCGATTGTTTGTGCCAAGCACCATCGGGGCGTTTGGACCTACTTCTCCGCGGAACCCAACCCCCGATCTCTGTATCCAGAGACCCAGGACTATCTACGGGGTGTCCAAGGTCCACGCGGAGCTCATGGGCGAGGTAAGCATCACTTGGCAAGATGACTCGGTGTTTCCTTTTCTATTTCTGCCTCAAACACCTGCTGGTTCATCCTTGGAGGGGACTCTCTCCGTCCCTTAATCTCTGCCCCCAGAAATGCTCGGGGACTGAGTGTGTTTGCCAAGTGATCAGTACCGACAGCTCCAGAGGAATCCTCAGTCCTGTGCTAACACAACACTTCGTACACGCCCCTCGAATGGCACCCCGTCTTTCGTTTGCCGCCCATCTTATTTGTACTGCACTGTTCTTTCAGGTTCCCGATATTGGTAGTTATCAGAGATAATTTTAAAATAACCTCAGACATCTTTTTGGTTTTATGTTTTAATACGCTTTGTCTTTATAACTCTATAGCACATTTTAGCCGGTTTCTGGTCCTTCATCTGATGTATCACGGTCACCATCTTTCCCTGTACTCTTCCCAGCACTGCACTGCAGGACAGGCCTGTGGAGATTTGTTCAGGACTAGGAGCAGGGTCTCCCTTCCAAAGAAAGGCTGGAAATCCTTGCTGTCGGCTGATCTGTCATTTACAGTGTTATCTAGTGATGTTATCACCAGAATGATGATTCTTTGAAGATAAAAACTTCAGGGTTATTTGTTAAAGAAAAATTAGTGACTCTTAGCAATTCTAGAGTCTTCATTTCCTTGAGGAGGATTTATTTTTATTTATTTATTTTTTTCACTTAAAAAATATTTATTTGGCTGCGTGGGATCTTCGTTGCAACATGCAGGATCATTTTTTTTTTTTTTTTTTAGTTGCAGCATGTGGAATCTAGTTCCCTGACCAGGGATTGAACCTGTGCCCCCTGCATTGGGAGCACAGAGTCTTAGCCACTGGACCACCAGGGAAGTTCTAGGAGGATTTTAATATGACTGTATGGGATGAAGTTTCAGGAAAAGGCTGTTATTTCTTTGCATTGCTCTACCTGATTTAAAAGATTCTTTTTAAAGTAAGTTTTCTCTTTTTTGTAGTATTATTATTACCGGTATGGGTTAGATTTCCGATGCCTGAGATATCCTGGAATCATTTCTGCTGACTCCCAACCTGGAGGAGGAACGACTGGTGAGTGTTATTTTCGATTTCTTTTTTTTACGTAAGATAAGCTTTCTAATGGCCGGGCAAAGTGGAGATGGATCTGCTGTCTTTTTAGTCGTATGCTGACCGGAGTTTTTGCATCCTTTCTGGGAAGTGCATCTGAGAAGCTCATTGAACCCTACTGACTTAAACTTAAACTCAAACTCATGCCGATGCTGTAAGTCCAGTGGGATTGGCCACCCACCGTGCCGGAGTCAAACTGACATTCGAGTTTGTTACCCACCATGTAGGAAGACACCAAATGAGAAATCACCTCTTGGGAATTCCCCGGCGGTCCAGTGGTTAGGGCTCGGCGCTTTCGCTGCTGTGGGCCTGGGTTCAATCCCTGGTTGGGGAACTAAGATCCCACAAGCCGCCAGAAAAGAAAAGCCTCTTTCTTTGAATATACCTTTGTTTCTTAATACAGAGAGTTCTATTAAAATGGACTCTGCATATTTAGAAAGAACATAAGCATCACTCCTCCTGCGCTTGTTATTGTGCTTATTACTGTTTATCCAAATTGTCTTAGTTTTTATTTCAGAAAAGCTTGCCCCGAAATGAGAGTGGGTTACTGCTCATCTCTAGTGCAGTGGGTTACTTGCCTGTTTAGGAGCCTGTATTATTCATTGGTGAGTGGAGCACCAGGCCTGCTTAACTTCATTTTTTTCTTTTTTTTTTTTTTACCGAGGAATAGTTAATTTACAATATTATATAAGTTTCAGGTGTACAACATAGTGATTCACAGTTTTTAAAGGTTGTATTCCATTTATAGTTATAAAATATTGGCTATATTCCCTTGTCTATACAATATATCCTTGTAGCTTATTTGGTTTATGCATAGTAGTTTGTACCTCTTAATTCCCTACCCCTGTCTTACCCCTCCCCACTTCCCTCTCTCTACTGGTAACCACTAGTCTGTTCTCTATGTCTGGGAGTCTGTTTCTTTTTTGTTATATTCACTAGTTTGTTTATTTTTTAGATTCCACATATAAGTGATATCATATATTTGTTTTTCTCTGACTTATTTCACGAAGCAAAATACCTTCCAAGTTCATCCACGTTGTTGCATATGGCAAAATTTCATTCTTTTTTATGAGTGAGTAGTATTCCATTGTGTGTGTGTGTGTGTGTGTGTGTGTGTATACACATATATATATATATGTGCCACATCTTCTTTATCTGTTCATCTGTCGATGGACACTTAGGTTGCTTCCATGTCTTGGCTATTGTAAATGGTGCTGCAAGGGACGTTGGGCTGCGTGTATCTTTTCGAATTGGTGTTTTCGTTTTCTTCGAATATGTACCCAGGTCATATGGTAGTTCTATTTTTAGTTTTTTGAGGACCCTCCCTACTGTTTCCACACTGTCGTTGTTATCAGTTTGGACTTGAGCATGCGTTATATTCAGTAACTCCCACATTAGAGATCCCTCCCATACGAGGGCTTCTGAGATACAATGTAAAATATACTTGACAAAATCCAAGGGGTTTTTTACTGTAGATTTGTAGTATTGTCTGAAGTCCGAGAGGGTTGTGCCTCCAGCTTCGTTCTTTTTCCTCGGGATCGCTTTGGCAATTCTGAGTCTCTTGTGGCTCCATATAACTTTTAGGATTATTTCTTCTAGTTCTGTGAAAAGTGTCGTGGGTAATTTGATAGGGATCGCATTAAATCTGTAGAGTGCTTTGGGTAGTATGTCCGTTTTAACAATACTAATTCTTCCAGTCCAAGAGCATGGGATATCTTCCCATTTCTTTGAATATCTTCAATTAAAATTTGAGGGATTTTAAAAGAGCCTTTGGTTTTGGTTACTTTAAAAAATTTTGCCTTAATGTGGTGCATCTCCAAGTATGCACTAGGAACCCCTGGGAATCCTTGAGACCCTTTCAGGGGGTCCAGGAGGTCAAAACAATTTTCATATCAGTACTAAGATGTTATTTGCCCTTTTCACTCTCCTTTACAAGTACACCGTGGAGTTTTCCAGAGGCTACATGATGTGTGTAGCACAGTGGACTGAACACAGAAGCAGAGATTCCCGCTGTCGCCCATTAAGACAGTAGAGAGGTTTTCAGAATGTAAAACACGCTGTTCTTCTCACTAAATTTTCTCTTGTTTGGAAAATATGTTCTTTTTCACATAAAATATTATACATGTGAATGTGTGGGTTTATTATTGTCATTTTAAAATGCAGAAATATTTTTTTTAATTCTCAGTTGATTTCTGATATAGTAGATGTTGCTACAGCTCACCTTAATAAAACCTCTTTGGGGATCCTCAGTGATTTTTAAGCACATAAAGAGGTCCTGAGACTAAGACATCTGAGAACCACTGCCTTAATGCAAGAGGCTCACTCACCATTTTGTTACGAGAAGACCCACAGACCAGATTCTCTTTCAGACTACGCGGTCCAGATTTTCCATGACGCCGTCAAGAATGGCAGATTTGAGTGCAACCTGGAACCCAGCACGAGGCTCCCGATGATGTACATTGATGACTGCCTCCGGGCCACCCTGGAGGTCATGGAGGCCCCGGCAGAGTCCCTCTCCATGAGGACTTACAATGTCAATGCCGTGAGCTTCACCCCCGCGGAGCTGGCCCAGGAGGTTCTCAAGCACGTTCCAGAATTCCAGATCACCTACAACGTGGATCCTGTCCGACAGGCCATAGGTTGGTACACCATTGCAGAACCCCTCAAAGCCAAAATTAAGCTTCAGTCTGCCCCACGAGTCCTTGAGAACATAAACGGTGGAGGATAAGGAGAGCTCAGCACCTTCCCAAGGGGCCCGACACCTTCTGGAGAAGGAGCTGCTGTTGCACCAGAGCCGGCAGATGCTGCGGTTTTGGGAAATGATGTCTAAAGTGGGTAGACGGGAACCATCCAAATAAACAGCTTGTCGGCACTTCACCATTTGCCAGTTTAAACGTGAAACAAACAGGTGTAGTATGAGAGCAGCCCTGGGCTCTCAAGGGCTGTGACTGTGCCCCTGTGTGAGTGCCATCTGAGCATGCAGTCCCACCTTACAAGTCTGCACGAGACTTTCCTCCGAGGTGACAGACTTCTAATCTAAGAAGGTGACTGTGTGTGTGCCCGTAATAGCTGCTCTGCTCTGCTCAAGGGGGGAGTTCAAATAGGACGTTTCTTTCGTGGATGATAATCCTTTATTTAAAATGTTCTAGACCTTTTTGCAAATCTAGAGCCTGAATAACTTAAGCTCCTCTTCCATATCTTGTCCTAGCCGATAGTTGGCCAATGAACTTTGATGATAGCAACGCCCGGAAGGACTGGGGGTGGAAGCACGATTTTGACCTCCCGGAGCTGGTGACGACGATGTTGAACTTCCACGGTTCCGAGAGCAGAGTTGCCCAGGCTAACTGAAGGGGCTGGAGGAAACGCTCGTGAGTCCTGGGCGGCTGTCCAGGGAAAGTCAGAACGACCCCGAGGTTCCGGACCCCGAGGAATCTAGATGTTGTGGGATTGAAGGACTAACTGGACTGAGTTTTCGCAGCTCATGTGGAACTGCCAGATGGAGAATTGACTTGGCTTTAGCATTTTCTCAATGCTGTAGGTTTGGTGGCAGGACCTCTGGAGCTTTTGCTGTCTGCCTAAACTTGTCCAAACACACAAATCACAGAATGAAGACTTAAGTCATAATAGTTTTCCATTTCCTTAGTTAAGATGAAGCAACCATTTCCGAGAAGGTAGAAGTATGTGATGTTTGTATTAAATTAAACTTAAATATTGCTCCTAAGACTCCATTATTCTCTTGACTAAGACCGAAGATTACATTTTTAAAGACTATCAAAGATAATCTCCAAATTTAAAAGAATTCTTTACTATCCCATCAGAACATAAAAAAATGCCTGATGTATTAATCCCGTATTCACAATGTTCAAGAGATTGATTGATTGTTGATTAATTGATTGATCGATTTTTGGCTGTGTTGGGTCTTCGTTGCTGCGTGTGGGCTTTCTCTAGTTGCGGCGAGCGGGGGCTACTCTTCGTTGCGGTGCACAGGCTTCTCCTTGCGGTGGCTTCTCTTGTTGTGGAGCACGGGCTCTAGGTGCACGGGCTTCAGTAGTTGTGGCACACGGGCTCAGTAGTTGTGGCTCGCAGGCTCTAGAGCGCAGGCTAAGTAGTTGTGGCGCACGGGCTTAGTTGCTCCGTGGCATGTGGGATATTCCCGGACCAGGGCTCAAACCCGTGTCCCCTGCATTGGCAGGCGGATTCTTAACCACTGTGCCAACAGGGAAGCCCCTGTTCAAGAGATTTTTAATGTGTCAAAAATGATCACTTCTAATTTATTTGTCTGTAAGAAGATATACTGGTAGGAAACTAAGAATATCAAGAGATGATCTAGGGGACTTCCCTGGCGGTCCAGTGGTTAGCACTCCATGCTCCCAATGCAGGGGGCACAGGTTCAATCCCTGGTCAGGGAACTAAGATCCCATATGCTGCACAGCGTGGCCAAAAATAAATAAATAAAACTTTTTGAAAAGAAAAAAAAGAGATGATCTAACTAGTAAAGGGGAGCACCTCTTACTTTGATTGCCTTCCTGTTGGTGAGCTGAGGGGTGGTGACTGGGATTGTGATCCCTTCCCTGCCATGCCAGCCTCCGGAGGAGCTTGTCTCAATATACAGGTTTCTGGGCTCCACCCCTTCAGGTGGACTCAATTGATAGAGATGGGAATCTCGAAGGACCACTGGTTATTCTCTTCCAGCTTCAGCCCCCTAATTTAGACCAATTCCAAACGCGATTTTCTAAAGAGAGCTTCCTTACTACAGCCTTTCTATACACTCTTAGATGACCCTTCAGAAAAGCTACGCTAACCCTCTGAAGCAGTTACTGTCTGAATATATAGACTTACTTTCTCCAGCTACCTCAGGATGTGCTGCCCCTGAAATCACTGGAAAGTGAAACTCCAGTTAATTAATCATGGAGCTCATGGACACAGCTGTCAAGGATTAAAAGGCATTTCTACTATCTGCTTGATGACAGTGCTATGTATTTGGAACTTGTAACTGCTGGGTAGAAGCGTGAATTTTTTTCTTTTGAGGCGTAATTGGATTTGAACTTCTAGATAATTATTTAATAGTTATGTTGATACAGTTTCCTTCCCTACTTAGTATAATTAAGCTTACATTTGTACGTTTTATTTGCTAAAACCAAACAGCTAGCGTTAAGGTCTTTTTTTTTTTTTTACAACTTTATTGAGATATGTTTCACATACCATAAAATTCACTCATTTAAAGATTGCAGTTTGGTGATTTTGCAGTATATTCAGAATCGTGCAACCGTCACTATAATCTAATCTTAGGCCATTTCAGCATCTCACAATAAAACCTTCCCTAGCCTACGCCACTACTAATTTACTTTCTGTGTCTATGGATTTACCTGTTCTGGATATTTCACATAAGTGGAATCATACAATATGTGGTCTTTTATGAGTGGCTTCTTTAATTTAGCATAATGTTTTCAAGGTTCATCCATGTCGTAGGATGTGTCAATGCTTTATTTCATCGCTGAACAGTGTTCCGTTGTGTGAATGTACGACATTGTTTGTCAGTTCATCAGTTGAGGGATGTTTAGGTTATTTGTACTTTTTTTAGTTTTTAGGAATAAATGCTGTTATGAATACTTGAGTAGATAATTTGGTTTTGAAGCTCACTAGAAACAATATTTCTAATTGTTCATTTTGAAAAACAGTTCTTAAGTTCTCTTAATTTATTCTCAGTTATCTTAAAGGAACAGAAATTAATTCCTTCCTTCCATGTGAAGGGAAGAAGCAACTGAATTGAATGACCCTTTGTCCCTTAGACCCTAGTCTTCCAGAATTTCCACCAGGTTCCTTGGATGACCTTGTAATTGGGGCCCTCTGGAGGGATTTGTTCTAGAATGGCTTCCTTTAATCCTTCTAAATCTATAAATGCACCTCTGGGAGAACCTCAAAGAAGCATAAAAGAACAAATGAATCCTTCAAATTACATAGGTGATTCTTAGTCACTGACAGCTTTGCACTTTAAGACTAAAATTAGAGTTGCCCTTTCTATCCAGATACTCAATATCGGGTGCATATCTTGGGATCCCAGGAGATGACTCAATACTTTACTATAAAAGCTTTCCTTTCTGTTGGGAGAAAGGGTTTTTTATTGTTAATTTGAAAGTGATCTGAAAAGCTACTTGGAAGGGGAAAGTGTGGGTTGCATCATAAAAATAGTTTTTTGATTTTTAAATAAAGAATACAAAGGTTGACCTTGCTCTGATGTTTTTCATCTTGAAGATTTCTACAGGCTACCAGTGTGGTTCCTAGATCTGCTGGTGTGTTTTATATGTGACATTGCCATGATGCGCCTTTGTGTCACTCCACAAACAGCGCAGCCCATGGGTGCCATCAAGGTGTACTGTTTAAAATCGAGAAGCAGGCTCTGGGCAATGAATACTATTGCACCGTTTAGGATACTTATTGTAGAAGGGGATGGGTGCTAATACTATTTTTTTTTAACTCATATAGGCCAGATGCCAATTTGTTATTGTATCTTATGGTAAGGGCATGAGTGTTTTCAAGAGGCATTAAAAATTTTTTTTATTTAAAAATGTTTCTATTAAGAATTTAAAAATTAAAAGATACATAATGAAAAAAGTTGTCTTCTCCTCTAAACCCAATCAATAACTGATGTTAAACAGTATAGTGTGTGCCTATGTTTTTCCCCGTATGCTTATATAACATGGTATTAGATAGTCAAATTTTTTTTTTTTTTTTACTATAAAAGTAATGCTAAGATAACACTGCTGAAAGTTTTGGAAGAGTCACTTGGAATTTTTGCTGCCTGACGTACTAGCTGTTTTTTTAATATTCCCATCCAGTCTTCTCATACGTGTTACAAGTAACTTAAATGTAGTGTTGATATTTACCATTTAAAAATAGCTGTGTAATAATTCATTGAGTGGAATATCATAATTATGCAGTCATTCCACTATTTAATTGCTTTACTTAGAAACCCAGAAGTATGCCTACTAAGTCAAAAGGTATAAACACTTTCATTGCCTCTTAATTTTACATAGTCAAATTCCTATTGAGAGTGTTGAATTAATGATGAAATTCTGCTCTACTATCAGCAGCCCTTGGTACATATTTACTTAGTAAGATATAGTTTACATGTATTTAAAAGTTTGATTTTTTTAAAAAGTTTGGGAATATAAACTTTATTTTTTGCTGGATAACCTTAAGATTCTAATTGAAATAGATTTGAATTAATGTAAGAAAGGTACTAAATCTCAGACTAATCTAATGGTAACTGCCTCTAACTTCAGTGCATTGGTTCCATAAGCCACCCATGAGATAGTAATTCTGTTTTTTAATCACATTTTATTAAGATAAATTAGGGTACTTGCTTTTTTGAAAATAGAATGATCTCGTCAATTTTTATGGTTTTAATATCATGTATGCTTACTATACTGAGACTAAATTGAACAGACAATGCCTCTTCTTCCAATGTGAAGGAAGATCCTCCCAAAAGCTTTCTTTCTGCCCAACTTAAACATTTAACTTTTAGGGTTGCAGATGAGATGGTAAAATACCTACTTTTAACATTAGCTATGTGTTTCACATTTGTTCATCTATAAACCAAGAAATGAGCTTTTCCCCCATTACCTTCATGTTTCATGAGTGTTACACACACTTCAAATTCACTGTTGAACGTTGACTTTTGTAGTCGCCTAACAAATCAAGAGCAAACGATCTTTTCTTCCAATTTGTTTGAGATGCAGCATTCTTTTCATCCATTGTGTGATGCTGTTAATGGAAATTTTATCCCAGACCACAAGGACCCCTGCGCATAACACCAGGGCATTCAAAATCCATCCTGTGATTGCTACGCATCACCTACGGTGTTGCTTTCAGTGCTTTTTAAATGGTGACACCCAACACTTGAAATTGTAGCTTTATGATCTCAGGGAGCGTTAGCAAATCTGTTTTTTTTTTTAATTAATTAATTTATTTTTGGCTGCGTTGGGTCTTTGTCACCGCGTGCGGGCTTTCTCTAGTGGCGACGAGCGAGAGCTACTCTTCGTTGCAGTGTGCGGGCTTCTCATCGCGGTGGCTTCTCTTGTTGCGGAGCACGGGCTCGAGGTGCACGGCTTCAGCAGTTGTGGCACGCAGGCTCAGTAGTCGTGGTTCGTGGGCTCTAGAGCGCAGGCTCGGTAGTTGTGACACACGGGCTTAGTTGCTTAGTGTTATTCTCTGTGCCAATAAGTGTGTGGATGAGAGCATTTCTGAAAAGAATTTATAAAAACTAAAAATCGGGCTTCCCTGGTGGCGCAGTGGTTGAGAATCTGCCTGCCAATGCAGGGGACACGGGTTCGAGCCCTGGTCTGGGAAGATCCCACATGCCGCGGAGCAACTGGGCCCGTGAGCCACAATTACTGAGCCTGCGCGTCTGGAGCCTGTGCTTCGCAGCAAGAGAGGCCGCGACAGTGAGAGGCCCGCGCACCGCGATGAAGAGTGGACCCCGCTCGCCACAACTAGAGAAAGCCCTCGCACAGCAACGAAGATCCAACACAGCCATAAATAAATAAAATTAAAAAAAAAAAAAAAAAACTAAAAATCATTGGTGCCGTAAACCAGCTTTACAAGGATATCAAGTTAGTCTACTTTTAACACCTGCTTCAGGAATGTGGCTAAATGTACCGGACTCACCCCCAAACTACAACTCTGGTTCCTAGGGGTTGCAAAGCTGACGCCCACCCTGCAGGTTTGATGCTGTTTTTGATGGTGCTCAGGTAGGTGATACTGACACTATTCCAATTGCCCCCTGGTCGATAGCGGTTGTGCAATGGAGCCTGATTTCAAAGATAATTTGAGTGTGAAGAACATGTGAGTCTGAGCGCACATATCGAGATGGGGCTGCATTTGTACGTGGCGGGGCCAGGGGGAGCCCTGCAGCTGGGCCACTCTTGGGCTCACCACCTGCCTTTTGCATTGCTGGTGGGTTAACAGATCCAGTGGGCACTAGATGAGTTGCTGAGGGTGATAGGATGTGTACACCGGCGGAGGAGGAGAGGAGATGTGAACTGCCGGGAGAGAACTTCAGGGAAAGAGCAGGTTGTCTAAATGGGGGCTGTGTGGTCATGCTGCTCTCTGTACATCCCCTGCCCGACCGGTGCCTGCTTCACCTACACCCTACGCACATGACTGATCTTCCTATGTCCTTGCCCCAGACCCCAGCTAGTGATTGTTCTTATCTAAGGGGCTGTGAGGGGCGTGCCCCTCTGCTAGTTTCCCTGGTAACTAATGAGCCCACCTGGCGTCAATCCCCCTATAACTGGCAATCTCCCACCCCCCACCCCTGCCCTGCCCTGCCCTGCCCCAGGAGCGAAGACTGCCGCCATGTCCTGCCCGCCCATCCGATGCACACAGTGGGGTGTCGCTCCAGGACCTTGCTTCAGACGTGTAAGCTCCCCCATCCATTAAACCACTCATGTCTCTCTAACTGACTCTGAGCTCTTTCTTTGATCTTGAAGCTGGGCAAGTGCAGGCCTTGTAGTCCTGCGGGGGGCAGCCCAACAGGGGGTTAAGTCACGTTAGGCTTATGGTCCCTGAGGTGACCCATCCCTTTTGTTCCGTAGAATGTTAGGTAAAATTTCAATTTCCCATTAATGAAGTTGCAACTCTTTGGGTATTTCGGAGGGTGAGGCTACTGCAAAGGGCTGGGAATGTCCACCAAAGGTGTGGGTAGAATGGGAGACAGCCAGTGGGAGGCCTGGCCTTGATGACACCAGCACCTTCCAAATTTAGAAAGGAAGAGGCTGGAATAAGAAGACAAGGAGCTTTCATTGTTTTTAGAATAATTTACTCACAATTGGTCATCCACTAATTTTTTTTTTTTCACTAATTATTTTATAGCAGGTTATGTATCAACATGAAACCAGAAATTTTCCAAAAAAGAAAAAACATATATACTGCGTAGTTTTTTTCAGTATTAGCTGATAACCATAGAAGTTGAGGTTCCATTTTAGGTATCTACCTTTTTATTTTTTTTTAGTTTTTAGTTAGTTTTAAAAAATCTTCAGAGGTTACCTAGACTTACTATGGTGATCATTTCACAATATTCAAGCAGCATGAATGGGTAAACATAGTGAAAAGTAATGTCTCCCGGTGGACCTCTCTAGAGGTGATCGTGACTGGTTACATAGTTGCATATTCAGATTTTTTATATTTATATATATATATATATATATATATATATAAAATAAATATATATAAAAATAAAATAAAACATATAAAATAAAAAAATATATATATAGTGTGTGTGTATGTCATGCCTTTCTCATTAACAACCTATGAGACTAAACTGTGGGTTCATTTGAATTTTCCTCATTTATTTTAAAAGCTGCATTACTTTTCATTGTATAGATGTACAAACATATACTTAACTGATTCTCTGATGATGGACATTTACACTCTTTTCAGTCTTTTACTATTACAAGCAGTGCTGCAAAGAACATCACTGCAAGTATGGTAAACTTTTATTGTCTGAAAGAACCAAAGTCACTTTGTGGGAATTACAAAATAAATTTGTAATTTATTTATATACAAATAACTAAGTTCCTTAATATCACTTTTTTTCCTACCGTGATAAAAATGTATTGAATCATACCACGAACTCAGAACATAGTGCTATTGTATTTACGCAAATGTTTTTATGAAAAGAGCTACATAGAATAAATGTCTCATGTCTCTTCAATTGGGTTTACAATTGGGAGGCTGATTACTAAGACAGAGCAGCTGCTTTAGAAGTGGACCGACCATCATTTTCTGGGTCCTTACTTCATTATTACTAGGTTTTAATTGTTGATGTCCATGATTTATATTCTATTCCAAATTAATACGACAAAATAATCCTCTTGAATTTTTTCATTTTGAAACGTTCATTATCTGAAAAGAATCATCCAGCATTATCAGGATATGCAGATCCACTCTACCAATTTCTTCACAAAGTCATCAAGTATCATGTTGAATTGATAATGAATAGACACTTAAATGCAAGTGGAAGATGGCAGGAGGGAGGCCTGTGTTCCCAGCATCACTCAGCAGGTGCTGTTCACAGACACTCACTTGTCTATGGTGGGAGGTGTCTATGCCCCTCCCGCCCCCTGCACTGACGCCTGCAGACAGCACTAGATCTGCCAGGAATCACGATCCAACGACCCAAAGGAGACCAATCGCCTAGCAAATACCCAATGACGCTTTAAATGTCATCCCCATTCTTTCCTTGATGACAATTTTGTATTTGAACATGAGCCTGTCTGGCACGCTGGAAATTACACGTCTTCCAAACAAGTACAAAAGTGTGAAAATCTGATTTTATTTAATTTTTATTTTTTGGCCACGCAGCATGTGGGATCTTAGTTCCCCAAGCAAGGATCGAACCCGCGGCCCCTGTATCGGAAGGGCACAGTCTTAACCCCTGGACCGCCAGGGAAGTCCCAGAAAATCTGGTTTTAGAGGGAGGTTTGATTTGGGGAAGAAGCTTTGCACCTGGAGGAGAAATGAATTCTGGCTGTCGCTTTGCCCCCCGGTTGTGGATCTGGACCAGGTCACTTCCTGTCTTGGGTCTCCACTTCCTCACCCGTGAGAAATGGTGTGAACCTGGCCCTGCAGGGCTGCTGCTTCCCCGCCTTCCAAAGCTGTGGTTTTAATCGAGGGACTAGACACATGCCCATAGTTAAATGTTTTCTGCAAAAGTAACATTGGGTACATTTGAAAGAATATCTGTAAACATGTAAATTATGAAGTATAAGAAAACCAGCTGGGGGGCAAACTGGGGGAGGGATAAATTGGGAGATTGGGATTGACATACACACACTACTATATATAAAATAGATAAGTAATAAGGACCTCCTGTATAGCACAGGGAACTCTACTCAATACTCTGTAATGGTCTATAGGGAAAAGAATCTAAAAAAGAATGGATAGATGTATATGTATAACTGATTCACTTTGCTGTACAGCAGAAACTAACACAACATTGTAAATCAGCTAGACTCCAATAAAAATTATAAAAAAAAAAAAAGAAATAAACCAACTGCTACAAACCCACAGCTGTGCTCAGGAACTGCCCATTCCCACTGGCCCCCTTCCCACCCACCCGCCACATTTTCCTTCTCTTGTGCGGTTTTGCTGATTAGAGCTGGTCGTGGCAGTCTGTTTCCTCACTTCACTGGTGAGACATTAAGGTTCTAATGGAAGATGAATCAATATTTCTGTTCCTTTTTCTCCTTTAAATAAACCATTATCAAAATACCTAAATTAAAAAATAGTTTCCTTAAAATTATTCAGCACATTCATATTAAAGCAAAATTACTTGGTTGTCTTGCTGAAGAATATATAAAGCTGAAGTGTGGATTTCCAGTCAGTGAAATAGGTAGAATATATATATGGCAACAGTTTGAAAATTTCTCATTTTCTCCTGAAGTCATTGAGTTTTGGGGGGAAAATTTTTGCTAAATATCTCCCATATGCTCTGATACTAAGTTTGCAATGTTTACTAAACTCTGGAAATGAACTGCTGTGCTGACATATTTATTCAGTCTTGAAACAGATGGGATTCTGTTTGAAGGGGAGAAATGATTTTTTAGAATCTTTCTGTTTTAGTAAAAGATTAAAAAACTGTCCCTGTTCATATTGAATTTTGGTCATCCGGTAGTTTGTATAATTGTATGGAAACTGTTTTCAACACTTCTGTTTAAAGACAATTTATGACTCCCTGGGAAGATTCCTTTGCATTAAGAAATAATGTCCTTTATTTTATATTTTAATACTCACTTTAGTGAGTGCTGTTTTGCTATCATTTTTTACAACAAATATCAGGGAACCCAGACTGACTTCATAACTTAAAAAATAAGCTGGAGGAATCAGCCTCCCTGACTTCAGACTATACTACAAGCTACAGTAATCAAGATAGTATGCTACTGGCACAAAAACAGAAATATAGATCAATGGAACAGGATAGAAAGCCAAGAGATAAACCCACGCACCTATGGTCACCTAATGTATGACAAAGGAGGCAAGACTATACAGTGGAGAAAAGACAGTCTCTTCAATAAGTGGTGCTGGGAAAACTGGACAGCTACATGTAAAGGAATGAAATTAGAACACTCCCTAGCACCATACACAAAAATAAACTCAAAATGGATTAAAGACCTAAGTGTAAGGCCAGACACTATAAAACTCTTGGAGGAAAACATAGGCAGAACACTCTGACATATATTGTGGCAAGATCCTTTTTGACCCACCTCCTAGAGTAATGGAAATAAAAACAAAAATAAACATGTGGGACGTAATGAAACTTAAAAGCTTTTGCACAGCAAAGGAAACCATAAACAAGACAAAAAGACAACCCAAAAAGAATGGGAGAAAATATTTGCAAATGAAGCAACTGACAAAGGATTAATCTCCAAAATATACGAACAGCTCATGCAGCTCAATATCAAAAAAACAAACCAATTCAAAAATGGGCAGAAGACCTAAATAGGCACTTCTCCAAAGAAGATATACAGATGGCCAACAAACAAATGAAAAGATGTTCAACATCACTAATTGTAAGAGAAATGCAAATCAAAACTACAATGAGGTATCACCTCACACGGTCAGAATGGCCATCATCAAAAAATCTACAAACAATAAATGCTGGAGAGGGTGTGGAGAAAAGGGAAGCCTCTTACACTGTTGGTGGGAATGTAAATTGATACAGCTGCTATGGAGAACAGTATGGAGGTTCCTTAAAAAACTAAAAATAGAATTACCATATGACCCGGCAATCTCACTCCTGGGCATATACCCTGAGAAAACCATAATTCAAAAAGACACATGCACCCCAATGTTCATTGCAGCACTATTTACAATAGCCAGGACGTGGAAGCAACCTAAATGTCCATCAATAGAGGAATGGATAAAGAAGATGCGGCATATATATACAATGGAATATTACTCAGCAATAAAAAGGAACAAAATTGTGTCATTTGCAGACACGTGGATGGACTTAGAGACTGCCATACAGAGTGAAGTAAGTCAGAAAGAGAAAAACAAATATTGTACATTAACTCATATATGTGGAATCTAGACAAATAGTATAGATGATCTTATTTGCAAAGCAGAAATAGAGACACAGACATAGAGAACGATGTACAGATACCAAGGGGGAAGCGGGGAGGGGGGGGTGTGTGGGATGAATTGGGAGATTGGGATTGACATATATACACTACTATGTATAAAATAGATAACTAATGAGAACCTGTTGTATAGCACAGGGAACTCTACTCGGTGCTCTGTGGTGACCTAATGGGAAGGAAATCCAAAAAAGAGGGGATATATGTATACGTATGGCTGATTCACTCTGCTGTACAGCAGAAACTGACACAGCAGTATAAGGCAACTATGCTCCAATAAAAAATATAATTAAGCAAATATGAGTCTTCTGAAGTCTAGGTGATGGCTCACAGTAACAGTTTCCAGGGATAAGGTTTAGCTATAGAATGAATTCACAGAATAAAAGGAATACCTCTTCCAGCATAATGTGCAGGACTTTATAAAAGCTAAACTTACAACAAACACAGTGATTCCTGAGATGAAATGGAGAAACCACTTATCCCTGTCCTGGAACCTCTGTGCTTTTGTCTACCAATACGGACACTCCTGACCACAGCACAGGTTGAGAAAGCCGTTGAGCTACTTTCTCGCTCCATGGCTGTGTTATCTATTGCTGTGTAGCAAACAGCGTGGCTTAAAACAACACACATTAAGCATCTCATAGTTTCTGTGGATCAGGTATGATCCTAGGCGATCCTAAGCAGGATTCTGTTTAGGATGTGGCTGAATCAAGGTATGGTCCAGGGCTGGGTTCTCATCTGGATGCTTTCCTGGGGAAGAACTGCTTCTAAGCTCACTCAGGTGGCTGGCAGGATTCGTTTCCTGGTGCTTGTATCACTGAGGGCCCTGGTGTTTTGTGGCTGTTGGCTGGCAGTTGCCCTCAGCTCCTAGAAGTCAGTCCTAGCTCCTAGAAGCTTCTGGAAGTTTCTTGCCACATGGGCTTTCCCATCATGGTCACTTAATTCATCCGGCCAGCAAGGAGAGTTTCTAGAGTGAATCTACTAGCAGAACAGAGTCTTACATAACATAACCCGACCAAGGAAGGGACATTCCATCATCTTTGCCATATTCTATTGGTTAGAGGCAAGGTCTTGCTTACACCCAAGGGGAGGGGTTCCCCAGAAAAGTGACCACCAGGGGGCAGGGACTGGGAGTCTCCCACAATGACCAAGTTTGACGGTTGTCCAGCACCCTGAATTCATCATGATGTGTTATATCATGAGGGTGAGGAGAGACTTGCAGTTTACTCCCAAAGCCTCCCATGAATTACGTTCTTGGGCTCCTGCTGGATTTCTCCCTGGCCAGGTGATCAGGTCGGGACCACTGAAGATGCTCTGCTAACATCTGACTCCACCCATTTGGGATTTGGCATCCTTTACTCCATCAGCCATCTCTGAGAGACGGTGCTTCCCGTCTTTTCTTTCACCTCAGGGTTTAACCTTAGCTAACACTTCTCCCTGTTCCCCTCCCTTCCTCTGGGGCCTCAGAGGCAGCTTCTCTCCCCACACTCCAAGTAGCTTTCCCATCCTCCCATCTATCTATCAACCAGGTTTCAGAGGGATGGAAAACCAAACTCTCAGCCTTACATTAGATGCTACATTTTTCAGGGCAAAAGGTGCTGGCTTTTATCAGATTCTCAAAGGATCCCCCCCTACCCCAAAGAGTAAAGAACCATGGTGTGAGGGGATCCTCACGTGTATGTTTGGAGGAAAATGCAGACAGCTCACGTTTGGAGGCACATTTGGGGGCTGGGATGGCCGTCTTCGCCCCACCCCCCAGCCCCTCCGGGGGTACCAGGCCTGAGCTGGGCAATGCTCCAAAGCCCCAGTTGTGGTCGGCCAGAGAATAGCACGGTAGGTTGTGTGCCTGTGCCTGGCGCAGTTCTCAGGCCCTACTTTGCTTATCAGCCGCTCTGCCCTTGCTTTGAAGCTCAGACCTTGTGAGCTGATAGCATCCTCCCCTCCTGCCAGGGTCAACACTGCCGGGGCACGTGAAGCTGGCAGTGCTCCTGGGGAGGGGGTTGGATGCCACATTGTCGCTGAGGCAGCAGGTGTGTTTGGCCCTCATCTTGACAGGCCCCTTTGGCTCAGACCTTGCGAGCTGATAGCATCCGCCCCTCCTGCCAGGGTCAACACTGCCGGGGCCTGTGAAGTTGGTGGTGCTCCTGGAAAGGGGGGTGGATGCCACCGTGTCGCTGAGGTGCCAGGTGTGTTCGGCCTCATCTCAACAGGCCCCTTTGACGTCTCTCCTCATCCTCCCTCCTCCCGAGGCCCCGGAGTACTTATTTGGGTCAGTGGATCCAAGGGCAGCAACTCTTCCCTGCCTAGGGTCCTCTGGGGTCTGTTGTCAAGTAAGATCCACCGTTCTTCAAATCTTGGCCCTGTGGACGTTTCATTCTCACTGGCGGGAACCCTGGCAGGGCCTGTGCTTCCAGAAACCAGAGCCGTGTGCAGGGGTACAGCATCATATCCCTGGGCAGGAAGCTCTGAACCTGCGCTTGGCAAATGTCCCTGGCTTGTGACGGGGCAGGCTGCACAGGTGGAGCAGAGACGGCGATCAGCTGAGCGTGTGCAGGCTCGGGAATTCTATGCGCCGTCAAAGCGGCCGAGGCCTCCAGCTCTGTGCCAGCTCCATGTCATACTATGGAGATTTGCAAGGGTGCCACACCAGTGTTCCTGCCGTGCAGCCCCGGAAGAAAGAAGCAAGTTCTGCACGTGGTTAAGATTCGAAAGGCATCTGCCGAGAAGTGTGGACTGTGCATTCTGGAAAGCACGTCAGGCTGGCTGGGCCAGTTTGCAGGAGTGATTTGTGGCAAAAATCATACCTAAGGAACTTAGAGACATGAAAGGCCCCAACTTCTCATTCTTTGTGCAACTAATTTCACAAGAGGGAGGGAAGGAGGCCACGCTGGTTGTTGTTGGGAAATGAGACCAAATAACTAGGTCAGAAAGGGTAGCACCAGTTTTGACGGGATGGGGGCAGGTGCCGTGGATGCGACCCAGCAACTTGGGATCAGATCGAACAGGCAGAGTCCCAGGGAGCAGGGGTCAGCGGGGGGTCACCGGGTACCCACCTCCGGTCAGAGAACAACCTGAACCCTGAACTAATCTGCAAATGTAACTGAACAGAACACATGAGCAGAGCATCAATAGAATGTGTGGGAAATGAGCGTCCTGAAGGGGAGTCTAAGAATCTCCCCCCAGGGCTTCTCTCTGGGTGCTGTGGATACAACACAAGTGTGCAGAGACCCTGATGCCCTTGGCCCGTGGGGACCCTCGGGCGAGGGCTTTGCCCCAGTGGCAGCCCCATCTCCTGTGCTCCAGCATGGGGCACGAGTTCTATCACCTTCTCTGTATGCCACAGGTGAAAAGGTGGGGAGACACTGATACAGGTGACCTCAGAGATGTTGCGGCTTCTGGTCCAGACCGCCACGATAGAGCGATTATCGCAGTAAAGTGAGTCACACGAATTTTTTGGTTTCCCAGTACATATGAAAGTTATGTTTATACTATATTGTAGTCTATTAAGTGTGCAATAGCATCATATCTAAAAAACAATTTACATACCTTGATGAAAAGAAACTTTATTGATAAAAAATGCTAACCATCACCTGAGCCTTCAATGAGTCATAGTAGTAATATCATCAAAGATCACTGATCACAGGTCACCATCACAAATATAATGATAAGGTCCCAAATCCTTGTGATAAGTAGGCAGAGGTCTGGGCTTTATGTCTGATTGGGCAGTATGGTGAGGGGACCTCCAGGCTGAGGACCTACTACTGAGGGCGGATCATCCGTTTCCCTGTCCTGTGTTAGTCCGTTGAGGCTGCTATAACAGAATGTGATAGGCTGGGTGTCTTAAACAATAGATGTTTATTTCTCACAGTTCTAGAGGCTGGAAGTTCAAGATCAAGGTGCTGGCAGATTTGGTGTCTGGTGAGGCCCTGCTTCCTGGTTCAGAGACGGCCATCTTCTCGCTGTGTCCTCACCGTCCAGCTGTCTCTTTTATAAGGGCACTAATCCCCCTCATGAGGGCTCCATCCTCTTAACCTAATCACCTCCCAGAGGCCCCACCTCCTCATCCCATCACATCTCAGGTTAGGATTCAACATACGAATTTTGGGGAGACCCAAACATTCAGTCCATCCACCTTAGCTGACTCACCCTTAAAGTAGGGAGACCCCATTGACTCCCTGGGTCACATTTATGCTCACTTCTCCTATCTTGCTACTCAAAGTGAGGTCCATGGACCGCAACACCATCCCTGGGAGCTTGTTAGAAATGCAGAGTCTCAGGCCCCACCCCAGACCTGTGAGTCAGAATTAACAAGAGCCCAGGTAATTTGTGTGCACATGAACGTTTTGGAGAAACTACCAGAAACTAAGTTAGCAATGTGTGGAAAAGAGTGGTCTCAGGAAGGGCATGGCCAAGGGAGCCCCACAGTCGTGGTTTCAAATCCTGTCTCCACCGTCCCCCCCACGTGACCCACTGCAAGTTACTCACCTCCTCTGCGCCTCAGTTTCCTCACCTGCAAAACGAGGACCATCACAGCACTAGCTTCATAGGACTGGGAGACGAATTACATAGGCTGGTGTATGAGAAGTGCCTGGCGTGTAGTAGATGCTCGGTGGATAAGAATTCTCTTTCTGGAGCTTTCTTCCTGGCAGATTCTTCAGGGGTGGGGCTGAGGAAGGGGTGTCTTTCCTCAAGTGGGTGAATTACTCCCAGATAATTCCGGTGCAAGGGCAGGTGACACTGCTTTGGACCATTTACAGAACCTCACACCTGGGATTGTACCTGGGGCGTGCCCTTGTGCGCCAGGACGAGGCTGACTAGTGTTGGGAGGTGAGGCTCCCTGCAGTGGGGAAGGCGACCCTGCCCATGGCCCTGGCAGCTAGCAATGGTCCAGTCCCTCAGAAACGTGGTGGGTGATCAGATCTGTCAGGGCACAGCCCGACATCCGTGGTGGCTCATGGGAAGGACACGGGGAGAGAGAAGTGGAGGGACAGGTTCAGAGCAGTCATTTTAGGAGCTTGGCTGGGAAGGGAAAGGGGTTTGTGATAATTGAGAATCAAAAGGATTTTTGAGAAAGGAGAGAACTGAAATGGTATTGGCAATGGGGGCTGGGGGGGGTAACTAAACTAGCCTTTATTTAGCCCCTGATATTTTTTCTATAGGTTTACTTTTTTAAAAAGCTTTTTTTTTTTTTTTTGGAAACTGTATGATAGAACATATATATAGGAAAGTGCATAAAATAAAAATGTACAGTTTAGTAAATAATTATAAAGCAAAGTCCTGTGTGGCCACCAACCAGCTCAAGAGGCAGAACCACGCCGGCACCAGAAGCCAGTGTGGACCACGGCCTCCCAGCAGGAGACCGCACGTGTCCCTATGTCTTTCTTCGTGTCCCTATTTTACCCAGGAGGATACCGAGGCTCAGGTAGGTTAACTACCTTCCCCAGGGTCACACAGCTCGTAAGCAGCAGAGCCAGAATTCAAACCTATGTGTGTCTGACTGCAGGATGGGGCTAAGGGGCAGGGCTCCTGCATGGGGAGTGGGGGGAGGGCAGGACTGGAGGGGCAGGCCCAGGGGAGGTGGGCAGCGGTGGGGGGAATAGATTCGGGGCCAGGGCTCCCTGAGCAAAGGAGGATAGAGGAGAGGTGAAGGGCGAAGGGGGAGCCCACCCCACAGGTGTCTGTCCTCAGGTCCCCCGACTGTGCCCAGAGTGGTCACCCTTCAGTAAAGCTAGGAGGGGGCGCCCTTTAGTCTTCCTGCTAGACAGAGAGCTTGGCAAGCAGGTCTGGCCAGTGCAGGATCACCAACGAAAGAATATCCATGGACGTGACAGAAAGCCCAGCAGAAAGATGGACCTGCCCCCAGAGGGAAGGGTCCCAGTGCCCTCAGGGTCCACTGCTCTCAAGGGAGCTGGACTGTTTCCAGAGGAAAATGCTCTGCTGGTTGGTCTGAGGGTTCATGCTGGGTTTCAGGTGAGATAAGACAGATAACAAGGCACCGATCAATGGCAGGTCAAGGTAAACCCCGTCAGAAAGAGTTATCATTCAGAGGCGGCCACATGGCCATTAGGCAACACTCGAATCTGATTTCTGCTTTCCCACAAGCAGCTGGGAATTTCTGAGACCTGTTTGTATAAAATTAGAAATTCTTAGAAAAGATACATGACAAATGTCACACCGACCCTTGCCCTGTATCTGCCCAGTTCCCACCCTACCCCTCCAAGGTCAAGTTTATTTTTAGTTTCTTATGCATCTTTCCAGAGCTTTAAAAATGCATATCCAAGCAAATAAAGTACTAGAGTCTAACCCCTCCCCCCCTTTTTACCATAAAAGTAACTGATTGCATACTGGTTTGCACCTTGCTTTTTTCCCCTAATTAAAAAAAATTTTTGGTAGAATACACATAACATGAAATTTGCCATCTTAACCATTTTTAAGCGTACAGTTCATTGGCATTAGGTACATTCACATTGTTGTGCAACTGTCACCACCATCCATTTCTAGGTTTTTTCATCTTGCAAAACTGCAACTCTCTCCTATAAACTATAAACTATAATCCCCCATTCTTCCCTCCTCCCAGCCCCTGGCAACCCCCATTCTACTTTCTGTGTCTATGAATTTGACTCTTCTAGGTACCTCATAAAAGTGGAATCACACAGTATTTGTACTTTTGTGTCTGGCTTATTTCACCTAGTATACTTTCTTCAAGGTTCATCCATGTTTTAGCCTGTGCTAAAATTTCTTTCCTTTTTCAAGGCTGAGTAATATTCATTGTATGGATAGACCACATTTTGTTTATCTGTTCATCCATCAATGGACACCTGGGTTACTTCTCATTGTAGCTCTTATAAATAATGCTGAGTATACAAATATCTTTTTGAGTCCCTGCTTTAAATTCTTTTAGTTATATACGCAGAAGTGCAGTTGCTGGATCATATGGTAGTTCTATTTTAAAATTTTTGAGGAACCGCCATACTGTTTTCTACAGAAGCTGCACTATGTTACGTTCTCACTAGCAATGCATGAGTCCCAATTTCTCCACATCCTCTCCAACACTTGTTATTTCTCTTTTTTTTTTTTAATAATAGTCATCCTCATGGGTGTGAGGTGGTAGCTCACTGCAGTTTTCGTTTACATTTTTCTAATGATTAGTGATGTTGAGCATCTTTGTGTGTACTTATTGGCCATTTGTATATCTTCTTGCAGAAAAATCCATTCAAGTCCTTTGCTCATTTTTATTTTTGATTATTTTTGATTAATTTTTATTGGAGTATAGTTGCTCATTTGCTCATTTGCTCACTTGCTCACTTTTAAATTGGGTTGTTGGGTTTTTTGTTGTTGAGTTTTAGGAGCTCTTTAAATATTCTGGATATTAATCCCTTATCAAATATGTAATTTGCAAATATTTTCTCCCATTCTGCTTGCCTTTTTAATCTGTTGATAGTGTCCTTGGACACACAAAATTTTCAGTTTTGATGACCTCTAATTTATCTATTTTTCTTTTGTTGTCTGTGTTTTTGGTGTCATAGCCAAGAAATCATTGCCAAACGCAAAGTCATGAACCTTTTATAAAATCAAAATTAATGCAAAAATAATCTATATGAACAAACTATCAAAATCTAACCAAGATGAATCTTGCATGACTTACCTTCCTCATCTCACCGTGATCTCAGCCTTGTCCAACCCTGTCTTTCCTTAAAATTTTGATATTTTGTTCATCATGGGGCTTGGTGGGGGGCATTAATTTTGATCTTTAAAAATATTGCATTGAAAATACTAGTTGTCTTGATTACTGAGTTTCCCCGATGCCCCCTAAAATTTTGTACCCGAGGTGAGTTCCTCCCCCCATCACCCTAGTGCCAGCCCTGCTCCAGAGACGGCAGTTAGCCAGGCTCTCTGGGGACATACAGCTGTCTTCATGCAGGGACCAGTTCTCCTCTTAGGCGAGGTGGGGTGAGCTGGAAACCCACCTCTGCAGAGAAGCCCCCTGCTCTGCCAGCAGTTAATGGACAAGTGTCCACTGCAGATCTCACCCAGATCTCCACCAGTGGCATGCTGGTGAATGTTCAACAGCTGGCCCTTGGTGGAATGAGGATGGGCAGGGTGAGCAGGACTTGTGGTGTTTGCAGATTTCCATGACTAAATGCTCCCTCCATACGAGATTTCAAGCCACAAACAAGATGTTGCTGAAAGCAGAGCTGGGAAGAGCTGGCAACAGGCAGACCCAAGCCGTGGGAGGTGTTGAAAGGAGAACCCAAGGCCACTGGGGGAAGGGGCAGAGCCTCCCCATGGGATGTTATTACCAGGCCTTGAAACTGCAACACATCAGCCAAAGGTTAACCAGGAAAACATATCTAGGTAGCAAAGGAGATTTAATGTAGGAAATTGGTTCCCTAGGGGATGGAGAGGCTCAGGAATCAACCAGGGACAATGCAAGTCCAGGAGCGGTGAGAAGGCCCTCCATCCCTGGGCTCAGAGAGAGAAGGAGGCGATGGTGAGTACCAGAGCCAGGGGCTGGGGTCCCCTGGGAGAACCTGGGCCACAGAGGGCCTGTACGGCAGTGCTGGAACTGCAGACAAGATGGAGATGCTGTTGGAGATGCTGGCGGAGGGAGAGAGGGATGAGAGGAATACCCTGGCTTCTCTTCTCCTCCTGCCTTTCCGTCCCAACCGGTGCCTCCCATTGGACACCTCACTGAGAAGGGGGCTTGCAGGCTGCAGGCTGCCCCTTCAACATACAGCAGAGCAGGGAAAGGATGAGGAACGGATCTGAGGGCAACCAGGCCCAAGGCTGGCACATCCAGGTGCTGGGCACCTAGCACTGGTCCATTATCACAGTGCCCATAGCAAGGGCCATGGGTACAGATGGCCTGGCTCTGTGATTCTGAGTAATTTCTATAGAGCAGGAAACTGAAATGGGAGTAGATAAATGTTTGGAAAAAAAAATTTTTTTTTGGCTGCACCGCGTGGCATGCGGGATCTTACTTCCCCAACCAGGGATCGAACCGTGCCCCCTGCATTGGATGGGTGGAGTCTTTTTATTTTTTTAATATTTCTTTATTTATTTGGCTGAACCGGGTCTTAGTTGCCGCTGTGGCATCTTCATTGTGGCAGGCAGGATCTTTTTTAGTTGTGGCATGAGGAATCTTTAGTTGCAGCATGTGGGATCTTTTAGCTCAGGCATGCGGGATCTTTAGTTGTGGCATGCGGGGGTCTTTAGTTGTGGCATGCGAGATCTAGTTCCCTGACAAGGGATCGAACCTGGGCCCCTTGCATTGGGAGCGTGGAGTCTTAACCACTGGACTGCCAGGGAAGTCCCAGAAAAAATTTTTTAAATTAGAGACTTGGCTTAAGTAAATAATATTCTAACAGACCTCAAAACTTTGTTTTGTTTTACATGAAAGAAAATATTTCAGTTATTAAAGCTGATAGATTATTTTGATGAATCATAGTCATTACACTTATAAATCTAAATACAGAAAATAAGAAAAGCAGAAGATATTGAGAATGAGGAAATAATGAAGTTATATATCATATATATGAGAAAAAATAAAGAATTTAAAATAAAATATCCAGTACAAGAGACAAATTATTAATTTTTAAATAAATTATATATAGATGCATGTTTGATGAGAAAAGTAAAAACCATAACGGATTTTAAGTTCCTTCCATATGGCTGATTGATGTTCACAAATCTTCGTGGGTTGCAGGTGAACACAAGTTGATAAAATTAAACCAATTCTTTAATAGGACATTTCAATGAACATTTTTATGACTTAGTTGGTAACAGAAATATTAAATAAATAGACATATCAAACAGGACTATAAGGGCTAAGAAATTCTTTAGTGAAATTCCTTAGTTCAGTAGAAGATTCAGCACCAAAAACTAAAGCATCGATGCTAAGAGACATTTACTTAAGACAAAAGTCACCTACCAAATATCAACCGAATGTGGAATGTTGTTGAGAGCCTGATGTGATTCTCTAAGTCAAATTATGGTTCAGGCAATTATGGTTTCATCTAGCAGGTGATAGCTAGCCAGCCAAAAAAATAAAAAAATAAAAAACCATGGCAAAAACTTTAAAAGATCAATACGTGATTTGGAAACTGCTAAAATGGTTTATTGATTTATTTTCTCAATCATTTATATCGCTTGATAAGTCATGGTAGTAGCTCTGTAATTTAGTGTATTTCAATATGAAATAGACTATATTTTTGCTGATTTGATTTGCATTTGATTTACATGATCCTTCCTGCTGTTCACTATTTTCAGATCACAGCTGCACGGGGAGCTCATTTCATGGAGGAGAGGCTGCAGCTGAGTTTCAGTTGATAAGTTGGGAGGGGGCTTCAGCCCATAAACATGAGCAGGGACACGTGAAAGAACTGATACAGGGGCTCATTGGACAGTCACATGTGGACAGGGAAAGCTTACTCGTCATTCATTCAACAAATATTTATAGGACACCTGTGTGCCAGGCACTGTCTTAACTGCTAGGAATAAAGCAGGGAGCTAAAAAGATAAAGACCCTGCCTTTCATGGATCTTACATCATTGAGGACGACGTTCAAGTACAGAGGGATTTTTTTTTTAAAGAATATGGAAAAGAATATATATGTGTATAACTGAGTCACTTTGCTGTGCAGCAGAAATTAGCAGAACATTGTAAATCAACTCTACTTCAATAAAAGTTTTTAAAAATTGAACAATTTTGTGTTTAAGAGTTATACAGGGACTTCCCTGGTAGTCCAGGGAAGGTTAAGACTCCGTGCTTCCACTTCATGGGTAGTAAGAAGTGGTTTGATCCCTGGTTGGGGAACTAAGATCCCACATCCTGCGCAGTGTGGCCAAAATAAAATAAAATAAAACTTATACAAATCCCTACCACCACGGGACACCCCAGTCCTGACCAGGTTGACACAACTGGAGAAAGTATTTTACGGGTTGATGTTTGCTGCACTTGACCGTGAGACGCAGGCTAGGGTTATTCTGTGTGCCATGAACAAGGATGCATCCCATAGGGGGCCAACAGGTGTCTGAGGAAACCAAAAATCAGGTTTGTGTCACCCTTTCTGCTCCTTATGTGTTCCACATACAGAAAGTGCAGTGAAAGTTATTAATTTTACATGTTACGATATGAAAAAAGTTAGGTGTAGTTCACTTTAATTTTTCAAATGAATGTGTGTGATGGGGCATCAGAGAAGGAAGCATACATATGTCAAAACTTTAAAAAGGATTGAGATGCACAAAACCAAGGGGTGCTTCACAGTGGAGTTTCTCATCATGGAAAACAGGAATAACAGTCTCTGCTTTCCTTCCACTGCCCTCAAAAGGCAGGACATAAATAAAGGGAATGGTGCTTATCACAGAAGTGCCCCATCCTATACCACCTCTTTCCCAGAGAAATGTTTATAATTTGAGGTATTTGCTATAATACGTAAAAGAGCTGCTTTAAAATATGCAAGGAAAGACAAAAAAAAAAAAACCTATGTTCGCTTGACTTATCATATTTGACAGTTATGTTAAAAAGCATCTGAAAACTCTAAGGTAACTTTACCAGTTCTCAAGTAGCTTGGGGCTGTCAGGCTGGAGGCTTACAGCCCTATTCAGAACAGTGCTGTGTTATAGATTCCGCAAACTAGGTCTGATTTAAATTGCTCTTTCCTACTGTGGGCCCCAGTGCCCTTGTCAGATCCCTCCATTTGACTTTGGAAAATGCCAGTTAATACTTTGGAAAACAGACAATCTGGACATGGTGTCCCCATCTGGCGCCCATTCTGTGAGTCACGTGGGAGCTGATGGGATTTCGGTAGGAGGTAACTGTTGGTGTTAGGATCACACACGGGAGAAAACAGTCCTGAGCTGATCAGGGTGTAACACTGGCTTTTAAGTTCTGGGAAGGCCAGGACTACGCCTTAATCCTTTCTGAATGCCCCCCTCCTAACAATGCCTTCCCCACAGAGTGTTTGTTGAATTGAGGTACTAATAAGCAAAGCATCCTTAAACACAACAATCAGCCGTTATAGTCATTCCATCTTTTGAGAAACACATGTGGACCGGTCTGAGCCAGAAAATGAATGTTACACCCTAGTTCTACTTCCTAGATCTGGTACTGTTGTTACTGATACGTTATTGCTCATGGTGATTTCAATTAATTACATAATAACTGAGTTACTTTTCCTGGGGGACAAGAGGATAGGGAGGTGAGAGAGTTTGGAAAACAGAGTTCCTTGGCACTTGGACTTGAATCGCAGGTCTATCATTTTCCGTGTGATCTTAAAAAAATAACTGGTTTTCCTGAGCCTCAGTCTCCTTTTCTGTAGTAATGGAGACCACAATAGTATCTAAGTCAAGAGTGGCTGTGAGGATTGTGAAGAGGTCTGGCCACAGACCATAAAATCCAGTGCAGATATGAAAGGCTCTCTGTAATGATGATTATAACTGTGTGTAGGCACGGCCGGCAATTGATTCAGAGAAATAACCAACTGAACTTACAGGGGACAGCACACAGGATCCTGTCCACTGTACCATGGGTGTAACTGAGGCCAGGAGAGGGAAAGGTGTTTCACAGAATCTCACTTGCTTTACCTCTTGTGTCTTCTGGTCCCCATCTCTAGGACTCCATAAAGTCGTGATTTTCCTTTTCATCTGTTATGTTAGTGTTTTCTAAGCCTTATTTTTTCCCAGATTGCGTAGGTGTTTTTTTAATCAACTTTATTGAGGTGTGATTTCCTCAGGTATAATTTATTATGCATCCAAAACCCATTCTGATGAGCTTTGACAAATTTATATATTCATACAACCACATTCAAGACACAGAATATTCCTTATTACCCCCTAAAGTTCCCTAGGCCTCACCCCCAGTCAATCCCCACTCCTGCCCCAGGTAACAACTGATCTGCTTTCTGTCACCATGAATTAAATAAGACTTTTGTCTAGCTTTATGTAAATGGAATTGTACACCTATTCTTTTGTATTTCACTTATTTTGCTCAGTATTTTCAAGATCCATCTATGTTATTGTATGTATCAGTAGTTCATTCCTTTTTATGCTGAGTAGGAATATTTATGCTATTGTATAAATATACCACAATTTTTTTTTATGCATTCACCTACTAAAGGACATTTTAGGTTTTTCCCCAGTTTTTGACTATTATGAATAAAGCTGCTGTAAACATTCATATATGAGTCTGTGTGTGTACATCTATTTCCATTTCTCTTGAATAAATACCTTAGAATTGCTAGGTCCTATGGTAAGTGTATGTTCAACCATATAAGAAATTCCCAAAATGTTTTCCAAAGTGACTGTACCATTTACAATTCCATCAGCAATATATGAGTTTGCTCCACATCATCAATACTTGGTGTTACTAGTCGTTTTAATTTTAGTCATTCTCATGGGTGTGAAGTGGTGTACCACTGTGGTTTTAGTTTTTACTTCCCTGATGACTGATGATGTTGAGCATCTTTTCATGTGCTTATTGGCCATTTGTATTTTTTTTTTTTCTGTGAAGGGTGTGTTCAAATTTTTTGCCCATTAAAAAAAGTAGGTTGTCTTTTTATTATTGAGTTGTAAGAAGCCTTTTTACTTTCTGAATACAAAGTTCTTTTTTTTTTTTAATTAATTAATTAATTAATTTTTATTTTTGGCTGTTTTGGGTCTTTGTTGCTGTGCGTGGGCTTTCTCTAGTTGCGGTGAGCAAGGGCTACTCTTCGTTGCGGTGCGGAGGCTTCTCATTGTGGTTGCTTCTCTTGTTGCGGAGCACGGGCTCTGGGCACACGGGCTTCAGTAGTTGTGGCACGTGGGCTCAGTAGTTGTGGCTCGCGGGCTCTAGCACACAGGCTTAGTAGTTGTGGCGCACGGGCTTAGTTGCTCCATGGCATGTGGGGTCTTCCGGGACCAGGGCTCGAACCCGTGTTCCCTGCATTGGCAGGCGGATTCTTAACCACTGCACCACCAGGGAAGTCCTACAAAGTTCTTTATCAGTCATATATATTGAGAATTTTTTCTCCCAGTCCAGGGTTTACCGTTCCATTAGCAATATCTCTCAAAGAGCAGAAGTTTTACGTTTTGATGAAGTCCAATTTATCAATTTTTTTTTGGTTTGGGCTTTTTGTGTTTTTTATCTAAAAAATCTTTGCTTACCCCAAGGTCATAAAGATTTCCACCCATGTTTTCTTTTAGAAGTTTTATGATTTTAGTTTTTATATTAGGTCTGTGATTCATTTCGGGTTAATTTTTGTGTATGTTGTGGAGTGAAGCTAGGGTTCACTTTTCCTCTTTATGAATAATATGAGCATCCAGTTTATTGAAAAGGCTATATTTTCCCCCACTGAATTATCTTGGCAAGTTGTTGAAAATCAATTAACCATATGTGCGGGGGTCTATTTCTCTCCCCTCTGTTCTGTCCATTGATCTCTAAGTCTATCCTTATGCCAGTACTCTACTGTCTGGATTCCTGTCCCTGCATAATGTCTTGAAGTCAGAAAGTGAGGTCCTCTAACTTCGTATTTCTTTCCAAGTTTATTTTGGCTCTTCCAGGTCCTTTGTATTCCATGCAAATTTTAGAATCAACTTGTTGATTTCTACAGGAAAGCCTACTGGGAATTTGACTGGAGTTGTGTTATATCTATGGATTGGGTAGGGAGACTGAGTCTTCCGACCCATTAAAATGGTATATGTCTCCATTTATTTGGGGTCTCTTTGGTTTCTCTCAATAATGTTTTATATTTATATTTCTCAGGGAATAGGTCTTACCCCAAATTTTTAAATTTTATACTTATTTATTCATGTTTTTGGAAGCTAATTTTAAAAAATTTCAACTTCTAATTGCTAGTATATGGAAATACAATTGATTTTTTAATATTGACTTTGTAACCTGAGACATTATTTATCTCACTTATTAGTTCTAATAGCTTTTTTTGTAGGTTCCTTAGGGTTTTCCATATATGTGATCATGCAGTTTGCAATAAAGACAGTTTCACTTTTTACTTTCCAATCTTTCTGCCTTTTATTTATGTTTTTTGCCTCATTGCATAGGCCAGGATACCCAGTTCACTGAGGAAAAGAGGCCATGAGAGTCAGCATCCTTGCTTTGTCCCCAAACTGGGGATGAAAGCATTCCGTTTTTGCCATTAAGTATGATGTTAGATCTAGATTTTTCAAATATTTATCAGTTTGAAGAAGTGTTCTATTTTTAGTTTGCTAATAGTTTGTAACATCAATGGGAATAGAAACTTTTCAAATGTTTTTTCTACGTCTGTGGAGATGATCTTTTTTTCCTTCAATTATCCTGTTATGGTGAACTACATTAATTGATTTTTGAATCTTAACCAACCTCGAATAGCTGGGATAAATCTAGCTTTCTGTATATTGCTAAATTGAATTTGCTAGTATTTTTTTTTCAATGAGAGATAATATTTTCTTTCTTTTTTATAATGTCTTTGTCTGGTTTTGGTATCAGAGTAATGAAGATTTTATGAAATGAATGGGAAAGTGTGTCTTCCTTTATTTTCTGAGAGTTTGCAGAGAATTCATATTCTTTTTCCCTCTAAATATTTGATAGAATTCACTGGTGAGACCAGCTGGGTCTGGAGTTTTCTTTATGGGAAGGCTTTTAATTAAGAATTCAGTTTCCTTTCAGTTAATTTACTTTCAGTATCATTGATTTTCTTCATTGTTTTTCTGTTTCTATTTAATTGATTTGGGGGCTGGTATTTTTTCTTTTCTTCCCTCTGCTTACTTCTAGCTTAATTTGCTCTTTCTTCTAAGTTATTAAGGTAAGTGATTAGAATATTTATTTTATATTTTTCTTTCCTTCTAATATAAGTATTTAAAGCAAATTTCCCTCTAATTATTGCATTAGCCAGAATATCATAAATTTTGATATATTATTTATCCATTTCAATTGTCTTAAAATATTTTCTAATTTCCATTATGATTTCTTTTTTGACTTGTGGGTTATTTAATAGTATGTTGCTTAATTTCTAATTATTCAGGGATTTTTTCAAATAGACAAGTCTAGAGAAGGGAAAGACTTGCACAGTCTCACTTGGTTTACCTCCCGTACCTTCCCGCTCCTCTCTTGGACTTGGTGTGCTCAGGTCTTCTCTTGTCATCTGCTATCTCTAATGTTTTATAAGCGGTTTTTTTTTTTTTTTTTTTTTTACTGAGATCCAGGTGTGATGTCTTCACACCAAGAACACTTTGAGGTCGGCCACGCCTGGAAGGGCCAAGTCTTGATTTGCAGGTGACTTGCCTTATTCACAGCCGATTGGAAGGAGCACCAGCAGAGGGCGCCAGTGAGTCAGGCCGTGGGAAGTGCCTGTCCTGCACTTTATAACCACCTGCTGTGGTTATAAATTTATATCTGGGTATGCTGCCAGGGATAATTAAGGTGAAGATGAACTGGTTGTTAGAAAGGAAGGTGGCCATTTAGAGAGGGGAGCAACCCAGAGAGGCAGAAAAAAATAAGCAAGCAAGACTGTAAAAATAAAATGAATTGAGACACATCGACTGAGGACAGTTAGTCATGCGGAAAGTTATACTGTAAGGAATGGAGAAGATTTCGTGAATGCAGTCATATTGTTTCTGACTCATGGGAGGAAAGACAGAGAGAGATGAACAGCAGGGGGTGGGGTTGAAAAGGCAAACTGAATTACTTGAGTTACTATCTTAGAAAGTGTTTCCCTCTTGAAGAGAAAGCCAGATCTTAGCTGCAAGCTGAGAAAGACTGCTAGAGCTTTGAAATGCAGCAAGGCCAACAAGGGGGAAATCTGGACCAGTCCAGGCGTTTTGATAGGAGCGAGCTGGTGATAGAAAGATGTAAGGGTTTCTCAGTTTTCAGTTGTAATGGGGAAAATGGCTTCATTAATTAGGAGCTGTAGCTTTTAAAAATGAGAATGAAAACACCACATTAAACAATAGATTTTAAAACATATCACACTATTTTCAAGTTAATGGCCATTTTATTTTCTTTATAAAGGATTGCGTGCCACAACTGACATAAAACATGAATTTCAGTTGAGATGGCATGAATGAAACCAAAGTGCTGTATAGACCTTCAGCTTCTAGTCACCTTGCTTTTCTAGAATTGGCACAGTGCTTGGCACATAGTAAATATTAAAAAGTATTTGTAGATTTTAATTAAATTGTGACAGGGTACTCCCGCTAGAGATCTCAGTTTCTGAGTGGTGGGAATAGCATTTGAACTTTGAATTTTCCAGCAAACATGGAAAGTGATGACAATCACAAATGCCAAGAAAACAAGCAAATATCAAGGTGTAAGTTATTGGCGCAGCTCCAGTATCTGGAAGACAATCCACGTGTGAGTAGATTCCTCTGTTTTTCCAGCAGGGGGCACTTTAGGATTTCCTTAACTCAATAGGTCTGCATTATAAAGTCTGAAAAAAACCTTTTGTCTACAGGGGGAAGAACTTCTCAGATTAGTTTTCTCAGACCTCCTTCTCTGTGTAGTTGGAAGGGAGAACTCGGAGGTGGGAGGGCTCCAGGGAAGAGAGGGCGTTGGGAAGAGCCAGGATGAGGAGTTAGGAGACCGCTGTGCGGTCCCAGCTCTGCACCAACCAGACGGTGACCGTGGTCAGCCACTCCAGCTCCTGGACCTGCTTCTTTGTTTGCAACAGGAAAAAAAAAATCGTACTCTGAGTGATAAAGCCACCCGACTCTGACAGCATACGGTGTGTCCCACCTGCAGCTTGGGGTCCATAAAAAGCCATGTTCCTTTGTTATTTTATATGATTTAATTCCAGCCCCATTTCAGCAGGGTAAGTCGCTCTCCTCTCCCTTCTTCCCTGAGACTCATCACTCCCATCGGCTGCTCCTTAAGCTCTGCTTTGTCCCTTAAAGTGGGTGCTATCACCTCCTCCCTGTGTCCCAGCCCCTAGGATGCGTGTCTCACCTGCACGTCTGTGATCCCCTGAAGAAGCAAGGCGTTGGGCCTTAGAGGTGCTTTTGAATCTGTAAAGCAGTCAAGGTCGTTTTCTTCAGAAGGCTTCTGGCACGGATGCAGCTTGCTCACCCCTCTGGCTCCCCTCCCCCAGGGGCATGGTGGCTGACGCCCTCTCACCCACTTCCCTAAAAGGAACCACTCCTACGGTTTTTCTCGGTTTTTCTCGGGGAGACTCACTGTCTCCTCTGCTAGAAATAGAAGTGGCTGGAAACTTTTAACAGAAACTTGCTTTCAGAGCATCGCTTTTTACCTCCTGGGCACCGTGCTGCATCTTTATGATGGCTCATTCAGTCTTGTCTTTCCTAGAGAGAGGTACAGGGAGCCGAGCTCAGAGGCCACTGTGGGCGGGGATGGGGGATACAGGAGATGACATTTTGTGTGTGGATCGTGTCAAACTGAGTTAAATCGTAGAACACCCAGCTGGTGTCTGCAGAGAACTGGAGGATTTTTGGGGTGGGAAACTCACACATCTGGTGTCAGAAGTGTTCCGGGCAGGGGTGTTTGTGTGAGTAAAAACCCAGTGGTGGCAGAAGGCAGACAGGCAGACAGAAGACCTCTTGGGAATACCTGCTCAGGTAACTGCCAGAGGCCCAAAACGACGCCTGCCGAGCTTGCTGGAATCCAGCACAGCTCCGAGAATCACGTTCCCTGACTCTTCCAGTGGTTCGTAAGCCTGGGTGCCCTGGGTCAGGTCCTCCCCTGCTTGGGATGCTGGAACAATTCCACTTCCCGCCCACCCCGCCTGGTGCAATGGGACAGCGCAGAGAGCCCTTGTGCTGCCCCCCAGCCCTGTGCCACCCCGAAGGGGCGGCCGATCCCGGGGAGGCTCTCGGGGCAGTGGGTGGTGCCCAGGCCGGCCCCCCGGGGAGGGGAGTTTTCTGGAAGGAGGCAGAGTCCCTTGGGACCCTGGATGTCCTCCGACAAGTGGTCATTTCTCAGGCTCCAGTTGTCCCCACGTGGAGGAGGGGGCAGGAGGAAGAGCGATTGGATTGAGGGATTCCCTGTTTGACAGAATGGTTTAGGAAATAAATACACTCCAGTCCTGCAGAGCTGAACCACGCCTTACCGGACTATCTCCCAGGGAATTTCCACCCACTCCCGGCACCTGTCCCTGCCAGTCAGGAAATGTCCCAGGCGGACTTATCTCCTCGCAGTGAGTGTGGGTGACTGCTGTCCAGAGCCCCCCAACGTTTGCGGTCTCTCTTCCTGAGTCAGTTTCCCTGGGAGACTGCCTAGCTGTCTCCACCGCTGTTTGCTTTGAGCCTGCGAACAGGGTATTTAAAAACAGCCTTATCTGAAAGCTTCAGTGTGCCTGAGCGGTTCCCATCAGATAGGCCCACGGTTGTCCTTGGCCTGTGTGTCCTGGCAGGCCCACACTACTGTCCTCCTCCAGTCCTTCTCCAGCCATCACAACTGCAGACTCGGGGCTCTGACAGAGAGCATTCGGAAGGGGGAGATGCTCTGCTCTTGCCAAGAAGCCAAAGAGAATGCTGTCGACAGAGCGTAAAAACCCCTTTCTAAATAAGACGGGTGAGGTCTGCAGGGGGCGGGGCGGTCTCAGTCTTGACTGATGTCACCAGTGCATGAAGTACATACTTACTGGGGCCACCAGGCAGCTAATGTAGCATCAGGCTGGGTCTCTGAAGGAAGAAGCTGCACCATCCCCGAAATGTCACTTCTGCTGTCCCCATACTCTGATCATCACCTTCTGTTCAGCTTTTCTCCACCAGCCCTGTCATTCAGTGAGTCCCAGATAGCACCGAGACCGCCAACCATGGACCCCACCGCTCTAGCACTGCTGTCACCCCCGCCCCTGTGTCCCCATGTCCCCTCTTCCCTCCTCACTGGGTTTGGATTCCTTGGTTCAACACTACGGTTGCTCCTTTGCAAAACACTTTTAACTTTTGCTTCCTTGTCCTCCCGTGTACCTGCCTGACACACCCCCTTGCCACTGTCTGCCTGCTCTGTGTGCGCACTGCGGCATCTAACCATTGCTGGAGGGAAAAAAAACAAACAAACACGCAACCACATTCACTGGATTTGCATCACACTGAACGCCCACAAGCCTCAAATGGGTAGCCAGCACTGCTGGGTGACTTGACTATCCTTCCTAATAAATGAACATGCCCATTCACTGAGATAATTATTTCAAAACTTCTTTCTTCCCAAACCTCCAACATTCCACCACCTCCAAGTCACTCTCCTATTTCACAGAGAAAATAGGAAGGATCCAGTGGGACCCTCCTCCTCTTCCCACCAGAGATTCCCTAACCCACTCATCTTCAGCCTTCCTTCTCGCTACAGTGGAAGGGGTGTCTTTACTCCCCTCCCAGCCCCCTCTCTCCTCCTTAAGAACTTCACTGCTACAATTACTTTCTTCTCTCTCATGCACCAACAGTTTCTCCCTTCCTAACAGGTTATTGCCATTTGCATGTCTTAGATGCTGGCACCTTTATTATACATTTGTATTATGATTTGATACATTGTTAATATACAGTGCCACTCTATTATGTATTTATTTTGTTATACACTGTTTCGAGGAAGCCAAAAATTGTTTCTCTGACTTTATGACTTTGTCCAGCTCCTATTTCTCTGCTCTCTTTATAGCAAACTGACTTGAGTCAATTTCTTCACTTTCCATTTTCTCCTCAACCCACACAACTGTACTTCTGTCCCTACCCCTGGACTGAAAGGGCTATTACCGTTGGAATAAAAGACAGATGATCTCCATCTTGCTTGAAAACACTGTTTATCTCTCCACCTCTTCCTCTATTTCTCAGCAGCATTTGATATTGACGACTTTCTCCTTGAAACATTTTCTTCTTTAAGGCTCCCAGATGCCCCCTTCATCTGGTTTTCCTTGTACTTTACCAGCTGGTCTTTCTAAGTCTCCTGTGACTGTTCTTATTTCTCTCTCACACCCCTAGGTGCTGGAGTCCCCACGATGCTGTACTTAGCCCCTTCTTCTATGCCTACGCTTTCTTCCTAGAGGAGTTTATCCAGGTATGGTGCTTTTTAATATCATCCAAACACCCAAATCCATACTCCTAAATTTATGCCACTGACATTGGCCTTTTCCTGAAGTCCGGGTCCTTGTAGCCAACCACCTACTCACTTCCTGCTTGAATGTTTGATAGACATTTAAATATAACACGGCTGAGACAGAACTGTTAATGCTACCTGTCTCCCCGACTCGTGCTCCCCTCAAACTTTCCCATCTCAGTAAACCCCCCGCCCCGCCAATCCAGCTGCTGGCCAGAGGGCTATCCTTAGTCTCTATTTCCTGCACACGCCACGTCCAAGCTACCAGTGGACCCTGTTGGCTTTACCTCCAAAGTATCCAAAATACATCCCACACTAGGTCCCAAAGTAAATCCCAAATCAGACCGTGTGTCACCCTGTTCATAGCTGCCATGGGCGTCCAAGTCACTCGCGTCCACTGTAATTGACCTCCGGTGGATGCCACGTCTGCCCCACTTCCCCCATACTTTCTACATAGATCTTGCTAACACTTAAATCAGATCATACATCACTCCCCTGTTCAAAGACCTCAAAACACTTCTGGCACAATCCCAGTAAAACCCAGACTCCTTACTCTGACCTACGAGGCTGACCCCACTCGAGCCGCACTGCCCACCACACTCCCTCCCGCCTCAGAATCTGGGTCCTTGTTTTTCTCTCCAGAACACTCTTTTTCCTGATCTTTGCATGGCTGCAGTTTCAGCTGAAATAGCACCTTTTCAGAGAAGCCTTCCCTGACCACGTGGTAAAAGCAGCCCTCTCCCATACAAGGGACGGCACTGCTGTCACCTTTTACCTTCTCTGTGGCACTTAAAAGTATTTGACTTGTTTGGAGGCCAAATTAGAGTCATTTCCCTTTGGGCTGAAAAAGTGTGCGGTCCCATCTGCAGGGGTGGAAAGGCCCAGTGGCTTCTTGTGCGCCCTTTGAACTACATGGCCGATGGTGATGGCAGATCTCCAGGTGCCCATCCGTCCCTCAGCTCATGACCTGTGCTCCATGCAGCCAATTCATACTGGGAGCTCTTTGCAGGAAACAGATCTTAGTCACTCATCCGCTTGGCGTAAGCAGGCGATATGATCTCAAGGAACGGCTAGAGCGCTTCTCTCCAGCTGTTCTTTCTACAGAATGGGATTCCTAACACCTGCTCTGACCTGCAGACATGAACTTCTCCCGGGAACGAGAGACAGGAGCCATTCACGACATGCCTTCCCTGCCTGCTTTGTCCCTTTAAAGGTTTCTCCAAGTGTCTGTAGACCACCCCTGTCAGTCTCCTGGAGTGTTTGTTAAAAACAGATTCCTAGGCCCCGTGCCAGAGCTGCACACCAGAACCTCTGAGTGGAGCCCAGGAATTTCCTGGGAATGTGCATTTGCAGCAGGTGCCCCGGGTGATCCTCATGCAGGCTTCATTTTGAGCACTGCCACTTAAGATGTTGAAAAAGTTTGACACGAGTTCTCCGCACAGGACAGTAATGCTAAGCCCCGTACTTGGATGATAGAATTGTGATTTGAAATACATGTCCTGTGGGTCCGCTATCCAGCAGTGCTCTGAGTTTGACCCATATATTCTGAATCCAATCAGAGTCACCTTTGGAAGTGGCTAATGTAAGAGAGAGTGGATTTGCTTTGGCTCTGGCCTTGGTCAAATTTAGGAATAATGAATGCCTGCATCTCTTAATTTCACATCTTGAGCTCACATAGCCCACGCCGGGAAGCTCCTGATGGCAACACCACCAAGCAGCCCTCCTTGGGGGAAGGTGCCATAAAGGAAGGAGAGTGATTCAGGTGACTTTTCCTCCCTCCCTCCCTCCTCCCGCTTCTTTCTCTTTCAATTTAGTGCTTGGCCCTGTGTGTGCTGTAACAGGAACAAGGTAAAAGGAAGCACATTTCTCCTCTTTATAAATATATTCTTTTGAAATATTTTAATTTCACTTTTTCTAACAGCAATATAGAAACAAACAATCATAAAAAATAAAATTATAAATTGTCCATCGATTACGTAATAGCACTTGGTATTGCTACAGGGAGGAGGCCTGAGGCTGGGTCAGGTCATCTCAAGCTTGCCCGGGCTCCCCAGGCCTGTGATCACTGCTGAGCCCACGAAGGCGTCAGACATCACCCTGCTAGGCAGTGTCATGGAGACTTCGAGTTTTACACCCAGGGGTCCTTGAGGGATGGCAGGGAGACGGGTAGATAATGAGTAAAACTGCAACAGTATCGAATACGCGTGGTAAAGCCGGAAGGCTGCCCTGGGGAGCTGGGCACGCAGGTTAGGCTGCGACTGACTCAGGCATCTCTTGACCCACAGGAGGCAGGGACTTCGCAAAGCTGAACTGACTTGGTTAGTTGTCTGTGCTCACCATGGAAATAAGGATGCTAACAGACACTGGACAGTAAGAAAACACACCTGTCTTTTCCCTGCACGTCTCTTCCCGACTCCTCCTCCCCCCTTATCCCAAAATAAAATTCCCTTGGCGTGAACTAAGCACAATAGCTGAGACATCTAACCTATTCCAAAAAGTGTGCCTATTGCAAAACCATCAAGTGTTCTTGATCTCAAAGAATCATTAGGTCAACTGAGCAACTAAATTGCCCAGTTGACTCCAACTCAACTGGGTTGACAAAACTCAGGGAAATCACTCAGCGGTGGCTGGACCCAGCTTTTTTTAGTTACTGTAATGACTGGTTCCTAGAAAGAAAACTAATCAGTTGGGCCTTTTTTTTCAGTTGTGGAATGGGCTTGCCTGTGTGGGTTCAAGTGTGTGTATGTGCGCGTCTCTGAAGAGCGAGCGTGCGTGCAGGCTGGCCTGCCACCCCAAGACCTCAAGGGCTCTTCTGGAGGACGCCTGGCAGGCACGCCTCTGGAGGACTTGGCAGTGCTCATGCAGAGCCCCTGAGGAGAGGCTTCACTAGCTAGAGAAAACCTCCCTCCTTCCTGCCTGCGGCGGAGCCGGCCCGAGGGGGCCTAGCCTTCCACTGAGGGCTTCTTCACGGACAAATGCTCTGCGTCTTAGACTTCTGCCACCGCTCAGAGTCGAAGCAAAAACAGATCTTGGCTGCGTGGTAATACTGTCTTTGAAGGAAGCATAAACCCTCCGGCTCTTGGAAGTCACAAGGAAACACCAAATTCTTTTCTAACTAGGGACCAATCATCCACAAACTCCCACTCCTGGCCCACAAGAGAAAAGCAACCGTTCCCCGGTGTGGGTCACGGTGTGTGTGCGTGTGTGTGCCTGGGCCCCAGTGAAAGTCTACAGGAAGACGAAGCATGAAAGACAGAGCAACAGGATGCCTCACATCGACAATGGAACCGTGACGGCAGTGGGAATCGTAACTCGGGAGGTGACGGGGCTGCGTGAGTGGAGACTGGCAGTTGGCAGTTCGTGGGTTTGGCAAAGCATTAGTACCATCTTTGGAGTTCAAGTTCATGGATACGTGATCTGTGTAGCGTAATTAATAATGATTATTATTAACACATCAATATTCTACAGCCGCTAAAGAGCCGTGGAGCCTGAGGGAGACCACTCCCCTCCCCTGGCCTCACTCCCTTATGAAGCAGAGGGCTCGGCTAGATGGGTCACAGGCCAGACCCCCGGCACGGGGCCTTCTACTGGGTTAACTTCCTAACTTGCTGAGGTCTCAGTCCTTACCTTGCCGGTCCTCCCACTTGTCTTGAGGGAGAATCTTCTAAAATCAAACCCTGAACCTCTGTACTTGACCTACCCACTGGCTTCGCCATTTGGACAAAAATCAAACAGTTACTGACAAGTTAACCACAGGTTAGTAACAGTCTGATTCAATTAAAATTAGTTGTTTAAGTCAGGCACAGAATCTCAGTGGAGGCTCAGGGCGAGCTTCTGGGGAGGGCACGAAGGTGACGGAGGTGACGCCGTCGGAAGCCACCAGGAGGCCTCTGCTGGCCGCCCCCCTCCCGGGGGAATCCACTCCTAGGCACTCCCCAGGTTTGTGGCGTGGCAGCAAAGGGGCTCTTTGGAGGTTGGGACTGGTGTATGCGGCCAGAGCGGGCAGCAGAGGGCGGGTGTGCCTGCTGCCCCCCAGCTACACTGGTGGGACCACACACACTGGAAACAGCGTACCCCGCGCTTGTAGGGCCGAGGTCGAAGACCTCATCCCGGGCACTGGCTGCGGCTCTGGGGCCTGCTTCCCCAAGCTCCACGTGTTATTCCTTTTGGTCTTCCTTTGCTGGTGGGTCCCTGTCGAGGCTGCTGAGTCACCCACTTAGGGTGAATTTGAGCCAGTACTTAGAAGACAGCAACAGTGACATGGGTGCGGCTGACATCGAATCGCCTCCCCCTGGGGGTCGGTGCCCCTGGGGAAGACTTCTGCAAGAATCACAGCTTTGGTCCCCCTTTGGGTTCCCAGGTCATAGCACCAGTGATTCCGGAAACAGGAATGTGGGTCACTAAGGGGAGGATGAGACGTGTGCCCTGGGGACCCAGGTCTCACTGAACAGCGGATGCAACAGCCCTTCTGCAGGACTCTTTGGGTATTAAACCAGGGCCAGGCATGGGGACACTGAGCTCCACAGCTGGGCCCTGAGAGCACGTGTCACAGGTCCTGGGGACGCCCTGCCTCCGGGGAGACCCACGCGGGTAGCTGGGCCTCAGTTTCCTTCCCATGCCCCCCCCCGCCGTCCCCCACCGTCCACCCCCCAAACCCTCGTTCCGGCTCCACCGCCCCGTCTAGGGCTTCTCAGCACAGAGAAAACCTGCGGGAGTTGATGTTCATCTTGGTGACCCCAATGAGCTTGAGTGGCGCGGAGAGGCTGAAGGAGGAGGCGAGCGGGGCGTCGCAGAAGAGGTCGGACAGCTCGTCTCGCTCCTCCAGCTCGTAGGTGGCGTCGTTGAGCATCCGCCGGTGGAGGTCGCAGGTCTGCTCGATCTTCAGCTTGTGGATGTCACTGCGCAGGCGCATGAGCTGCCGGGCCAGCTGCTGGTCCTGAAGCCGCATCTCCGTCTGCGAGGGAAGACGGGGGAGGCGTCAGCGCCGAGCTGGGCCGGGGAGAGGGGTGGGGGGTCGGTGCTTCAGCTCCATAGTCCCGGACCCTCCCAGGCCCGTTAACAGGAGACCTAATGCATCACCATTTGGGGTCCACCTAGAGAGAGTAGCCTGTTCCCAGCTCAGGGAGGTGAAAAGACACAGAGAGTGAGGTGACAAATAAGGATGTGCTTGCCAAACAATCCTTTGTGCTAAGCTAGATACTGTGTCAAAATCCTTCTGGAAGACATGCGTGTCAGTCCTGGCTTAAAGGTATTTCCAGCTGTCTCATTGTTTACAGATATATATAAATGGAGTAAGGGTATAAAGGATTGCATGGGAATGATAAATACCAAATTCAGGCGTCATTTCTGTAGCGTAGTGGTTATCACGTTTGTCCAGATTCAGGAGCACGGCTGCCTTTGGGCAGGAAGGAGGGACTGAAATTGGGGAAGGTATTCAGGGGCTTCAACTCTATTGATGATGTTTTGTATCTTATGTTGGGTGGTGGGTATGCAGTCACATTATTTTTTAAACATTTAAGAATGTCTGCATTCTTAAGAATGTCTGTCTTAAATGCATTTTAAACATTTAAGAATTCGGGCTTGGAACCAAGTGCATTTCGGGGTAGAAAAATTAGCGACTTCACCAATAAGCATTTCATTGCTCTGTTTTCTCTCTTCCATGTTTTGATATACTTCTACAGATCTCTTTTATTCAGAGTTTATAGGTGAGAAAAACCAAGATAGAAAGTCTTGCCTGGGGATCAGCAAAGTATTTAATGGCAAAACGGGGTTAAAATTCATAGCGTCCTGTTCATTAGTTTACTTCTCAATCCTTGGGCATCACAACCCAAATGTATTGCCAATCAGAAATTGTATTGATCTAGAATAGTGCCAAATCAATGCTGGCGGGCTCACCAGAGGGCAGCTGGTCATTCATTCACTTATTTGGAGCCTCCAGCCATGCCTAGAACTGGGCTAGGTGCTGCCTAAGCCCTTCTGAAGGAGGTGGGGGTCCAATCTGTCTGAAAGTCAGTGCCAGCTCACACCACTGCTTTATTTAATATGGTCTTCTGTGAGTTTGGCTTGAACCACTTCTCTTTGGGGTATCCTGTAATTTGAAGATATATCTCTTTGAAAGCTAGGAACCCTATGGCTCAGATGTGAACCAAGGAATTGGCCTCAGCAATTGCATCTTCAATCTGAAAAGAGCCTTTTAAGTTGGAGAATTTCAGTTTTGAGCAGGTGTCTGGAAGTACCTGTGAGATGTGGTCAGCAGGGAGGCCTGGTGGGGGGAAGGGGCCATTTTTCTATGGCCAATAGGTCTGGTCCAAGGTCAGAGAACAATTTAGTGTTGAAAACCCATCAGAGTCAGCTGAAAGGGGGGGGGGGTTGATAGTAAGGCATCTGTCCAGGTTCCTAGGGCTGGACAAAGGCCACCTCGGTGGAGCCACCTCACACACCCACTGAGCTTGGAGGCGTTCGCCTCTGCGTAAGGGGAAGGAAACGGCTTCCAGTGGGGAAGGTGATGCATGTCCCTCCACTTGTTGGAGCCCAACACCAGAAGAGGCTGATCATTCTGTTTCCTCAGTAAGCTTGGTCCTGAGGGCCCATCACAGCATGAGCAGCCCACCCTAGGACTGGCTTGCAAGACGTATTTTGTTATGACTCATGAATGTAAATCCACATTGCCCCTGATGCTCAAAGACACAGTGTTTGTTCCAAGGCTACAAGGAAAAGCAGCAGTGTTGTTTGGCCCCCTTCCCACCTACTCTGTGGGCCACACAGGAATTTTCCAAGGGGGGACTCCACACCTTAAACCCTAAACTGAGTCCCCGCTTAAGAGGTAACTCCACTGTAATCAAGCCAAATCCATATGGAAATGAGTTTTCTCAGCCCCCAAAGAAACCTGAGCAAAATGTGCAGGGCTAAGAGGCTTTTTTCCCCCAGGATTTTTTCAATTGTGTTAAAATACACAGAACAAAAAATTTTACCATCTTAACCATTTTGAAGTGTACAGTTCAGTGGCATTAAGTATTCTTACATTGTTGTGCAACTGTCACCACCAACCATCTTCAGAACTCTTTTCATCTTGCAAAATTGGAACTCTGTCTCCATTAAATAATAACTCCCCATTTTCCCTCCCCCCAGCCCCTGGCAATCACTATTCTATTTTCTGTCTCTGTGAATTTGACTATCCAATTACCTCGTGTAAGTGGAATCAGTACAGTATTTACCGTTTTGTGACTACCATATTTCACTCAGCATAACGGCCTCAAGGTTCATCCACGTTGTAGCACATGTTAGAATTTCCTTTCTAAGGCTGAATTATATCCCACTGAACGTATACATCGCATTTGGCTTATCCTTTCATCCATGGATGGATGTCTGGGCTGCTTCCACCTCTTGGCTCTTGTGAATAATGCTGCTTTGAACACAGGTGCACAGTATGTGTTCAAGTCCCTGCTTTCACTTCTTTTGGAAGTATACCCAGAAGTGGAATTGCTGGATCCTATGCTAATACTATGTTGAATTTTTTGAGGAACCGCCATACTGTTCTCTGCACCATTTTACTGCAGCCAGTAAATGTTTTTATTCCAGTCAGTCCAGAGGCAGGAGTCAGCCCCTCTTTTAATTCTCCAGGAAATCACTAGTGATCCATGGGACTCGGATAAAGAGACATCACAGCAAACCACTTACACACTTAGATTCTTCTGTCCTGAGTTTCCCGACCGCCACCCTCCCTGACGCTCCCTTTCTAGCCCCTCCCCACTCTCAGAGCCTCACCGCCCCTCACGCCCCCTTATCCCTTCAAGCAAAACCCAAGAAATCTCCCTCTTCCTCTTGCAGAGCAGCTTGATTACCGCCTTTAGTCACTTCTTCCCTCCCTTGGGGTTTCACCTTCTACCTTAGAAACAACCAGCCTCTCCTAAGAGCCATTCTTATCTGACTCAGAGAATCAAACATGTGTTGGCTACAGCCAAGCACTGACCACAGCACAGCTATTGCAACAGGGCCACGGGTCAGCCGCCACCCCCGTGGCGCCTGTGCTTTCTCACCCCGTGGGAACACACCCTTTCACCAAATACTATACCGCAATTAGAGGATTGCTGGAGTTACAGGCCGCGCCTCTGAGAATCCTACAAGTAACTTTATCCTGCAGAGGCAACAGGCCACCCGGGGAGGGGGGATTGAAATCGGCATATCCCACAGCTGACCCTTCGCCAGGGAGAGCATTAAACTCATGTTGATAGTTGAGTCACCAGGGCCAGGTTTTAGGGCCAGCGTCGAAGTCTTTTTAATAAAGGCTCAAAACTGGGAGGCCCAATTTCAACATTCTACACCTAGGCCTGGAGAGAAAGGACCTACGTGGTGAAATTCTTACTTTTCTTTGGCCAATATTGTTCAGTTTATATGGTGCATTACTTATGATCTATTTGCTTCTCACAGCTCTTGGAATGGACAGTATCCAGGCAGACAGGAAAACAAAAATCCCAAGGTGATCAAGGGCATTTTGTTCAATCCCGATTTCTGAGGCTGGAATCTAAGCTATCTCAGCCCAACAGCCACAATTAGTCTCTGATTGACTCTGAAGAGAGACTGGGTATAAAATCCAGGCCATTTCTCAGAACATGCTCCCTTCTCTATGAGACTTAATCTTGAACCATGGGAAGAGTTTTCATAACCTGTCTCATGACTTAGCTCAACTAAACGTCCAGTTATTGTTTTAATCAGCATTGTGTAGAAATAGAAGCCTGGATAAAACATGATTCATTATTTGATCTTGGGTTTGGCCTCTGAGAAAGAGCCAGAGACATGCTGTGAGTAAAGAACGTGAGGGTTGTCACTGAGGTGTGCTGCTGGATGACAACCTCAGATGCTGGGAAAAATTAAAATTTTTTTTCAAATACCCCCTAGAAACCAAACTGGGTTTGTGAATTGATTTCCAGGGCATGCTGTTGACTCAGGCAGAGGCTGGAACATGTTTTTCGGCCTCCGCTTGCTCTGCAGCCCCAATCTTGGCGCTGGGGCAGGTACAGGCTGAATCTGGGTTCTCCTGATGGCCCTGGAGCCATTGTCTGCTGGGAGGGAAAGTCGGAGCAGAGCCCCAGAGCCAGGACAGAGAGCAGGGGGTGCTTCAGGCCCCAGCAGGGACTCTCCGTCCCCAATGGCAAGAGTCAAGCTCTACATACTATATGCTAAAGTCTTCGGTTTTCAAACTTGGAAGGTCCTAGGCCAAACTGCCACCTGCACAGGTGAGGCTGACCTTTGGGAAAGACAGGGTGGTGCATTCTGAAGGCCCCCAGGTCTGTCCCCAGAGGCTCTGGGTTCTAGTCTGCTTTGGTCTGAATCTTTGTGTCCCCCTCAAATTCATATGTTGAAACCCTAAAGCCCAGTGTGTTGGTATTAGGAGGTGGGCCTTTGGGAGGTGATGCGGTCACGCGGGTAAAGCCCTCATGATAGGATTACTATTCTGATAAAAGAGACCCCAGAGAGTCCCCTCGTCCCTTTCCATCATGTGAGGACACAGCGAGAAGTCTTTAACTCGGAAGAGGACCCTCCCCTGACCATGCTGGGACCCTGATCCCAGACTTCTAGCCTCCAGAACTGTGATAATTGAATGTCTGTGGTTTATCAGCCGCCCAGTCGGAGGTGGTTTGCTGCAGCGGCCTGAATGGATGAAGACAGTCCCAGTTCAGCCTATAAGGAGATGAGTGGCCCAGGGCAGGAGATGTGACCCCTTTGTGGAAAGAGGATGCTCGTCACCTCCCCCCACCTCATAAGGTTGCATCCTGGACGTGAGGGAGCCCTAGAAACCGTACACCCAAGAAAGGAATTCTGTGAGAGGGGAGAGACGGGAAAGACAGGCCCAGGTGAGCACACCCACGTTCACCTGTCAGCCCGCACCTCGGCATCCTTTCACGCCTCCCTGCCCCCCTCCCACTCTCTGCACTCAGCCCTGCAGTCAAGAGGCCAGAGGCCAGGTTTCTCCCCTTCTTCAAACCTTTCAAAGGTATAGCCGGCCCTCCTGGCTCCCTTGCTCTCTCCAGCCTTGAACTCCTATTCTGAGCCCCTGGTGCCTTGTGGCAGACACGCTGGGTCTGTGTCCCCTCCCCCAGAACCACTCCTTCCCACGCCATCATCCACATGCCCAGCTCAGCCCTTGCCCCCCATCCCTGCAGGCTGGATGACACCCCAACCATAGATACCTCTTATGGCAACACCTACACACAGCATTGCCTGTCTCCTCACCAGACAGTAAAACACGCAGGAGAGATCAGGCCTGGTGCTCAAAAGGCATTGGTTGAGGTGGAAACACAAGCTGGAATAAAGTAATATATTTTTTAAGTTAAAAAAAAAAAGGCATTGGTCGAATGAATGAATGAATAAATTCAATCCTCCTAGAGCCAGGTCTTGATTTTCCACAGGTGGGACAATCCTAGGACACCATCCCTGACTTTCCCACCCAGGCTACCCTCCAGGCCTGGGGCGAGGCCTCGAGTAGAATGAACAGAGCATTGGCTTGTGGGTCCAAAGTCCTTCACCACCACTCACTGGAGGTGCCCCTCTGGGCAAGTTGCTCAAGCTGCCTGAGCCTCAATTTCCTCATCTGTGAAATGGGCACAATAATAATGTCTGTTCTGAGAATTAAATAAATAAAACATATATAAGACACTTGGTCCGGGACATGGGGTTCCACAAATATTAGTTCCACTTTATCCATTCGTCATAGTCAGAGCTAAGCCGTCAGTTATTTTTTCTTATTTCCCATACGACATTCTTATCTCTCCTACTAGGTTTAAGAGTTCTGGAGGACAGTGTGATTCTCCTTTGTTCCTCAACTGCCTGGAGCAGAACTAGTCACCAACCCATGCTTCCCACACACTTTGGGGGGTGATTGCTCACACCTGACACCTGTGTCGCCCTTCACATTGTTATCAATACCAAGTACGGCCGTCTGGGATGGTAGGGCAGTACTGGCATCTCGTCACCAAGTGGTCTGTCCAGAGTCACAGAGCCAGTAACGCCAAAGCACCTCAGCATTTGCCGTGGAGACACCTCCCAGGCAGGGGTATCCTCAGCTTGGACACGATGGGTTCAGACCCGCAGGGTGGGCTGGGGACTTCCCCAACTTCCCTGCCGCTGCCCTGGACAGCAAGTGGGGGCCTTGCTGGGCAACAGCTAGCCCCGGGATGGTGCCCCCCGTGCCAGGCTGCTGGAGTGGGGCCCACAGCACAGCTATTCCCCCTGAGCCCCAAGCAAGACTGCAGGGAGGGCTGGCCCCCCGCCTCTCCTGCTGGGGTGTCTCTAGGCGAGAGAGTAGACAGAGACGAGACCCCCCGGCACTTCCTGCTCTGCCGTGAGCTCCCTGGGTTGCCTTCTGAACTTCCACCTGCAGGGAGCACCCACCAGCGCAGGCAGGAGTAGCGCTTCATTAAGGGATTGCGTGGAGATCAGCCCTAGCCAGGGCCGTTGTCAAATGTGATCGAACAGGGCTGAGGTGCCTGGCATCCTTAGGGAGCCCCCAGAAGACCCCTGCAGCACCTGTGTTGGGACTTCTAGACTTTTCTTGGGTTCTGGGCTCCCCGGCTTGGAAACGGATGGGCTGGGAGTTTCACGTCTGACACCGAGTGAGCCCAGGAACCAGCTAGGAACCCTCGCTGCCCAAGAGTCAGGAAGCGAGCCCTGTGGAACTAGGTCTCCTATGAGTGATTAAGGCGCCCCTGCACCTGTGGTTTCTATATATAGATTCCCACCTGTGCCTTCAAAAGGAAGTGAAGGAAATCTGTTCTCTGCAAGTGTGAGCAAGGCCATTAGCTCTCCCAAGTCATTTCACACTCCGTTACCCTGGAACCTGCCTCCTTAGGGGGAATGATGGTTTGGGCTTCATCCCGGGAGGGGCCTCACAGCAGCCTCAGGGCTGGGCTGGGCTGGGCTGGACTCAGAGCCCATCTCAGGAGGGTGTCTGCTGTGCCCGTGGGGTGTCCGTGACCTGGCTCCCCTTCACGTGCCAGAGCTAGGGGGTGAGTCTGAGCGCACCCTGGGTGCTCAGGAAACCTCGGGGACTGCTGAGCGCCATGCAGTGTGGCCAGCACCGACGTGGGGCCGCCGGCCGGAGCGTGGGAGAGGCCAGAGAGGGCAGGGGGAGCCCACGAGCAGCAGCTGCTAGCGGACACTCGCAGGACCTCTCCACCCATCTCCCCCTCTGGCTGGAAAGTGAAGGCTCACCACCTCTTGGGTTCCTTCCTGCTCGAGCACCGATGGCTCCGTCCATAGTTGTAACCAGCACTGCGAGAAGCAGTTGCTCTGGCAGGAGGAGGCTTTGTCCTCCGCAGTCCCTGTGCCGGGGTGGGGGGCACCCGCCCTGGAGGGGAGCCACGTGGGAGGTAGAGAAGCCAGGGCCGCCTGCCACCCGGGCCCCTCCCCGGCTCCTGGGCACCTCGGGGCCTGGCCTGGCCCTGCCAGCGGCCGGGAGCGGTGCCCCCCGAGTGCCAGACCCTCGGTGCAGCTCTGGAAACCATCTCCCTGCTGCCGAGGGCTTAGCCACCTGGAGGGAGCCTCGGTGGCCTTTCCCTGGCTTTTGTCAGCTCGCGGGCTGAGTCTGGCTCACGCCTGAGCCTGGGGACGCGGCCTACACCTCGGGGCAGTGCCGGCTTTTCAGCCCCTGGAGGAGCCCCAGGGCAAGGGTGGGTCCAGAGCCTGTAAAATAACGCACCCCTCAGAAACGGACAGTCCAGCCCAGGGGCACCTCGGACGTGAACAGTCCCGAGGCCCTGTGCGCCACCCTCTGTGTCAGGATAACGAGCGTCCTTCTCAGAGGCAGGAGAATGCCTGAAAGAGTGCAGAATCGGGAAACATTGGAGAACGACAACCCAGAGTTCCAGGAGTTGAGACAGCGTGTTGACTGCTCAACTCATGAACTACGTTTGAGGTTTTGACGGCCCAAAACCTCATGAACCACGATGCGCCTTCACCTCTTCTGACCTCGGGAGCCCCTGGCTGGGCAGCATGGGTTCTGAGGCCGGCAGATCTGGGCTCCAATCCCTGCTCTGCTGGTTGATCACAGGCGAGTCACTTTACCTCAGTTTCCTCACCCATAAAATGGGGGTAGTAATAGTGCCACCATAGAAGAGGCACATGGATGTGCGTGCATAGTGCCTGCCCACCTCAGGAGCCCAGCAGGTGCCCTCTGCCCTCTGTGCCCTCCTCACTGTCCCGTCACAACCCCCTGCCGGGTAGGATGTATAATCTCCGCTTTACAATGACAAAACCCAGGGCCAGGCTAACGGGGTTTCCTAAACTCACACAGCCAGGATGAGGTAGGACTTGACGGGACTGTCTAATCTAGTTACAAACTGCATGCTTTGCTGACTCCACCTGTGACCGGTTACTGGCCCTGTCACATTAGAATCACCTGCAGGCCCATGTGAAGTCCCAGCCTTACGGCATCTGAATTTCCACAGAGGGCTGGGAGGCATCCGTGGTTTTACCCAATGCGCTGGGTGCCTGATCCAGCAGTCAGGACACACTAGCCTGGAAGGTAGTTACCACAGCTGGGAGGGTGCCCCTCCGAGGAGCTGGGTTTTAATTATTACAGGACAATGGGAATGGGAATAAGGAGAAGGCTAATGTCAAGCCTTGGAGACGTGGATATGATTGCTAAGGAAGTTAGGGAAGTGTACTTCCCTTTGGTTAATTTCAAAGTCCACCGTGCCGGGCACTCGGTGATTGCTCAACATGGGCCTCACACCCCAAAGCATCTGGGGACTATAATTACTGTTCCTCTAGCATAGCTCTTGTCTCACGGTGTCACTGTTTACATGTTTGTCTCATCCACAAAGGGGGGACCCCATAAAGACAAGGGCCCTGTCCCCACCGGCACCAGCACCTAAGCCCAGGCATTCGGTCAACACTGCTTGTACTGAACGAACAAATTGGATCGAAGGATGCCCGCCTGCCTCTTACAGCCCCAGGACCACCTCACGCTGTTCTTCTGGTTAAGTGCGGCCATCAGGTCTCTTTTCCTTCCCTCTCCCACCTTCTTCTCTGCATCGCAAGGTGGCCAAGAGATGGAAAGCAGGCAGGATCTCCTGATTTGGAGCCACCTTCATCGCACTGGTCAACAGTTCCCACCTAATGCCGAGTGGGAGATGTCTGGCGATGGCAGATCTCATTTTTTATCTTTTTCTAGGAGATCCGATGCCTTATTTAATCTGGAAGCTATGAGGGGAGGCATGTGTGCCAATTACACTGGCAAGAAGAGGAGCTTAGTTCTTTCCCGTCTTTTGTCTTTTACTTTTATAATCTTTTTTTCTCCCTAATCATATATATTTCTATTTTGGAAATTTCAGAAACTACAGAAAAGTCCAAAGGATAATATCAGCTCCCAGAAATAAAGATCATTGATGTTTTGGAGTATTCCCTTTGTGGGCCCCTTTGTTTAGCAATTCTTTAGTAACCGCTAAAGGGTGGTATCTGGCCAGATTAACGAGATAGCCTTCCTCCTGCAGGAGTGGATGGGTGGAAAGCCCCAGCTATGCGGAGGAGACCTAGCCTCGGGCAAAGTGACACCTGGGCTAGAAACTCTTGTGCATCAAACCCCAGCTCAGCCAGCAGCCCCCTGGGTAGCTCTGAGCAAGTTATTATCCTCATTATGGACCGGGCATGGCTGCCCCCATCCCTGCCATAGGGTTGTTATGAGGCGTTGCTAATAACTCTCTGTGACCCCTTACACGTGTCCCGTTCTAAAATCAAGGCCTGGTTTTGTTTTTTTTCTCGGCCGCACCACGATCTTAGATCCCCGACCAAGGATTGAACTTGCGCCCCGTGCATTGGAGGGTTGGAGTCTTAACCACTGGACTACCAGAGAAGTACCCCCCGTTCTGAAATCAGCAGAGTTTTAAATGCAGGCTTTTTGACAACTTGTGGGCCCACTGACTTGAACATTTGATGTGAGCACCTGTACCCAGTACAAAGGAAAGAGATCTGGGTCCAGAGCCAGGAGATGCAGGTCTGTGTCTTGGCTTAGGCACACCCTTACATATGACCTTGGGCAAGTCACTTAACCTCCCTGACTCTCAGGCTCATCATCTTTCTGAGCCTCAGTCTTCTGATCTGTAAAATTGCAAATACCTCCAAGCTGTCTCACTCAGATACTGTATGTAAACGTGCCTCGAGGACCATAAAATGCTCCCCCAGATGGGCGGGGTTAACGTGGCTATCACCTTCACGCCTCTCACCTCCATCCCCATCAGAAGATGCTCAGTGAGCTTGAACTGTCATTTGGCCGCTACCATTCAGTAGCAGTGGATAACACTGGCCTCAGAGGGCTGTGCCTGGACACACCAGTCACGTGCTTGTCAAGCGGGCAGCAGAGGCAAGAGAGGGTTAACCCGGAGAGGCCAGCTGGGTCCAGGGCTACGGGCCTCCTGCCATGGCAGGCCTTAGAAAAATTAAAACTTGTCAGGTTTCCTTTCCCTTTTTCTAACAACCATAAACACCTTTTTGGCGGGGGGCTCTGTCTGTGGGGATCAAACACCTGCACGAGGCTAAAAGAAAAATATCTGTTGACGCCCAGGGATTCTCGCCACAAAGACAACGCCTTAGGAAGCTGGAATGTTTTGTTTTGGTTTTAGTTTTGGCACCACACAGGCCAAGTAGACGATTTCTCCCTTTTCTTTATCCTTCAGGTTGGCAAGGGGAGCGTTTTAGCAGGACTAAAGAGAGAGGCAGAAGGGAGTGTCCCTTTTTCTCTTGGGCTGCAAGCTCTGGGCCCAAACGCAATCAGAGGTTTGTGACATGTTCTGAATTTCAGGCTCAGCTAGAGGGCTGAGACCCACAGCTTCAGGGCCACGTCCTTTCTAGCTCACCCCTTCCTGAAGCATTGCCCCAGCCCCACTCCAGGCCACTTGGACCTAGTGAGGCCACCCTGAAGGTGGAAAGCTGGAGGCCTCTGGCAGCAGGAGCAGCCTGGATCAAGCAGAGTTGCAGAGGGCCACTTCACTAGGCTCTGAGTCGGTCTCCCCAGAAAACGGTGCCAGGTCTCAGCCTGGGGAGTCAGGTGGCCCGAAGCTGCCGGGCACAGAGGCGGCAGCCCTGCGTGCCATGGCCGGATGGTGACACCTTTCCTGAATACACAGGGAGATGAAGGTCAAGCCTTCCTGGCTGGAGGAGCAGTGCCAACAGGGCTTAAGGATTCCCACCTTCCTTGTACCCCCAACATGTGACTCTGAAGGAGAACCCTCTACTTGCAGGTCCCTGGGGGTGTCAGGAGCGACTGCGCTTTCCCTGCAGTGAAAGCTGAGAGGAAGGGTGGACCCTGAGGGAGCTGCTAGGACCCTCTCTGGCCTTGGAAATAAGCCAAGATTCAGGCAGTCACTCTCTGCCTTTGAGCTAACCTCCTAGGAGATAGGGGTGGACCATCTATCCTCCAGACCCGACATCGCCTGCCTCTAGGAGGGTCAGCGTTGACAACGTGAACCTCGCTGGTTTCATCAACTGCTCCGGTATAAGCTCTTGATGGTCAGAGACCCGTTCAGGGCACGAACCCACGACTGAGCCCGAACTACCAGCCAATTGAGTTTGGCATCATGTGGGGCAAACAGCTACACAGCTGACTGAATTACAGATTTTTCATGTTTCCTTGGCCACATCAAGAGAAAAGACAAATTTGCACACGGGTCTGATAAATCGGTAGAGAGAGCCTGCCTGGGTATAGAGAAAACTTGACTCTGGGCTTAAAATAAAACAAAGGTTATTTGAAACCACTTTTGAAATCACTATTTTTAAAAAACAGGTTAATTTTTAATGACACCTTCAATGAGTTAACAGATGACGAATTAGGGAAAACAATGACGTGAAGTTTAATGTTTTGACTGAGACTTAAAACAGGAGCATGGGCGTGTTGATCAAATGTTCAACTCTGTTTTCAAGTCAGTCAAAGGATTTTATAGGTTGCCTTTGTTACTCTTTAATCTCAGAAGCGGGCAGAACTGCACGTTTCAGTTGGCCTGCCTGCTGGTCTGCATTTGGGCCGCTCTGACCTCAGACTTAAAGTCTTCTGGACTAATTCAGCTCTTGGACCATTCGGAGTGGCTGAGGATGATGAGGCTGATGTGGCTTCATCCCCGGAGCCCACTGGCTGAGCCCAAGCCCAAAGGACAGTTACAGCAGGGACGGGGTTTAGGGCACAGGCTTGGGGACCCTTGGGGGTTCCCTCTGAGGTCCCTTCTTGGTTCTCTGACCCCAGTCTTGCCTGCCTTTCAGTCCTTGATTCTCAAAGTATACCAGCAGTATAGCAAGCACTACCTTGGCGCCTGTTGGAAATTCGGAATCATGGACCCCATCCCAGACCTGCAGGATCAGAATCTTCATTTTAACAAGATCAGAATCTTCCCATTAGAGTTGGAGAGTCTTTGCTCTGAGAGTTTCTCTACCTGCAGCTGGAGGAGGCCTGCCCGATGGGGCCCTGTGGGAGGGACACCTCTCACCCCCTGCCTTTCTCCCCAAAGCTCTACTCTCACAGGTGAAGGCTGAGTTCACCACTTACTAGTCATATAATTCTAGGCAGGTCGTCTGACTCTACGAACCTCAGTTTACTCATCTGTATAATGGAGACATAACAGCAATCGCACAGGTCTGCTGTAGGAACAAAAGAGACCACAGCATGAGGGCTGGACTCTCAGTTTTGTTTCTCCCTCTGCCCCACCTATTGACTGCCGACATCTTTGTGAAGTCACGGAACAAAATCAACTGCCTTTGGAAGACACTATGTAGTGTCTAAGAAGAGCCTGGGCGAGGCAACCAGACAGGCCACCGGTCAAATTTCTACCCTCTCACTTATTGCTACATTCCTCTCTGAGCCTCAGTTTCCTCTTCTGTAAAATGGGGCAACAGGAAGGTGATGTGACACTCAGAAGAGGTAAGTCATGCATGTGAAACACCTGGCACACAGTAATCACTCAATTGGTAACAAATCTTGATATTATTATTATTATGCTTATTACCCACCTTTGGTAGCACAGAGAAGTGGCATGGAAAGGGGGAAAATATGCAAATATAAAGCATTATTAATGATGCCGATGTTCCCTGTACTTATTTACAACAGCCTTAGGCAGCCACGTTAGTCCCGACGATTAACACTCCTCTCCCTGCCTGTGGAGTATGACTCCAAACGTCACCCCTGGGTGCCCTTGGCCTGGTCCACCTTCCTCCCCTCAGCCAGTGCACTCCGGCCGGGGCAGTTCGTGCTGCTTGGCTTGCAATGGGCTTGGCAAGAAAAATGAGCACGGCCTGTAGGTCTATGGCAGTGGTTCTCAACCCAGGCTGTACTTTGAGAATAGCTTGAAAAACTACTGACGCCCGGGTCCCACCCCCAGATGTTGGCTTGACTGGTCTGGGGTGTAGTCTGGGATTTGGGGGTTTCAAGACTTCCCAGGTAGTGTAACATACAGCCAGGGTTGAGAGGCCGCTCTCATCCGGAGGACGTGGGGGACAACTTGAGAGAATGCCCTACTGGTTCACACCCAGGAAACTCCTTCTCTGATTTCCACCCCCAACGGGGACCCATGTGGGATGCTAACTTACTTAGAAAGTAAAAGCCTCCACTCCCAGAAGCAATCAAACCTCAAATGAACCCAAAGCCAACAAACTGAATCCTTGAGTGATGGGACTATTTTTTTGTTCCTCTTTATGAAAACAAATCAAAGCAGTGCAGCCTCAAGGATTTAAAGAGCAGCTTCGTGTCCATCCGCCCTCACCTCTTACAGGCCCCGAGAGCACCCAGTGGCGATGGGGAGTCTGGAGATGCGGCGCGAATCCCCAGGGGCCGCGTCTTCTCTACAAACAACTAACACTCCAGTTACCAGGACAGACATAGTGGAGACATGTGTTTTGAGAAACAGCCTCAACATCAAAGATTAAAACCAAAAAAGATGTCTGATTAATCAGATACTTGAGTCCCTGAGCCCTCCTGGCCCCAGTTCTTTATCTTAACTCACAAGGAATTCCAGGCCCCAAAGGCGATTTATTTTTCAGGATTCTGCCCAGCAAACCAGGCAGGCCTCTGCCTACCCTGTGGGACCAGGAGTTACTGGAGGCTCTGGAAGGCAGTTGGCCCTTGGTTGCTGGCTCACCTGTGGCCAGAGTGGCCCGACTGGGCAGCTGTGACCTGGGCCGCAGGTGATGGGCTGGGTGGGGCAGGAGTTGAAAGCACATGATTAGCATCACAGCTGGCTCTGCTGAGACACCACCATGCCCAGGACCAGCGATTCTCCCCTGGGCGACGGGCGCACGGCTCTGCATGCCAACCCCCTTCTCATGTGCTGAGCGACGCCCCTGGTGGGAGCCTGCCGTGCCCGCGGGCAGAAAAAAGGTCGAGCTGCTGGCCCCAGCTCCCAACGCACGCCCAGGGCTCACACTTATTCCACCTGGATGCCCTCCCAGCTCTGACTTCTGGGCAGTTTCCTACTCAGCCTCCGAGCCTCAGCCCAAAGCCTTCACCCCCGCCGGGCCTGATCAGCCACGCTGCCCCTGGGCAGCTGCCTGTACACCCGTCAGTGTGGGCAGAGCGCTGCTGGGCTAAGCCTGAACTACTTACAGCAGCGCCCGCGCTGCCCTGTGCTTGCCCCATGCAGCCCCGCTGCCCAGAGCAGCGCTGTGGGGCGGTGGGTGGCTGCTGAATGAAGGGCCACAGGAGCGGCCAGCAGCTTGGGCAGGTGGCAGGGTGACAGGGATTCAGAGAGGAAGAGGGGCAGTCACAATCCAGGAAGGAGTGTATGGGACTCTGATGCCAGGAGTGGCATTGGGGAAGGCTGGGGACACCTTCAAAACACAGGCTCAGGGGGACTTCCCTGGCGGTCCAGTGGTTAAGACTCCGCACTTCCAATGCAGGGAGTGAGGGTTCCATCCCTGGTCGGGGTACTAAGATCCCACATGCTGCAAGGCGTGGCCAAAAAAATAAAAATAAAAAACACGGGCTCAGGCTCTCCACAAGGACCTGTGGTTGGGGGCTGACGGGCACATGGACCACATATACCCACACAGTAATGAGGCCCACCCTTGACTAAACAAGAAAATGTGCAGTTGGGAGGGGGAGAGATGGGGGAGAGAAAGAGACAGAGAGACAGAGGGGTGGAGACAGAGACAGAGACAGAGAGAGAATGGCATCTTTTCTGGGGCTCCCTGGAGGGACAGCCACTTACTTACCAGTTCCTTCCGGAGCCAGGCTATCGCTTCGTCGATGCTCTCAAAGCCCTCCAGCTTGCCAGTGGACGGGGCCCCGTCGTCCTGGCTGGCCATCCCATTAGGTGGAGGATGCCGCCTGGGTGCTCCTGGGGGGAGCGAGGGCTCCTCCTCCACGCGGCCCCGCTGCCCGGCCACCGGCCTCGGGAAGGGCCACGTCTGCTCCTCCAGCCTGGCCTGCCATTCCAGGTAGGAGGGCCTGCGGGTCTCCAGCCTCAGTTTCTCCGTGAGGGCCTTCAGGCTCCGGAGGTGGTCGTCGGGAGGCGGGGCTGCTCCTGCCGGCCCTTCTTCCCCACTGGCTGCGTCTTCTACTCGGATCTGGGGCACAGACATTCTAGAACCTGCCTGGGCAGCCAGACATGGGAGGTGGTGGAGGGCACCGTGGGAGTCTTGGTGGCTGGCAAGGTCGGGTCCTGCTCCGGAAGGGTCTCATCCAGCTGGGGCCGAGGCTCCCGAGGGCATCGCTAGGACGGGCGCAGCTCCCGGAGTCCAGAGGGAGGAAGGGAAAGCTGCAGTGTCCACCGGAGCCGCTGCAGACAATCTGGGTTTAAGATGCTGTGGGCGCCATGCTTTGCAAGAGGCAGGAACAGACAAGCGTTAGCAGGAATCTTTGGAGGCAGCTTTGCCAAGAAGATCTGTCAGTGCTGGAGGTGAAGGCAGATGGAAGACTGGAGGGGATGCGGGACAGACCCCCTCCGCACAGGGAAGGGCAGGCGGTGAGAAGCTGCTGGCTGGTGTGAGGCCTGCAGGAAGGATTGGAACCATGTCAGTGCTGTTCCCTCCCCTCGATGCGGCCTCAGAAGGCGACACTGAGGCTCAGGGAGACACGGGGCCGCTGAATGCTAGTTCAGGACTGGAAGAGAGGCTACTTCAACGCCCTAAGTCCATGCAACAAAGTTAATCATAAAAGTATTGACTTTGTACAGTGTCTCACCATTTATGAAATGTTTCCACCTCTATTATCTCATTTACTCCTCACTGCAAGTCTGTAATTACTTCCTTTTGTCCCCATTTTACACACGAGGAGCCTGAGTCTCCAGAGGTTAAATGACTCACCCAAGAGCTCCCAGTGATTAGCAAGGACAGAGCCGGTCTCAGGCCTCTCTGAGCGCAGGCTGTCTGGAGGCGCGGACGGGGTCCCCATGCAGACGCAGGTGAGCCTTGGGTCCAGGGACCCCCCCGACCCCGCCCCGCCCCGTCCACCACAGCCCCGTCCTAGGCTCCAGCCCTTCGGGGCAAGTCCTCCTGCACACTCCCAGCTTCCTTCCCCAAGAACAGCACCTTATCTCTCACCTCGTCAGAGGAGGAAGCAAGTAAACCTGCAGCAGCTGAGGGAGAGCCGACTGCACTCGGGTGGATTGTTAAACGGAGCGAGGCGGTGACTCACCTTCTAGAAAGATGGTTCTCACATTCACCTAAAATGCCCACACAGCAGCGCCTCCCCGGCCGGGGCTGCAGTCTTCTGATACGCTTTGGCCTTCCCACCCCCAGGGAGGAGGTGTGAGCCAGGCCCTTGCCCCATAATTTGGAGTCACAAGGCAGAGGAGTAGCTCTGAGTCAGAATTAGGCCCCGGGCTCCCAGCCTCCATATCCCACAACGTCCGGCAGGTGGAGATGGGCCATCAGAGTAGGAGACATTTGACTTGGGCCAAGGAGAGGAGCCCTTGGCTTTCAGGGTGATCTTTAAAAATCTGTGCTGAGGGCGTGCAGCCGTGAAAAAGACTGAATCAGTCTGGAACAATGTCCAAGATAAAGCGTACATGAAACAAAATATATATTCGCAGCCTGGAGAGGATGCCGCCCTTGGTGTGGAAAAGGCGGGGAAGGAAGAGATTTTTATTGACTTGTGTGTGCCCGAGGAGAAAAGCTGAAACTAAGAGTTGTGATTGCTTGTCTGGGGTGATGGGGACCAGGCATGGGGCGATGGTGGGCAGGCTAGGCCACCAGGGAGACTGTGGGCTCCTCTCTCACTGAGGCTTGGAGCTACTCAAGAAGAGCTGAGCTTGCTGTCTTTCTGGATGGTTCCTGCAACCCCTTCCTGCAGTGGCATCTGACCAGAGGGATGCTCTGCGCCTGGCCCCGGGAATGAGAAGAAATCTTCCACCCCAACCAACGGCAGAGAAACCTAGCTCTTGCCTCCAGCCACACGCATGAGAATCCCCTGAGGAACCTCCACAAACACAAGTCCCATGGCCATCCCAGGGGTCCTGATTCAGGAAGTCTGTGGCCGGACTTAGGCATCAGCATATTTTAAAGCTCCCCAAGTGACCTTGAGACAGAAACTCTAGACTTGGGATCAGATGGTCCAGCCGTAGGTGCTGCCAGGCTTGCTGAGCCTCAGTTTCCTCACCTGTAAAATGGGGGTGATAATACCAACCTCCTAGGTTTGGGGGAGTGGCAGAACTAAGGTTTATATGTACCCTCTGAAGGCTTAGCATGCCCTGCAAATCTGGGGTATTCTCATGGGGGTCTTCTGTGCAGCCTCACCGTCACACAGGCTTCTTAAGAATCTCTCCAAATCTAAAGACCTATTAGCCTCAGTCTGGGGCCCCTCCCAGGCGCCGT